>NW_006433941.1:5515037-5517471 GCF_000325575.1 Pteropus alecto
GAGTTCTGTTCTAATGATTAAAAAAAGAATGTACTAGTTAATCATGAATATTAATAATAATATACTCTATAAGATTTTCTGCTTCTCCTAACCACAGAAATTTAACTCCCTGCTATCTTAACCACAAAGTATAATCAAATGCCAAAATAGAAAGTATAAAAGTTGTACTCAAATCACAATAAAACGGAACAGTGTCACAGTGCCTCTGAGTTGTGTAGTCGACTGTCTCCCGTGCTGACACCTTGCCCACCTTTGGGGCCCCCTGGATCCTGTCGTGGCTGGACCGCGGAAGCCCAGTATTGCTTATTGGAGCCACCCCTGAAGTGACTTGGCTCCCCATCTTTCCCCTGTATCACCTTGTCTTGTCTTTCCAGGATCCAGATTTCCCAGTTTCTAATTTGCCCCTCCCCCATGTTCCAGAGAAATATTCAGAACACAAGCACCTCCAATTACAATGCTTCCGCCGTCCTCATTGTATGGATAAAAGGGATTACTCAGCCACACACATAAAGGCATTTCTAGGCTGGTGACTTAAATACAGTCTTTACAATGCTTCCTATTTTCTGGATGCTGCCAGCTAAGTTCTGGAGCCTCTTCTGCAGGCAGTCTCATGGATCCTCAAAGAAGCAGGAGATAGGAGGGAGGTGGGAAGGTAGGATGGAAACCATCCTTGATTGAATGCTTACTACATCTCAGACACTCTACTCTGCATCATTTATCTCCATTTTACATGAAGGGGCTCTACCTGCCCCGTTTTCTGGCTGGAGAACTGAGGCTCAAAGAAGTTAGCGAGATAGTTTGCCATGCTATTCTTGGATGTGCATGGACTGAGCCTGTGTAATACAAATTCCAGCACTTCTGGACTTCCTCAGGGGCAGCTGGAGCAACAAACCAGGTATATGAGGTTTAGAGACAAAGATATGAGTCCAAGCCCTGCTCTGACATTGCCCACCTTTCAGATATTGGGCAAGTTCCCATAGCCTCTTGAACCCTCAGTCTCTTCATCTAGAAAACGGGAATAGGTAGTTGAGAAAAGTAAGCCCAAATATATAACATATCAGACACCCTGTATGTCCTTGACCAGTTGTCTTGAATACAGTCATTGTCACCCCTCTGAAAGACTGTGTGCCTGATGAGGGGTTGGCTTGACTTGCCCAAATCACCCTGGCAGTAGGGCATGGAGGTAGGCACTGTCTTTAGGTAGCCAGTCCTTACCCACCCTGACACTTATTTAAGGCAGCAGTCGGGGTCCTGGAAGGAAACAGGGAACTCACACACACGGTAGGAACTTAGGAAAGTTTAATGAGGGCTGTATTGGTGAGCACCATCAGGGAAAATTGATAAGGCCCAGGATGTCTCCACCCCTAGTCCTGAAGGGCAAGAGGAGGGAGCAGATACTGGAACCCAGGAAGAGTTGCAGCTGGAGAAGAGAGGCTGTCTTCAGCAAAGAACACAGCCACCACCAGCCATCAGCCTGGCAGGGAGAAGGTAGATAAACACTCCAACTTCAGTGCATTCCGCCCTCATTCCTCTTACTGGTCAAACCCTGTGGCAGCTAGAGAGCGATGGGGTCCATGCAAACCAGCCTCCTGGAGCAAGGATGGGGGCAGAGCACAGGCAGGAAGTGCACAGGGTGAGGTGAGGACAGGGAGTGTGGGCAGCCTGTCCTTACCCTGCTCCTGGCTCTGGGAGCCCTTTAATTTCACTGCCCTGTAGAGCAGGTGGCTTAGCCCAGCTGCCAACTTGCCAAGCTTGTTTTTCTCTTCTGCCCACCCACCCCAGCAGCTGCCAAATTGCCCTCAGCCAGTACAGAGAGAGGGGAGGAAGTATGTGTACTGACTGTGGGCTAACAAGAGAGAGTTCAAGTGGCACTCACAAGTCACTTAGCCACTGAGCAGGCAGGGGACTGGGGCTCTGGGGCTGCAGAGGTGGCCCAGGCAGCTGCAGATAGCCTCCTCACCTCCCTTGGCCAGGCAGACTTCTGTTATTTCCCCATGAATACACCTGAGGTTGAGTGTGGACCCAAGGAAGTTGATTTTTCCTGGGCATGTTTTAAAAACTGTTTGGATAACCCATTGATATGCTGGACCCTCGGTCCTCTTTTCCTGTTGCTTCTGATACATAATCAACGGCAGGCAGGCCAGCTGGACACCTGCCCTGGGGCCCACTTTATCATAGTTTTCTCATTTTACCCTTCTGCTAAGTGGGAATCACTGCCTCCCTTTGGCTGCTGAGGAAATGGAAGTTCAGGAAGCTTATAAGCCCTATCCAGCAGGTGGAAGAGCCGAGACTTACCTCCACTTAGCCAGAGCTCATCCCCTTGTTTGCTTTTTAGACCTGGAGAATCCTTCTGCCCCTTGGGCCTCCCTCTGGCCCAGAGGCCATCCAAGAGCCTGCCTTGACTGGCACATGTAGCCAGGGCTGACACTCAGCA
>NW_006433941.1:5517521-5521899 GCF_000325575.1 Pteropus alecto
GCAGGAAGAAATATCAGAATATGTTCATACTTAGACATTCATAGGTTGGCCTCCAACCTGAGCCACATGCCCTTTCCTCCAGGACCTTCTGCTTCCCACAAGCCGTCACGAAAGGATTGATGTGGTCAGTGCTCTTGCACTGCCAGTTGGTGAATAGATAGAACACCGCCCCTGCCCTGATCTGTAACTAGCTCTGTAGGCTGCCGTGGTCACTGGTCATTTGCTTTCTTGATCATTTTTTTTTTTAATTGAAGTAAAAACTCAAACAATGTAAAATTAACCATTTTAAAGTGTACAATTTAGAGGCATTTAGTACATTCACAATGTTGGATGACCAGCACCTCTATCTAGTTCTATGGATTTACCTGTTCTAGACATTTCATATAAACAGAATCATACAGTATTTGTTGTTTGCCGACTGTCTCCTTTCACTTAGCATAATGTCTTCCAAGTTCATTCATGTTGTAGCATGTGTTAATACTTTATGCCTTTTTATGACTGAATGATAATCCACTGTGTGGATGGACTACAGTTTGTTTATCCATGCATCCGTTGATGGACACTGTTTTTTCTTCCTACATTATGGTGATTGTGAGTAATGCTGTTGTGAACATTTGTGTCCAAGTTTTTGTTTAAACACTTGTTCTCATTTTTTTGGGGGTGGGTTGGGGATGGGGGGTGATAGATACTTAGGAGTAGAATTGCTGGGTCATAGGGTAACTCCATGTTTAACTTTTTGAGGAATGTGATCATGTAGTTCATATTTTCTCTTTAAATAGAGGGCAGGGCTCTCTTGTCTTTGGTCCTATCTGTGGTCTCCTCCATGGTGTCCAGTCCCAGCTCAGCATACAGATCTGAGTCTCCTGGAGCTGTGGTGGCCTCATGGGCGGAGTGTGTAGACTTCACCCCCAGGGGCTGGGGTGTTGATCTTGCCAGGTACATGCGACCACTGCAATAAACCAGCTTGTGCTTCTCCAGGCCTCTCCAAGATATCCCCCAGTGTCATCTTGCCCCCTGGTCCTTCCAACTTCCACATTCACACCAGATCTGATCTGGGTCTGTGCGTCTCCATGAGCTCCACCACCTATGAGGCTGCCATATACAGTTATTCAGGTTGGCCCTTGCCCAAGGGCTTCCTGCCGAAGGAATAGTGGTGGTTGAAATTCAGCCCACTCTGCCGTCCAAGCCACATATTTGGGATGTCCGTCTTCAAGGGGCATGTTTTCAACTTTACACCCAGGGCTGATGGCAGCACTGAGCCCTTGGCGTTCTCAGAGCTGGCGTGGCGTGCCTCATACTCACCCTCCAGCATGAAGGCATCTCTGCCATTCTCCTGTGTTCATTTGTGACCTTCCTTCTCACCTGGGGATATTCACCCTGTAAACCTAGGCTCCACATGTTATCAATACCATCAGTGGTCTTGGGTCACCCTCTTGCCTGCTGGTATACCAACAGCCCACTTTAAATGACTCTCAGCCCCCACCCCATGGATGGCCTCTAGTCTTACCCCCTACCCCAGGAGTTTGAGCCCCAACACTCAAGCTTTTCTGGAGCGTGAGTTCCTTCCATTGGCTCCTGAGAACTCCTTTCTCTCTTCCAGACTCAAGATTTGAAGCTCAGGCCCCCAACCCGGTCCCTTAACCTACCCCCTGCTCCTCCTGGGTTACTGTTTGCTGGTTGGGGGGGGCGTGAGTTGAGGTCTCCCTAACATGCTCAGTACACAAGTACACACACATGTGCCCTGTCACAGGTTCCTGTGTAAACATAGTCCCTCCCATCTGGACCTCAGACACATGCTCCCATGTGCACACACATGTACTCACAGAGATGCATGGCTTACACATGCACACATGTGTCTCATCTTTCCTTCCCCTCACCCCTGGAGGTAGGTGTTTGTGGTTAAATCTTGACAGACCCCACAAGCATAATTATTCATGTAAACCAGCCAAGAGGCTCATCTGCCTCTTGGACATAGCACTTTGGAAACTGTGAACCTCTTAAAGCTGGCTCACACATGACAGGTGGGAGCTAAGAGCTTAACAACTTGAGTCTTGAGGAAGGTGGAGGAAACCCAAAAGTGAGTAGAAGACAAGGCGGGGGTGGGAGTGGAAGGAAAGGCAAGGAAAACCGGAGGGCAAAGAGGCCCCTGGAAGCCCCTCCAGGCCCAGTTTCAAGAGAAAGGTAAAGAAATGTTTTGTACTCACCTCTGGGTACTGCAGAGTTTACAGTCTCCTGTGAGGAGCTTGTTCTGGGTGGTCTTCCAGGGGCTAAGGGCCTTTGGGGGATGTCCAGAATGTGCAGTCATAGTGGGAGGATGATAACAGGGCTCCCAATAGTGGTTTCCATTCTGATTTCCTCTTTTCCTGCCTTAGAAGACATTCCTGTTTCTTTTCCCAGCAGGGCAGTCTGGAAAGGCTCGCTGAGAAAGTGACATTAAAACAAAGTCTGAAGAATGTAAAGGGAGCAAGCTTGTTGGTGTCTGATAGAAAAGCATTGCAGGGGAGGAGGAAACAGTCAATGCAGAGGCCCTGAGGCAGGACCGTGAGAGCCATGGCTAGCGTGAAATGAGCAAGAGGACTCTGGTTGCAGCAAGGGAGAGGGGAGCCCTGGAGGGCTTTGTGTAGATGAGGGGTGACTCTACTTTTACCAGGACACCTCTGGCCTCAGGAATGAGAGCAGGCTGTAGGTGGAGGGGCAGTGGTGTGAGGAGGAGACCAGTTAGGTGTCATTACTTCATAATCCAGATCCCACAGGTTTGGGACCTTCAGTCAAGTTCCCCAGAAGAGTAGATGGCAGGGTAGAAAGGGTGAGTCAAGATGGCAGCTTGGGACAGTGGTGAGGACACAGGTTCTAGCATCAGACCACCTGGGTTTAAGTGCCATGGAGTCTCTTAGTCAGTTATGTGACCTGTGGCAAGCTTGTGTATCTTCTAGGTCTCTGTTTTCCCATTTAAAAAAGGTAAATAATGGTAGATAAGATATGGTATCAGCCCCCCAAGAGAGGTAGGCAGACATCTACGAGTCCGATTCTATTTTTTTTTTTCACTTTTTTTGAGGTATAATTGACAAATAAAATAGTAAGGTGTGAAAGTGTACACTGTGATAACTTGATGTACGTAGGTCTCATTCTAATCTAAAATGAGTGTGCTAAAGATGAGGAAATTCAGGGCCAGAACTCAGCGTGGCAAGTTCTCACTCTCAGGGTTGTGCAAGTCCAGGGTGGGCAAAGGATCTGGTATTCTCTGCTCCTGGTTGCAAGCCTTTGCCCTCTTATCAGTTCCTCAAGATCCTCACTTCAAGTGCTCAGGAATTTTCATTGTTATTCATGACTAGCACTCCTCTCTTGAAGCTCTAGGGAATGCAATAAAAATAGCTTATGTGTCTCCACACATTATGTTCCCAGTCTGAGCCCTGCCTGCTTGCTTTTCTTAAAAGCAACATTATTTTGCTTACTGGAATTCATCTTGTGGTCCACTGTGACACTTGGATTTTTTTTCTGCTTCTAATTATACAGCCTGGGTTTATCTCTCCTGATGTATTTTTTAGAAAATATATCTTATGTTCTCATTTTGATGGATTACTCACCCTGCAGCAGGAGAGGCCATGAGCTGTGCCTGGTAGCCTCCCCAGAACCACATGGAGTGACAGGGGAGACATTCCTTGAAGGAGGGGAGTAGACAGGTGGTGCCAATACCAGAGCCTGGGCAGAGAGGCATAAAACCTGTCCATACAATGGCTGAGTAGAACTCATCCCGTAGCTAAGCTCACCTAACACTCCCCTAGGCAGAGCGTGAGGAGATGGGGGGTAAGTGTAGGCCTCTATCTCTGAGGCACACTCATCTCCCTCCCTGTCTCCCCACAAAAGTCCAATGTGACCTTGGAGCAGGATGGGGGATTCAATTATCCTCTGGGAACCTTAATTCTTTCTGAAAAAAAGGATAAGCGGAACACCAACACTTTGCCTCTCTGAAAGACCATACCAACTCGGGCCTGTCAAGCATCCAAGCAGTTCAGAGTACAGCAGAGCACTAAACACCAACTGTGACTGCACAATAATTATTATTATTATTATTGCCCTCTAAAAGGGAGTCATCACTGTGACCTACCTAGGGAAATTCTTGTAGTTAATGGTCTTGGAGAGCTGTGAGAATAGCAAGTGTGAGTGGGAGGCAGCGATGAGCTCCAGGCAGGGAGCCCGCATATGTGTACACAAGCCTTGATCAAGGGCTTTAGGAGCATTTCTGGGAGGAGCACCCCAAATGCCGCAGACCCCTCCTGTGTCTCTGCTCTGAGCTTGGCAAGAGGGTTAGTAGTAGAAATCCATTTATTCTGGTGAAAGAAAAGGGGACGTTTTAAGATAAATAAGATCATGTGGTTCT
>NW_006433941.1:5521964-5533566 GCF_000325575.1 Pteropus alecto
GTCCCCCAAGGCTCTTCTGTATGTTACATTACTCATTTTTTTCCTATTATTAAATTCGACAAACACGCAGCCAAGAATAGAAAATAATATGACAAACACCTGTATACTCACCACAAGCCTTATCTTCAATTTTTCATAAAGTAAAAAAATACGGTGGTGGCCCCTCTGGGTCCCTCCTAGTCCTAACCCTCCTCCCTCTGCATCCAGAAGTGACCATTACTATGACTCTGTATTATTGTGAGTGCTTTGGGGGCTTTTACTACTACGTGTATATGTGTCCATAAACATTACCTCATATCGCTTTGTATGTTCATAAACTTTTAATGAAGACTTTCCCATGGATTTATTCTTCTGCGGCTTGCTTTTTTCCCATTCTCATAAGGTCTGTGTTCACTGCTGTATTGGATTCAATGGGAGGACTATACTACAATGTTTCCAGTCTACTGTTGAGGAACATTAGGTTGTCTTTAAGTTTTCACTGTCCAACTTGTCTTGGTTTGGGTTTTCCCGAAAGCAGAGCTGAGATGAGGGCTTGGATGCAGGCAGCTGAGTGAGGATGTGGGAATAATGAAACAGTCTCACCTTTATTTACTACTGTGTAACAAATTATCCCAAAACTTGGTGGCTTATCCCAAAAATCAGAGGAATAGAGCACCCAGAAATAGACCCACATAAATTTAATCAACTGATTTTTGACAAAGGCGCAAAGGCAATACAGTACAGCAAAGAATCTTTTCAACAAATGGTGTTAAAACAACTGGAAAAAAAAAACAACATGCAAAAAAAAAAAAAAAGAATCTTGACACAGACAGTACACAGACAGCTTCACAAAAATTAACTCAGAATGAATCACAGATGTAAACGTAAAATGCAAAACTATAAAACTCTGAGAAGATAACATAGGAGAAAACCCTAGATGACCTTGGGTATGGCAATGCTTCTTTAGCTGCAACACCAAAGGCACGATCCATGAGAGAAATAATTGATAATCTGGACTTCATCAAAATTAAAAACTTCTAATCTCTGTGAAAGATAATGTCAAGAGACTGAAAAGATGAGCCACACAGACCGGGAGAAAATATTTGCAAAACACATATGTAATAATGGTCTTTCTCTTAGTCTGTTTGGGCTGTTATAGCAAAATACCACCGACTAGGTGGTTTATAAACAGTAGAAATTTATTGCTCACAGTTCTGGAGGCTAGAAATCTGAGATGAGGGTGCTAGCATGGTCTGAGGCCCTTTTCCAGGTCACAGACTTCTCCGTGCTGTGTTCTCACATGGCGGAAGGGGCTAGGGAGCTCTGTGGGATCTCTTTTTCAAGGGTACTAATCCAGTTCATGAGGGCTCCACTCCCATGATCTAATCACTGGCCAAAGGCCCCCATCTACTAAAACCGTTACTTTTGAAGGTTAAGATTTCAACATACGAATTTGGGGGCAAGGGACACAATCAGATCATAGCAGACTGTAATCAAAAATATACAAGGACTCTTAAAACTCAACAATAAGAAAAAAAAAAAAAACTGACTAAAAACTGGGCCAAAGATCTTAATGGACACCTCACCAAAGAAGTTATACAGATGGTAAACAAGCATATGAAAAGATGCTTTATATCATAGGTTTTCAGGTAAATGTAAATTAAAATAACACCTATTAAAATGGCCAAAATCCAAAACACCAACAACACTATATGCTGGTGAGGATGTGGAATAAGTGCTGGTAGGGATGCAGAATGGTACAGACACTTGGGAAGACAGTTTAATAGTTTCTTACAAAATTAAACATACTCTTACTGTATGATCCAGAAATCACACTCCTTGGTATTTACCCAAAGGAGTTGGAAACTTATGTCAATACATAGTCCAACATGGCTCTTCTGTCACAGACAAGGAAGCTGAATCTCAGAGTGTAGGCACCTTCCCCAAGGTTAGACGGTGAACAAGGGTCCAGAGCTAACTTCCTGGCAACCGTGACTTAACAAGAAAATATTTGGTGACACAGAAACCCTGGGATAAAATTCTGATTCTGACAGAGATTTCAAAACAGCCCCACTCTACCTCTCCACCTACAACCCCCAATCCCTGGCTAACTGACTGTGGCTTCCCAGACATAGGGTGATTGTTGCCCACAGACTTGCAACACCCTCTACCTGAAATATCCCCACTCCACTTTGCAGTAGTGCCAGCCTCACTTGGAAACACAAAAGATGTCCTTCCCCAGAACAGTCACACTTCATGGTCCTTTGCAGACTGGGAGCTCCCTGACCAATATTTGCCATATTCCTAGTGTTATCCTTCTGCTCAGCAAGGAGCATAACGGTGTTGAATGAATGAATGAAATAGGATTCTAAAGGATTCTAAAGTCACTTTTGGCAGGAGTGACTTGAAAGGGCAATGCAGAAGTAGCCTCTGAGCCAGATTCTGAGTCATAGGATTTCAGGTGGGAAGAGGGAGGGGACCATGCCAAGTGGCAGAATAAGGTGAGCAAAGCCCTAGAGTGGGAAAGTAGAGGTGTTTGTGGGGGAGCACTTGATTAAGATGGTGCTGCTAAACTCTTAATTAATAAGCATTTTTATGAAGAGGTACTTTGAGATGATGTAAATATTCCATTGCTCGTCAAACTTTCCATGCATTCATTCATTTACTTATGTCCATGAGGATTTATGGTTTTAATTCATTTTATGGGTTATAATCTGTTATTATGATCATTTATTTTGATATTCATTACCCCTGATTTGGGCCAGTATCCCTGATTTTGTCCCTTTCAAGACAATGCCTATATCTTTTTTGATAAATTTCCATCATATTTTGTGCAGTATTTAGATTATGGCCCAATATGAGTTTCCAGGCTCTTTTTTGTGCCTTCCCGGTCCCAGCCCTGGATTCAGCCATTTCTCCAAAGAATCTGGTATTCAGAGACAATGATATTAGAAACTGAGATCTGGGCAATAGGTATGCTCATTGCTGCTGGGTGGTGCTGCTCCCCGGCCTCTCAGTGGGCAGAGTCATACATTTATGTGTGTTCCTGTATCTGTAAACCACAGAACCAGCTAAGGAAATACTGAATTGTTTTTCAGAGACAACAGACCAAAACTGTAAGTCATACAGCCGAAGTATGTGCCAAGGAGAGAACTTTGACTTCCAGCTGTACCTAGAAACAAAGTCTTTTTTCCCTTACAACATACACAGAACCAAATGACCAGGACATAACCGGAACTCGAACACCAGAACCCTTTTAAAACCCAACGGTCCATTGCCCAGGAAGATCCAGTATTGATGCCTCTTATCCATAAATGGTGAAGTTCCAAGGTCCTCCAATTAAAACTTTCTCCACCAGCACTTCCTGTTTCCCCCAGCCCCTTTAAACCCTTGACCTAGTCTAGCGAGTGAGACAGATTTGAGGTACTATTAGGTCTTCCATCTTCTCTGTTGGTTATTTCTCAATCAGTAACCCTTTCCTTACTCTGAACTCTGATACTTTGAGTTTTGGCCTTTCAAAGCAACTGGCACATGGATTTGGGGCCGATAATATATCTACCTATGTATATTGAAAACCATGAGTTTATGCAGAAGCCTCCAATTCCAAGTGTACGTAATAGAATAAAATAATCCGTACTTCTGACTCCATCTTGTTCAAACCTCCCCCTTCCCCCAGTTCCCATAACTTGTTGGTTAGCAACATCTGCTCAGTCCTGTCCATAGATGTATTAATCATTAAAGTTATCTGACCTGTAGCCTAGAAATTTTTGAAACAATCTCCCTGCTTGCAATTACCTTCACAAGGAAATAAGGAAAGTATACACAAAAATAATGATTTTTTATCAAAAGATTTGTAGGAACACCATGATTGGGACCACAGCAACTAGTTGACAGAAAGCAAAGAAGTTTAACCATCCTCCTCAGACCATTACTGGTGTCCAGATGTCTGTGATCATCAACTACTCACTGACTTCAAACTCCTCTAGTTTCCTTCTCCTGACATAAAAGAAGCCTGAATTCTGTATTTTATCAGGATAGTTCTTTAGGACACTAGTCTTCCATCTTCTCGGTTTACTGGCTTTCCACATAAAGTCGCTTTTACTTGCCCTAACACCCTGTCGCTCAACTTATTGGCTGTCATTCGGTTTGTGGGATGAGCTTTCACTTGGGTACATGTAGGGGAGGAAAACTTTAACTTTTCCCCCCCTGTACTCTCCTGTGCTTTCCAGCTAGGGCCCTGCAAATGAGACTGACAAAAGACCTATTAACAAGAGAAAACCAAACAAGACTTTATTAGCATGTACACAGGCATACGCGTGCAGCACCCGGCTTTACTGAAATATTATAGACAATTACTTGCTCATGTTGACATTGTACAATTCAATGAGTTCTTTTTCAGTTGTAGTTAGCATACAATAATGTATTCATACAGCATAGTGATTAGAGATCTATAAAACTTATTCCACTAAATCTAGTACCCCTCTTTCCCCTTGCATGTTTATTACAACATTACTATTTTCCTTATGCTACAGTTTATATCTCCATGACTATTTTGTAACTATCCATTTGTACTTCTTAATATCTTTGCCTTTTTTCACCATTCCCTCCAACCACCCTCCCATCTAGTAACCTCAAAATATTCTCTGTATCTATGAGTTTATTTCCCTTTTAGTTGTTGTTTCTTATTTTGTTCTGTAGATTTTACAAGTATGTGAAGTCATGTGATATTTGTCTTTCTCTGACTTATTTAATTCAGCATAATACCCTCTACATCCATCAAGGAAGTATCTTTTTCATCTCCTTCCTTTTAGTCTTTATGTGTCTTTTAACCTGAAGTGAGTCTCTTGGAGGCAGCATATGTAGGGGTCTTGTTTTCTTATCCATTCAGCTCCTCTATCTTTTGGTTGGAGCACTTAATTCTTTTCCATTCGAGGTACTTGTTGATAGGAGTGTAATTATTACCATCTTTTATTCACGTTTTTAATACACGTTTTTTCTTTTCAAAGAAGACCCTCCAACATTTCCTGTAATACTGGCTTGGTGTTGATAAATTTCTTTATCTTATTTTTGTCTGGGAAGTTCTTTATCTGTCCTTCAACTCTAAATGATAGTTTTGCCGGATAAAGTATTCTTGGTTGTAGATCCTGGGTTTTCAACACTGAATATTTTGTGCCAAGCCCTTCTGCCCTGCATAATTTCTTTTGAGAAATCAGCTACCAGTCTTATGGGTGCTCCCTAACTGCTTTTCTCTTGTTGCTTTTAAGAGTCTCTCTTTGTATTTAACTTTTGGCATTTTAATTATGATGTGTCTTGGTGTGGGCCTCTTTGGATTCATCCTTTTTGGGACTCTTTGAGCTTCCTGGGGTTGTATGTCTATTTTCTTCACCAGGTTAGGTAAGCTTTTCATCATTATTTCTTTAAATAGCTCTTCAACTTCTTGACATGGATATTTTAACATTTAATTAAAATAGGCTCCTTAAATTATTATTATTGCCATTCTAATTGAGTGTCCTTGGCTTTCCCATCCTCTGTATTGGTGATTTGATGTTCTTCTTATTTTATTTTATCTTATTTTTAACAGTAAGGCATATATATATTTACAATGTGTGTTCATCTCCCATAGTTAGATTTCTTTCCGTCACTCCATATTTAATCCCTTTTACTCCATCTACCTTCCCCCTCACCCCTACTCTCTGGTAACCACTAGTCTATTGTGCATATCCATGAGTCTCTGTTTGTTTGTCCTGTTCATTTATTGCTTTTAGATTTATATCCTACATATAAGTGATATCATGTGATTTTCAACTTTTTCTGTCTGGCTTATTTCCCTTAGCATAGTTATCTCCAGGTCCATCCATGTTGTCACAAATTGCAGTATTTCATCTCTTCTTATGGCTGAGTGATATTCCATTGTATATATGTACCACAGCTTCTTTAGCCAATCATCTATCATAGGACACTATGGTTGCTTCCATGTCTTGGCCACCATGAATAATGCTGCTATGAACTTCGATGTGCAAATATCTTTTTGGATATGGGTTTTCAAGTTTTGGGGGTAAATACCCAGTAAAGGAATTGCTGGATCATATGGTAGATCAATTCTTATTTTTTTGAAGAACCTCCATACTGTTTTCCACAGTGGCTGTACCAATTTGCAGTCCCACTAGCAGTGTATGAGAGTTCCTTTTTCTCCACATCCTCTCCAACATTTGTTATTACTTGTCTATTCTAACAGATGTGAGATGGTATCTCATTGTGGTTTTGATTTGCATTTCCCTAATAGCTAGCGATGTTGAGCATTTTTCATATATTTGTTGGCCATTTGTATGTCTTCTAGGGAGAAGTGTCTGTTCAGTACCTCTACCCATTTTTTGATTGGATCATTTTTGTTGTTGTTGTTATTGAGTCGTATGTGTTCTTTGTATATTTTGGATATTAGGTCCTTATTGGAGGCATTGCTTGCAAATATATTTTCGCCATGTTTCTGACATCACACGATCCTCTTCTTTATTCACTCCTTTTATTCCCTCTAAAATACTCTTCATCTCAGATAATGTGTTCTTCATTTCCGACTGGTTCCAGTTTATAATTTCCATTTCCATTTTTATATATTTTATCTCTTTGTTAAAGTTCTCACTGAATTCATCTACACTTCCCATAAGTTCATTGAACATCTGTATAACCAGTGTTTTGAACTCTGCATCTGTTAGATTACTTAGCTCCATTATTCCTGGATCTCTGTTCTGTTCTCTCGTATAGTTTCTGCTTCTTTGTCTTCCCATTTGGGCTGCTTTTTTGTGTCTGTTTCTGTGTACTAAGCAAAGCTCCTAAGCCTTCCGGTCTTATTAGTGTGGCTCTATACAGTAGGTGTCCAGTGGCACAGTCCCAAGAGGGGTCCAGCTGCAAGCCAAGTTTTTAGCCCCAGTCTGTGCCCTTCTGGGGCCACCTGTTAAGATTCAGCAAGCAATCCACAGATACTGTGCTTACAGTTGCATCAAGAGGCAATGCCAGAAGCCGAGGCCAGCTGTTACCAGCGTGAATCTTGGCTCTGCTCAGCAAGGTCCACTGGATTTGCTGAGGACACAACTGAATGTGGCTTGAATGAGGCCACGAGTTGGGGGTGGCAGAGTTTTAGAGAATCCACTGGGTGGAACAACCTCTGCTATCCAGTTTGATGACATCTCAGCTATGGTTGCACTGTGTCTGCACACTGGGAGGTGGAAGGGTTCAACAGAGGAACAATGAATACTACTGGTACCTCTGCACAGGAGAGATCCTCACCTCCGACCCTCACTCCAACAACTCAGCGTCCCTCTGTAAGTCTCTGGTGCCCCCAGTGCAGCTGACCCATTGCTGGTGCTCAAAGCGAGCAGGTCGGTCACTGCAAAAGTCTAGTTGCAGACATGGCCTCTTCAAGAGGTGACTGCAGCTGTTGGCTACCACTGCCATAGCCTCTGTCCTACTCAGCCGATTGAGACCTGGCAGTCTCGTGTCTTTATCCCTCTTAACTTATACTGTTGCAGGGTGATTAATTATCTCCCTAGTTGTAATGCTTCTGTTTATCTAGATCATTGGCAACTTTGTCTGCTATTTGCTCTGTTTCTGTCACAGCTTTGATTTGGTTGTAAGAGAGATGAACAAAGCCTCTGTCATCTAAGCCATTTTTTCCCAGAACCCCTTACTGCTGTTTTTAAGCACATATGGTGCAAACTCTTGGGCTACTGTCAGAGCTCCGTTGGGATGAGCATCATCATCATCATCTGTTCCTCATTTTGCTGTCAGGGCCAGTCTTACAGTTTCTTCCCAATAAATGTCCATCAGGGGCAAGGCTCTGCCTACCCAATCTCTGCTGGAAGAAACAATCTGGTTTACCCCAGAACCCCACATTGCACAGTTCACACCCTCTCCAAAGGGTGCTGAGCTGGGTGAAGGTGATGGTCCTGGTGTCTTGGGGCTCCAGGCAGCATTCCTTCAGGATGTCACAGCCCCGTGTGACACCAGGCAAATTGCCAGCCCCTCTCTCAGCCACTGTCTTTCCGACTCTAAAGTGGGAAATGATCTGTGTCTTCTGTCTCTTCTAGCCCCATATTCTCACTGTCATATCCAGGAGCCCCCCAGAGCCCACTGGTTGTCTTAGCTCAGGCCTCACATCCTTGTGGCCCCTGCATTGGGTAGTAATGGTGCTGTAGAGAGCATGCTGCCAGAGGGCAGGGACCAGGGCTAGCGTGAGCCTGCCTGCCACCTGAGCAACTAAAAGTTGCTTGTCTTGAAATTCCTCATGATTTTTGAGTCAGGGATTCCACAAAATGACACAGGGCTTAACCTGTTTTGCTGAGCAGTGTATCCCTGACATGCAAGAGGTCCCCTGAATGCAATAAGAGTCCTGTGATTGTTGAGTGAACAACTGAACTTTCAGGCTCCATGAATAAGGCATCTCTTTGGCCTTTTTTCCTCCTGCTCTGCCACGTGAAGTCTGCTGGCTTTCAGCTGCATTCCCAGGCCTGACAGTGGAAGGGAGGTGGGATAGGGTGTGGAACTGTCAGAGGACCCCTGATGCCCTTGGTGTAGGAGAGAAAGTAGGGGTCTGGGACCCAGGAATCCCTTACTCACTTCTAAATACCCTGGTCTGGTTGTGTGGGACTAGGCCAGAAGAGGTGCTGAAACTCTCACCTCACCCTTGGAGGGGACCTCTGCAGGGTCAGGGCCCAGAAGACTGCCCTGTTGGAGGTCAGGGATGGAATGGGAAGGAGGCTTGGGAAAGGCCTTGCTGGCTCCGGCAAGACAACTGGTGTGGAAAGGGATCTGGCAGGGCGGGGAGATGATTGTGAATGTTTAATGACATTGCTTTACTGTGTTCTCCCTAGGTAATATGCCCATGACAGTACAAAACCATCAGTTCATCATCTACATCTTCAGCTCTATCCCCAAGACTGTTCAGAAACAGCTCACAGTCTGGCTGTTTCTCAAGAATTTAAACACAGAATTACTACATGACCCAGAAATTCCACTCCTAGGTATACACCCCAAAGAATTCAAAACAGGTGTTCAAACAAAAGCTTATACACAGATGTTCATAACAGCATTAACCACAGCAGCCAAAATGTAGAAACAACCCAGATGTTCATTAACAGATAAATGGATAAACAAAATATGGTATATCTATACAATGGAATATTATCCAGTCACAAGAAGGAATGAAGTACATACACATGCTGCAACATGGTTGAAGCTTGAAGATATGCTGAGTGAAAGAAGCCGGTTACAAAAGGTCCTATATTGTATGCTTTCATTTATATGGAAATATCCAAAATAGGCAACTCTATAGAGATCTGCCACACTGAGTGGGTTCAAATCCTGGCCTCGCTACTTACTTGCTGTATGACTTTAGACAAATCACTGAATCTCTCTGTGCCTATAAAATGGGCACGATAATAAATGAGCTGCTTTATGGTGTTAATGGGAAAACTAAATGAGCTAATATTACAAAGCACTTAGAGTCACAATGTTCCTAATATTTTAGGAGTGTTCGCACTTTTCACTTTTTTCTAGATTTTCAGGAAGTCTTCACTGAGAAAACACTGGACCTTGAAAGACAAATAGGGTTACTAGATGTGGAGAAGAAGAGCTCATGTTAGACATGTCCTGGGCTGGGCATTTTATAGCGGTTCTCTTGGGGGAATATAGGTTCCCCAACAAGGCTACAGTGACTGCTATCATTGTTCTCAGTTTATAGAGGAGGAACAAGGCTTAGAGAGCTTTAAAATTTGCCTATCTTCACACAGTTTACAAATGACAGAGCAAAGATTTGAATCAGGTCTATCTCATCACCAAGCCTTCCTCCATAGCCTGCAGAGGACTGTCCTGGGGAGCAGCTTCTTTGACAAAGGGATAGTGATTGTGCAAAGTTTCTGCAATCTGGTGACCCGTTTCACTTTCTCCTTTTTAAAAAATTTGATCATATGAAAGAAAGAAGACCAATAATTCTGTTCCTGGGTGTTTACAAGATAAACGTAAATGTTCACACAAAGACTCCTACACAAATATTCACCAGTAGTTTTGCTCATAATTGATCCAAACTGGGAACAATTCAAAGGATAGACAGATGAGCAGGTAAACAAATGGGGTATATCCTACAGCAGCATACTACTCGGCAATAAAAAAGAACAACCCATAAATACTCGCAAATCTATCGTGGATAGATTTCAAAATAAATATGCTCAGCAAAAGGTGGGTCCACCCCCTAAAACCCCATGTATTGTATGACTCCTTTTGTATGAATTTCTAAACAGGCAAAACTAAGCAAAACTAAGGTGGAAAACATCAGAACAGTAGATTTCTAAGCTGGGGGTGGGGATGATAACTGGAGGGAGCAAGGATAAACTTTCTGGAGTGATGGTAATGCTCTGTGTCTTGAAGGAATTTGGGCTACAAAAATGTATGCCTTTGTTAAGACTCATTGATTGCTACCCTTAGAATCTATCCATTTTACTATATATCAATTTTACCTTAAGATAATAAAACAAGGATTGGATTAAACATGGCAGAGTGAGAGACATTCCCAGATTTCACCCCTTGAAACAACAATAAGCTGAACATCTAAAACTCAACAAAAAACATCCAAATTTCACACCAGCATGTCTGAGCACGAGATCTGCGCATAAGAGCTACCACAGGTCAGACTCCAGGTGCTAGGCGGTGGATTGGAGGCAAAGAAGCTGCCTCATGCAGACACTGGAGCTCCCTGTAGAAGGAGGGAGAGTGGAGAAGGTGTGGCTAATTCCCTGAACAGCCCTGTCTGGGATTGCTGTGAGCTCCACACATCCTGTGGCAGTGTCCAGGCATCAGGGCAGAAAGCAGAGAAGTGGGAATGGCAGAGAAGCGGGGAAAGCAGAGAAACAACAGTTGATTATTACCAACCACGGTTGCAAAACTGAGGTTGGGCCACAGCCCGCAAGCTCCAACCCAGAGAGCCCCTCCCCCCATACCCTGTAAAACAGAACACCGCGGAGCCCCAAGGGAATCTGAGCAAACGCTACTGAAACTGTTGCTAACACTGACAGGGACTGAGACTGAGGGTAGTGAGCATGATTAAACAACTATAAGGAAAAAAAGACATTATTAAAACTTATAATAAAGCAGAGATCCAAGAGGATTAGTAGCCAAATACTGGAAACCAAAAGAAAAACACCTTATTTGCAACAGGCTAGAGAGACCTTTATGTAATAAATCTTTCTGGAAAAATAAAGCAGACCACATTTCCGTTAATGCCCAGGTAGAGAAACACCATGAACAACTAAGATGACAAGGCATCTCAGAAAGAAAGAGAAAAATCTCCAGAAAATAAGCTTACACACATAGAAATATGCAACTTAAATGACAGAGAATTCAGGATGGTACTTCTGAAAAAAACTCAATGAGATTCAAAATGAATCATATTGACAATTCCAGGAATTGAAAAAATAACTAGATGAGCTGAATGAGCTCTTTAGCAAGGAGATTGAAACCCTCAAAAAGAACCAAATAGAACTTCTGGAGATAAGGAACACAATGCAAGAGTTAAAAAATGAAATAGCAAGCTTGGGAAATAGAATCGGCCAAATGGAGGATAGGCTCAGTGATAACG
>NW_006433941.1:5533966-5535682 GCF_000325575.1 Pteropus alecto
ATCCAGCTAAGCTCTCCTTTAGATATGAAGGAGAAGTAAAGACCTTTCCAGACATACAAAAATTGAGGGAATTCTCCACTACGAGGCCTGCACTACAGGAAATACTGAAAGGGGTCAGCTCACCTAAAACAAAATGACAAAAAAAAAAAATTCCACAAAACCATAATTAGGAGTAAGGTGACTAGCAGGCAGATAGAAGCAGAAGAGTGCAACCTTTACTAGGAACAGGGCATTTTAAGCTTAAACAATAAGAAGAGAATTGCCAAAGCAAGATAGTAATGAACATTCAGCATACATAGGGACAAATTGAGACAACAATGACTGAAAAAGGGAGGGTTCAAAGACCTAAATTCACAAAAGGGAATGAAGATAAGGCACGTGTGGAAGAAAAGGGATGACTATATATATATCTATCCTTTACATATTTGTAATGGTAACCACACACAGAAGATTCAGAACTGAAGTATACAACATAAAACAAGAAGGACCAGAGTGAAAACCCACAAAAGCCAACCAAAATAAAGAAAACAGAAAGCTGTAGAAAAAAGGCTATAAGAAGACCTCATAATTCCATAATCACCCTAAATGTAAATAGACTGAACTCATCAATAAAAAGGTACAGAGATGCAGATTGGATCAAAACACAAAACGCAACCATATGCTGCCTCCAGGAGACACATCTCAGCTCCAAAGACAAATAGAGACTCAAAGTGAAAGGATGGAAACTGATATTTCAAGCAAATGGCATTCAGAGAAAAGTGGGAGTAGCGGTACTAATATCAGATGAAATAGTCCTCAAAATAAAAAAGGTAAAGAAAGATACTGAGGACACTTCATAATGATAAAGAGAATCATGCACCAAGAAGACATAACAATTATTAATGTCTATACTCCCAATCAGGGAGCTCCAAAATATATAAAGCAATTACTAACAGAACTAATGGAGAAACAGACCAAAACACTATCATAGTAGAGGACCTAAATACCGCATTGTTGGATATGGACAGATCATCTAAATAGAAAACCAATAAGGAAATGTAACATCCTTAAATGACACATTAGACCAATTGGACACAATTGATATTTACAGAGCTTAAATGACACATTAGACCAATTGGACACAATTGACATTTACATCTCAAAACAGCTGCTTATACATTCTTCTCTTGTGCACATGGAACATTCTCAAGGATTGACTACATACTGGGACACAGAGATAGCCTCAACAAATATAAGAGGGTTGAAATCATACCAACCATATTCTCTGATAATAATGCTTTGAAGCTGGAGATCAAATGGTAAAAAGAAAAGGGGAAGAACCACAAATACATGGAGATTAAACAATATACTACTGAAGAATAACTGGGTCAGAGAAGAAATAAAAAGAGAGATCAAGAGATACATAGAAATGAATGATAATCATAGTACAACATATCAAACTTTGGGGACACGGCAAAAGCGGTCATAAGAGCAAAGTTCTTATAATTACAGGTATACCTACATCAAAAAGCAAGAACGAGCCCAAGTAAACAACCTAATGCTCATCTTCAAAAACTAGAAAAGAACAAATGAAGCCTAAAGTCAGTGGAAGGAAAGAAATCATCAAAATTAGAGAAGAAATAAATGAAATTGAAAACAAACAAAAAAAATAGAAAAAAATAAATGGAACAAAGAGCTGGTTCTTTGAGAAGGTTAATAAAATTGACAAACCCCTGG
>NW_006433941.1:5538449-5549366 GCF_000325575.1 Pteropus alecto
CATAAACCCATATTTATATGGGCAAATAATTTTTGACAAAAAAAGCCAAAAACATACAATGGAGAAAGAAAAGCCTCTTCAATAAATGGTGCGGGAAAACTGGAAAGCCACCTGCACAGTATGAAAGTAGACTGTTGTCTGCCAGCACATACTAAAATTAAGTCAAAATAGATTAAGGACCTCTTTATTTTTTAAAGTCATTTTAAATTCTATTTGAGCAGCCACTTGCCAATGGCTTGGCCAATAGAGAAGTCAGAACCAATTAATGTTGGGATCTCCTCCTTTCCCAGACCCATAGAACAAATGAGAACGTGGCTTCTTTAGGACTACACGGGTGAATCCTGACCCTCAGGTAAAAGGATCCTCTTTGCCCTTGCTTGGACCACACTCAATGTCTAGTACTTCCAGCTCTTCCAGTCTGTGTCTTGTCCAACCTTGGGGACCCCAGACCTCCATTCCCACCCCTTCTCAAACTTCGCAGTCAGAGGCCTTTTGGTGATATCTCTAGGTACTTGGCAGCCTTACCTTTTCTCTTCCAGCCTAAAATCCAAAAACCTTTTACTGCTCTTGGGATTCAGGAGGGTGCAGACTCTTGTCCCAGGCCTTCCTAAACAGAGGACCTTTCCTCTCCTTTGGGAAGCCTTTACAGCATTACACAATACAGAAGCAATTTTTCAGTGTTACCCTACACTCCATAAATTTAAATGAATCTTGAGTTATTTGTTTATATATTTTTCACCCCAATTCAATTATATGTTCCCTTGAAGCCTTGTCTTGAATCCTCCTCCCCCAGAGGTACTAAATAAATATGTCTAAAGGATGTATGAACAAATAATGAATGCCTGGGGTTGATTTGTAAAAATCTGATATGGATGTAGAGGTGGGGGAGAGGGAGCACCTCCAGGGATGAAAGACAGACAAGAGTGTTCCCCTTGAACTTGAATAGGGTCTGTACTCTTCATCTCCAATCCACCCTATGGATTATAACACTCATGGCTTGATCCTGTTCTTTCTTCATTGGCCCTAATCCCTCACATCATACTCAAAATCTCATCTGTTTGCGCAAAAATCTGGACAAGGCAGGGTTAGATATTACAACCAGGGCCCAGAGAAGTTCTGTGTTTTTCCCAGAGTCGCACAGCAAGAGTGGAGGTGCCAAGACCTTCCCAGTCATTCATGACACTGAGAATACTTGATTGCAGAGTGTCAGACCCTGCGCCAGACCCTTAAGCATGCATAATTGCACTTATTCTTCACAACAGAAGAGGAAATTAGGGTTTAGGGAGAGGAAATCTCCTGCCCCAAATCACACAGTCAGCGAGCAGCAGCACTAGTATTTGAACCCAGGTCTGACCGACTCCTCGGCCAGTTCTTTACAGGATATTCTCCTGCCTCACTGTAGCCTAGACATTCTAGTTTCAAAGATGAGAACTTTAAAACCAGAGGGGCAAAGCGTGCAGCCCAAGGTCACACAGTTAAGGAAGGCAGAGCCAGGGTTAGAAGTTTTGTGTTGCCTGATTCAGGGCACTTTCTGGCTCATGCTCCCCCAAAGTCCAAGACTGGTTAAGTTACTAAACCCTAATAATTAAATTCATCTGTTTTGCTCTCCGGCTAAAAAAAAATCCACAAGCTGGGGCTTGTAGTAAAGAAAGGAATTAGTTTATTAGAATCGGCCAGTCCAAAGTCAGGTGAGTTCATGATCTGAAAGACCAGACTCCCTGATGGTGTGTAAATTACAGATTATATAGAGACACCATAGGTTAGGTGTTTGGGGTCATGTTAGGAGCTGATTGGTTAGAAGTGAGATAAGGGTAATAAATCATCTCTTAAGGTCTTAAGGAAAACTCAAAGGTCAGCTCCAGTATCCAGAACAGTTTCAGAGGGAGCTATCCAGGGGGTAATCCCGCTTTAGGGCTCAGGAGCTAAAACATAATTTAGATTAAGATGTTATCTTTAGCCTGCCAGGGGCCTAAAACTTGTGAGTGTTAGGGGTTAGGGCTGCTGTCTTCTGTTGCCTTAGAGGTCAATGATGATCAAGGTAAGAGACTAAAATCAGATCAGTGAAGTATGCCCAGGAAGAGAAGAAAGAAAAAATGATTATTTTAAAACTACAGTTTAAATCAAATCAGAATTGTGAGGATCCTCAGTTTTGATCATGCACATTTCTCATAGACAGGATAAGTTTCTTCTTCAGTTTCCTGAAGAGCCTAAATAGGGCCACAAAGTTGCACTTCTCACCCCACCTCAAGCCGGTGCCTCCCTAAAGGCCTCTGCTCTCACCAGGCAGCTCTCACAGGTGGCAAGAAGCAAAAGGGAAGGTTGTACGTGGCATGATCCTCCCTGTCGGCCCCCTGGAGGAGGAGCTAGGCCTCCAGGTGCCCATGTCAAACTGGGACTGATGTCCAGTTGATGCAGGAGTGGCTCACTTGGAGCTGTCTGGATCTCAAGGTACTGCCCTGTGGGGCATTTCCACAGATACAAAGCTGCTGGTCCTAGCAAAAGAGATGCAGCTTAGACCCAGGACTGGAGATCTTATTGCTGGTGTTTGCACTTTTCCCACCAAGAACATCCAGATGCAGAACCCATCCTGGGAGTTAGATGGGCCAGGGGTCAAGCCTCGGCTTTGCCATGTCCCCAACTCCAGGAGCCTCACTTCTTCATCTGTGAAATAAGATGTCTCTCCTACACTCCCATCCCTTGCTCTGACAGCTCTTCACCCCAAGCCTGGAAGCCTCTGCCTGAGGACTTCCTCTGGCCTAAGACATGTGCACGGAACAAGCCAGATGGCCAGGCACCTCTAGGAGTGGCCCTCAACTAATGACTTGTGGAGGAGGAACAAACTTTCCTCTACCCTCAAGATTCTTCTGGTTGGTCCAATAATCAAATAGACATGAGACAGATTAGCAAGAGAAAATAACGAAATTTAATGCACGTATATGGGAGAGTCAGAGACCCCATATGTAGGAGAGGTTCAGAAATGGAAAGGGGAATCTAGGTATATAAGAGATCCTGAGCTAGGGATGAAGTAAGATGCTTGGGGCTTCAAAGGGTCATTGCAGGATGGTAAGAACAGGTGCTTAGAAGAACAGTTATTTTAGTAAATAGAGGTTTGTCCTACCCTATAGATAGGTCAAAAGAAGTTATCTCTGATAATAGCTTATTAAGGGCAAGGTCCTTAGTTCAAGTTCTTCTAGGTAGTTAAGGGAGGGGCAGAAGTTTCTCTTGAGCCTGAAACTAAGTTGCTTTACCTCAGAACAATCTGCATACCACAGAGGCACATCTTGGGTTGACTTGTTCTAAACCCCCACAGACTGTTGGGAGCTTATGGCCAAATCCTCAGCTTCCTGATCCTCTGGGTTGAGATGACCTGAAGCATGTTGAACACAGTCACCCAGAGGTCCCCAGTAGGACTTAACCCAAGCTGAGCACAACAATAACCTGCTCATCACTATGCCCCATAATTGGACGTCTTCTCCTTCCCTGCTCACTTCTCCACGCTCTTATCCAGACTTTTTGGAATCACTTTCCAAATAAATGTCTTGTATTTATTGTCTCAAGTCTGCTTTGGGGGAAAACCCACCTAAGACAATAGGAACTAGTATTATAATAAGAGTGTTGACTGAAAAATAATATCTACTAGGTATTTCTCATCAAAAAGGATTTATTCAGAAAAAAGAAAAGGTTGCAACTCAGAGCATGCAGATATGGCAAGCCACTTGCATACTCTGGCCTAGGTGGCAAGATGGAGAGGTATATAAGGGAAAAGAAAGTTAACGAAAGGGGAAATTAGAACCATAGAGCTTTATTATAAACAGAGTTCTTTCTATAGGGTTCTCTAGTGTAGGGTTCTGGCAATTATACAGAGCACGAGAACTTTCATAAGCCCTAACTCCTCCCATAGGCTTTTCCAACTGTTTATGTTTGTTTAAAGTTCCAGTTCATCTTGATCAAGAGCTAGCAGTTAATTGAATGCCCACAATGACCCAGGCTCTCAACAATAAAATAAGAAATCTTTAGTTCTCATTATTTGTTTTTATCATTGAATTAGTCAAGATAGTTATCTTATGCCACAATAACAACAAAGACAAAAAACCCAAATCACAATTGCTTAATACCGCAAAGGTTTAGCTTAATGGGAGGGGTCTCTCTCTTTGCAGATCTTCAGAGACACAGACTAAGTGATGTTCTGCTGTCTTATGACACCACCATCTCAAAATGAAGACTTAGGGTTTGCCCAGGCAGAGAACATAAAGAACTACACATTGGCTCTTCCTACAGTAAGAGCATCTATCATTTCTATTCTCATTTCATTGACCAACAAGTCACGTGGCCATACCTGGCTTTGGGGAGTGGAGGGGTGGAGTGCATATCTCCTGCATGCCTAGGAGGGGAGAACTGGAACTATTGGCGAGCACTAGTAAAGCTGATCCCAATCATCATCCTCCCATCACTGCCTTGACAAAAGAGGCATTGAGGCCTAGAGAGGCCACTTTAGCAAAGGGTACACAGCTACCCACGCAAAAGCCACCACTCCAACTCTGGACTATGGTCTTTCCCAAGATTTCTGAAGGAGAACGCTCTCCACCTTGAGCTCACTATCTCTGAACCGTGTCTTATTGCTGCATAACAATGGACCCTCAAACTTAATGGCTAAGACAACACTTTGTTTTTCACATTTCTGTGGGTCAGTAATACTGGAACAGCTCAACTGGGCATTCTACCATGCAGTGTCAGTCCTGAGGCACTAGGGAGAAGGCCAGGCATCTTTCTCTTGGTATGACCTCCAAGCTTATCCATGTAGACTAGTTGGGCTTCCTCACAGCATGGTGACTTCAGACAGCTGCACCACTTACATGGCACAAAGGACTAGAAACTGCATTGCCTTCTCTCCTGATTGCTTTGCACATTCTATTGCTCCAAAACGAGTTACACGTCCACCCAGATTTGAGGGGAGAGGTACGGTCACATTACAGAGAACATGTGAGACAGAGATATTAGTGTGGTTATCACACCCTGCGAAGGAGGAGTTCATGGAGGTGAAGTCACATTACAGAGAACATATGAGACAGAGATAGTGTGGCTATCACACCCTGCGAAGGAGGAGTTCATGGAGGTGAACCCTTGCCATATCCTAGAGACTCTGTTCCCATGCTGGAGAACTGAGAAGCACCAATGTTCCCTGCCAGGACTAACACAGAAATCACTTCGTCCATGTAGCTAGGCCCAAGCCATGTGTTTTCTGATGCCCTAAGGGCTCAGTTAATATCTGGACTGGAGAACATGAAAAATCATAGCCCTGGAGGACACTGAAAGGACTCTAAGTACCATCAACCACATATATTTATCCTGTGTGAGGCTAGCCAGGTGGTCATCATTACTCTCTTAACAGATGTGGACACTGAGACCCAAAAGGTTATGTGTGTTGCCCAATGTCACATTAGCGCAAGTGAGTTGCAGAGTCAAGACTAGGACTCAGCACTGCTGACTCCCATCAGCAAGATTTCCCAACACACCACAAGGGACCTGATGTGCCTCTTCCTCTGGAATAAACAGTGGAATTTTTTTAGCATAATTGGTCAAAGAGACAGAGAAGGAGGAGATGACAAATCAGTAGGGAGATGCCTCCCCACCACGCTCATCCTCTACAGGGAGAAAGTTCTTGAATCACCCAAAGTCAATAAGAATCAACTCGTCCAAACTTTTATTTTTCACATAGTGGAAACTAAGGCACAAGGCAGGGAAGGGGCTTGGCCAAAGTCACAAAGTTACAGCAAAGCAGGGGGCCTGAACTGGGCTTCCTGAGGCCCTGGGCCCTCCCAGGGTTGGAGGCAGGGGGAAGGTATAGGGGATAAGACTAAGTTCAATGAGACAGAATGCAGATGTCATCCTGCTTTCCAAACAAAACAACTGGCACTGAGCTTTTAATTTTTGCGTCTTTTAAAATGTTTTCATCAGTCATCCCCAGGGCTATAAAAATAGAGCTGCACCTACGCAGGCAAGGCTAAGCTAGGAGCTGGCCTGAATATTCAGTGGAAGGGTGCAGACCTTGGGAAAGTGGCAAAGCCTGATGAATTAACCAAAGTCCCTGAGCAGGGCTGGCTGTCTCATTCCCACTTCCTGTGGCTCACTCCCAGGCCTTTTAAACCATGGGAGGAGAGTCCCTGCTGCTGGAAGGGGAATAAACTGGGTCTCTGGGTTCCAGGAGGAATGAATTAAAAGCACTCAGTGGGGTAGGACAAGCCAGCTACCTTGAATTTGCCTCTTCCAGGAATCCCTCCAACTTTTCAAGAGAGTGTTTTACCTCCCAGGAGGGCCATGGACACCCGCTTTTTCTTTTCCCACTCTGCCCCCTTTAAATAAACTCTTTGCCTTCTGGAAGCTCCATCCAGGGGGCTGACCTATGTATCCTTGGAGTTCAGGGTTAAAGCAGGGACGAAGTTCTCTAGACCTCACTTAACCTTGGTTTTTGTGGCTCTGCTGTGAGATTGGTTGATTTGCACATCTGTTTATTTACCCATCCTGCAGGCACTCACCAGGTGCCAACCGATCCCTGTGCCAGGTGCAGATGCAGCTGAGAAAGGCGGGCTGTGACCTTGTAGATGCTTACAGTCACCCAGGGGAATAGGATATGTGCAGGTCACTGTGACAGCAGGCTAATGCCCAAAGGTGCCATAACAAGTTGAGGTCGTGGTGTAGGGGTGGGGTGTAGTCCCTGCCCACCCCTGTCTCTTCCCTACCAGCTCCTTGTCCCTGTCTACATTTGCAGTCACAGAAGGTGCCATAACAAGTTGAGGCCATGGTGTAGGGGTGGGGTGTAGTCCCTCCCCACCTCTGTCTCTTCTCCCACCAGCTCCTTGTCCCTGTCTACATTTGCAGTCACATGGCTTTATTTCAGC
Organism: Pteropus alecto; assembly: GCF_000325575.1. Lineage (NCBI taxonomy): Eukaryota > Metazoa > Chordata > Mammalia > Chiroptera > Pteropodidae > Pteropus > Pteropus alecto. Next base: position 5,545,346 of record NW_006433941.1, read on the forward strand.
CATCCAAGGCCACCTCCCTTCTGCCTTGAGGACTTCACACTTTACCCCTTTTCCCATCACCCCACCACCTCCTCTAACTAGCTAGTTCCTACTCTTTCTTCCTGCCCCAGTTTAAATGTCCCTCCCTCCATTTTCCTCTCTCCTCCTCTCCCACCTTCAACTACCTCCTTCCTCCCTCTCTCTCCCTCTCAGGGAATTCACAGAGCAGTAGCTACTCATTGAGGTGTCCACCATTGGAGATCTAATGTTCAGCTTTGTGGGCCCAGAAATTATCTTCCTGAGGGCCCAGAGGGGAAGGGGCAGGAACCAGGAGACCAGTGCATCCACAGGGACAGCTGAGTTCCCCCATCAACTGGACTGCTCAGGTACAAGGGTCTAGGTGTCCACTCCCTGCTGGCCTGGGGCACCCAGGGCCTTGAGAGACGGTGCAGCTGAACTGGAATCCATGCAGGGGAGAGAATAGGGGTCCTCACAGCCTGTGGCCACCTTCTCTGTGTGGCCCATGCTCAGGAAGGCAGGGATGAGGCCTGCCCTCCCATCATGGCTCTGCACCTGGAACAGGGCCCAGCATACTGATGAATCCCTCTCTGCTTTGTGTTCTCAGAGATCAACTTGAAACAGAGGCAAAGCTGGGTTGAAGAGGCCTGATTCAACTCTAAGGCAATTGCAGGGAATAGCAAGGCTTCCTGCAAGGCACTGCTGCCGAAGGAAGGCATGTAGCCTGCAGGGATCTGGCTGGGGCAGGAGATCAACTAAGAGGCCAATCTCTGCCCTGCGGGGAGAGGAGCCATCTTTGCTGGTTTATCATTGAGAAAGAAGCTTGTAGAATGGCCACCTGCCTGGGTGTTTGTGGCACATGGACACAAGGGCTCTGCCTACAGCCAGGAGGTACAATTGAGTTGCAGATTACACTCAGGGCCTGGGTGTACCCCTCTGCTCCCAGCCCACCAGTCCCATGGTGATATAAACCACATCGCTAAGAAATTGGATGTATGTGTTCAAGTCGATTAACGGCATGGAAACAAAATCATAAATTCTCAGCCATCTATCAGCGCCAAAGTGCTTCTACCATCAGCTCCCCTAGGCTCAGTAGGCCCTCAGGGGCCACAGCAACCAGGAAATGCAGGATCTGACCCCTGACACTCCCGAGGGGACCCTCACTCTGACCTCATTCCCCTGAGAGAGGCACTTCTCCAGAGAGCCACCATATCTACTATGTCTGTCTGTCTGTTTTGGAGCCCAAGTCCTAACCCCCGACCTTTTCTGAAATCCAGGGTTTTTTTGTGTTTTTTTTTTCTGTTGTTCCCAGGAGCCCGAGGATATGTCTTAACCCCTGAGGAGGCAGACTGTCTGTTTCAAACTCTCACTTCATCACTCACTAGCTATGCAGTCTTGGGCAAATTGGTGACCCTCTCTGAACCTCTGTTTCCACATCCAAAAAAATGGGAACAATATTAGCACCTGCCTTGTGGCCTTGCTGTGAAGATTAAATGAGATAATACATATAAGGTCGTGCGCCACTTAAAGACAGGGATGTGTTCTGAGAAATGCAGTTAGGTAATTTTATCCTTGGGTGAACATCATAGAGTACATTTACACAAGTCTACTATACACCCAGGCTGTATGGTATAGCTTCTTGCTCCCAGGCTACAAGCCTCTACAGCATGTTACTATACAAAACACAAGATTAAATCAAGCACAGAGGAAAAGATGCAATCGAGAGACACAGTAAACATGAAAAATATGAGGCTGCTGCTGCCCTAACTTGGCATATTGTTTTACAGCAAATTTATTTTATAAGTAGAAAGAGTACACTTTAAAATGACAATGAAAAGTATAGTATAGTAAATACATAAACCAGTAACACAGTGATTTATTATCATTATCAAGTATTATATACTATACGTAGTGGATTGTGGGCCCAAGGTAGTGCCCAGTAGGGGTGGAGTGTGGGCCCCAGGCCTGGCTGGTCCCAGGTCTAGCTATGATCCAGGCTTGCAGCTAGGAATATGATCCCAGATTTAGAATGTTACATTAATGTAGTAGGGCACCAGCACCCAGCTCATGTAAGCATGATTCAGCCTATTGTATCACGCATGTGTGGCAGAATGCTACTTTTGTTCTCTGGCATATGTGGAGCCCATGCGGTCCCCTAGCACAGAAGCACGCGCTCCCCACAATAAAGTAGGTGCTTGCTGTTTCATTCTCATGTCGGCCCTCGTGTGTTCTTTCAACTGGGCATCTCACCACTGAAATCCGTTCTCTATCAGCTTGGCACTGACAGTGCGGTAACGCCCAGATCTCCAAGGGGCAAGAGGTAAAAGGCTCTGGGCAGGGTCCTGTTCAGGAGACTGGAACACAAATGTGGACTGATTTGCCAGCTACAGGAGTTGATCGAGACAAGAGAGACCACCAGCCTAAGGCTGGTTTTAGAATTGTGGTGGCAGTTAAAACCTGAACATCAATTCAGGTATGGGCAGAAACCTCCCACTGAAAGAGCTAGGCCTGTGGCCTTGGACTTTTTGAAACCCCAGGACTCTCTTGACCCTATATGATTAGGGAGAAGGCTCAGGTGCCCATTTGGAGGGGATAGGCAAGGACCGGAAGCCACATGTGGAATTGGCAATCCACTGGCCCCCAAACAATGTACAAAGAGTCCTAGCACAGTAAATCCTGGAAACGACTGTAATCCTATCTATGGAAATCTAGACATTCCCTGGACCAACCACCTATGTAGATGGCTATGGGAGTAAGACTATTAAGACCAAAGCTATGACTTTGCCTCTCGGAATAGGACATTCCCAAGTCTGTATAAAGTGTATGTTTCTTTGGTGCCAAAATATATCCTAGGAGGTTGAGCCTGTCTTCTAGTGGCACGTTGTTGTTCCCTGTATTACTGTTGTGGCATATGGGTACAGAGCTCTGTCCTCCTGCAACGATCACTTGCCAAGCCTACATAGGTGTACGGGAGGAACCTTGAAGGGGTGGAGTGTGCAGAGAAAAAAAGATGGCCGTAGTCAGGCTCCCACCCAAGACCCTTAACTAACTTCCGAGTGGAAGTGATTCATCACTTCTTCCCCTTCTGTAACCATGTGCCCAGTACACATGCACTGGCTTCTGAAAGTGTACCACTATTGTTTAACCTGTGTATAAAAGGTGCTGCCACCCTGCGAGGCTGTCTGCACCCTTGCCTGAGTAAAGAGCTATGTTGCAGTTGCCTATGGCTCCCTGCATTTTCTTCCAACTTTCCGAGCCTTGTACCCCTTACCTCAGAACTTCGAATCTGCAACAGCACAGCAGACAACAGTGAGTGAGTGGTCAGGCCCAGGAGAAACCAGTCATGGACCGCTGCAGAAATGACTATGGCTGTAAAGTGGATACAAAGTGGACTAATAGGCAATTAGGACTAGACTGTCCCCTGCCTTCCTCCAGCTCAAGCCTATTAAACACAGGACAGCTTTAACCAAATCCTCTCTTAAAGAGCTCTATTTAGAGTTGGCTTAATATAAATTGTTTTGAAAAAAGGGAAAAATCCCAAGAATTCAGGCAAGAAAGTAGTTTTTAGCAAGAGTTTTTCTTCTTCTTTTTTAATTAAGTTTATTGGGGTAACATTGGTTAATACAATTATATAATTTTCAGGTGTACATTATCATTTGACATCTATATATTCTGTGTGTTTACCACCAAAGTCCAGTTTCCTTCAGCTACCAAATATTTGATCCCCTTTACCCACTTCACCCTCTCCCAATCCGCCTCTATTAGACCCCCTTTACCCAGCCTACCTCTTTCCTCCTCCCCCACCCCCTACCCTCTGGTAACTACTAGTCCATTGTCCATGTCCCTGAGTCTCTGTTTTATCTGTTCATTTGTTGCTTTTAGGTTTATATCCCACGTATAAGTGATATCATGTGATTTTCACCTTTTTCAGTCTGGCTTATTTCGCTTAGCATGATTATCTCGAAGTCCATCCATGTTGTCGCAAATGCAGTATTTCATCTCTTCTTATGGCTGAGTAATAGTG
>NW_006433941.1:5550328-5551299 GCF_000325575.1 Pteropus alecto
TGAAGTCAGGCAGAGTGATACCTCCAGCCTTGTTCTTTTTTCTCAGGATGGCTTTGGCAATTCGGGGTCTTTTGTGCTTCCATACAAATATGATGATTTTTTATTCTATTTCTTGTAAAAATGCTAATGGGCTTTTGATGGCAATTGCCATCAAAAATTAAATCTGTATAATGCTTTAAGTAATAAGGTCATTTTAACTATGTTGATTTTTCCAATCCAAGGACACGGAATATCTTTCTATTTCTTTGATCTTCTTTGATTTCTTTTAACAGGGTCTTATAGTTTTCATGATACAGCTCCTTCACATGTTTCATTAGATTTATTCCTAGGCATTTTATTCTTTTTGTTGCAATTGCAAAATGAATTCTATTTTCCACTTCTTTTTCTGACACTTCATCATTAGAGTACAGGAAAGCTATGGATTTTTTAATGTTAATTTTGTATCCAGAAACTTTACTGTATTTGCTTATTGTTTCTGGTAGTGTTCTTGTGAAGTCTTTAGAATTTTCTATATAGAGAATCATGTCATCTGCAAATAGTGACACTTTGACTTCTTAATTTCCTACTTAAATGCCTTTTATATATTTCTCTTGTCTGATTGCGCTCGCTAGGACCTCCAATGTTATATCGAGTAACAGTGGAGATAGTGGACAGTCTTGCCTTGTTCCTGATCTTAAAGGGAAGGTTCTTAGGTTTTCATCATTAAGTATAATGTTGGCTGAGAGTTTGTCATAGATGGCCTTTATTATGTTAAGGTGGTTTCCTTCTATATCAATTTTATTAAGTGTTTTGATCATAAATAGATGCTGTATCTATCGAAGGCTTTTCCAGCATCTATTGATATAGTCATATGATTCTTATTTTTTAATTTGTTTATGTGGTGTATCACATTAATCTATTTGAGTATGTTGAACCATCCCTGTGTCTCTGGGATGAAGCCCACTTGATCGTGGTGTATAATCTTTTTAATA
>NW_006433941.1:5553090-5559295 GCF_000325575.1 Pteropus alecto
CGTCCTTTTTCTTCTACACGTGCCTTGTCTCCATTCCCCTTTGCAAATTTATATCTTTGAATCCTCCCCTTTTCAGTCATTGTTGTCTCAATTTGTCCCTATGTATGCTGAATGTTCATTACTATCTTGTTATAACAATTCTTTTCTTGTTATTTATGCTTATAATGCCCTTTTCTTAGTAAGGGTTGCACTTTCTGCTTCTGTTCGCCTGATGGTCACTTTACTCCTAATTATGTATTTTTTTGTCATTTTGTTTTAGGTGAGCTGACCCCTTTCAGTATTTCCTGTAGTGCAGGCCTCATGGTGGAGAATTCCCTCTATTTTTGTATGTCTGGAAAGGTCTTTATTTCTCCTTCATTTCTAAAGGAGAGCTTAGCTGGATACATTATTCTTGGCTGGTAGTGCCTTTCATTTAATAGTTTAGATATTTGATACTATTCCTTTCTGGCTTGTAAGGATTGTGCTGAGAAGTCCAGTGATAATCTAATGGGTTTTCCTTTACAAATTACTGTTTTCTTCTCCCTGGCTGCCCTGAGAATTCTGTCTTTGTCGTTGATTTTTTAATAGTTTAATACAATGTGTCTTGGTGAAGGCCTTTTGGGGTTGAGAAAATTGGGTGTTATGTTAACTTCTTGAATTCCAAGCTCCAGCTTTCTAGTCCTTGCTCCTTTTCCTTTCCTTCAAGAATGTTCATTATTCTTATGTTTCCTCTCCTGATGGTATCAGCTAGTTCTTGAATTTCTCTTTCATTATTTTTCATTCTTCAGTTTCTTTCTTCTTCCTTCTGATTTATTTCTAGGTTTCTGTCTTTGATATTACTGTTCCTTTCCTCCATTTGGTCAACTCTATTTCCCAAGCTTGTTATTTTATTTTTCAACTCTTGCAGTGTGTTCTTCATCTCCAGAAATTCTATTTGGTTCTTTTTGAGGGGTTCAGTCTCCTTGCTCTGCTCATCTAGTAGTTTTTTCAATTCTTGAAATTGTTGATATGACTCATTTCAGAATTCACTGAGTTTTTTTCAGAAGTACCATCCTGAATTCTCTGTCATTTAACTTGCATGTTTCTGTATATGTGAGCTTATTTTCTGGAGATTTTTCTCTTTCTTTCTGAGATGCCTTTTCACTTTGGTTGTTCATGATGTTTAATAGACTATTTCTCCGCCTGGGCATTAATGGAATTGTGTTCTGCTTTTTTTCCAGAAAGAAGATTTATTATATAAAGATCTCTCTTTAGCCTGGGACAAAAAAGGTGCTTTTCTTTTGGTTTCCAGTAGGTGGCATCTAAGCCTTTTGAATCCCTGCTTTATATAAAGCCTTAAAAATGCCTTTTTATTTTCTGATAGATATTTAATCATGCTTTCTATCCTCAGTTTCAGTTCCTGTAGTGTTAGCGACAGTTTCAGTAGCATTTGCTCAGATTCCCCTGGGGCTTCGTGGTGTTCAGTCTCGGAGGGTATGGACAAGAGACCCTCTAGGTTGGGGGTTGGGGGCTGTGGCTCAGCCTCGGTTTTGCAGCGGTGGCCAGTAAAATCAATTGTTTTTCTGCCGTCCTGCTTTTCTGCCTTCTGCCCTGATGTTGGGGCCTGCCACAGACCACATGGAACTCACAGCTTTCCCAGGCAGGGCTGTTCAGGGAACTTGCCGCTCCTTCTCCTCTCCCTCTCCTCCTACTGGTATCTCTGGCGGCTGCAAGAGGCAACTTCTTTATTTCTCCCAGTCCTTTGTCCAGCTCCCTGGGTTCTAACCTGTGGTAGCTCTTATGTGCAGATCCCATGCTCAGATGTACTGGTGTGCAGTTTGGTTGTTTTTTTTTGTTGAGTTTTAGATGTTCAGCTTATTGTTGTTTCAAGAGGAGAGATCTAGGATGTCTCTCTTTCTGCCATGTTTCCAAAGATCTCGGATTTCAAATTTTTAATGGCTGAGTGATATTTCATTTTATATATGAACTATAATTTCTTCATCTAATCATTTGTTGATGGGCATTTAGGTTGCTTCCATATCTTGGCTATTGTAAATTGTGCTGCCATAAACATAGGGGTGCATAGAGTATTACGAATTATTGTTTTGTTTTTCTTTGGATGAATACCCAGTAGTGCAATTGCTGAGTCAAAAGGTATATTCATTTTTAATTTTTTGAGAAACCTCCAGACTACTTTTCATAGTGGCTGTATCAATTTGCAATCCCATCAGCAGTGTTTGGGAGTTCCCTTTTCTCCACATCTTCACCAACACTTGTTGTTCTTTGATTTATCGATGATAGCCATTCTGACATGTCGGGTGGTATCTCATTGTGGTTTCGATTTGCAATTCTCTTATGATTAGTGACCTTGAGCATCTTTTCAAATGTCTATTGGCCATCTGTATGTCCCCTTTGGAGAAATATCTGTTCAGGTCTTCTGCCCATTTTTCAATTGAATTGTTTGGGTGTTTTTGTTGTTGTTGAGTTGTATGAATTCTTAATATATTTTGAATATTAACCTCTTATCAGATGTATCATAAGTGAATATCTTCTCCCATTCATTCTGTTGTCTTTTCATTTTGTTGATGGTTTCCTTTGCTGTACAAAAACTTTTTAGTTTGATGTAGTCCCATTTGTTTATTTTTTCTTTTGTTTCCCTTGCCCAGGGAGATATATCCAAAAAGAAATTCTTGTTAGTAATATCAGAGAGTTTACTGCCTATGTTTTCTTCTAGAATTTTTATGGTTTTGGGTCTTACATTGAAGTCTTTAATTCATTTTTAATCTATTCTTGTATCTGGTGTAAGAAGGTGTTCCAGCTGCTGCTGCTGCTGCTGCTGCTGCTGCTTCATCTTCTTCGTCATCGTCGTCGACGGAGAGGCTGTCTTTACCCCCATTGCACATTCTTGCCTCCTTTGTCATATATTAAGTGAGCATTTGGCATGGATTTATTTCTGAGCTCTCTATTCTGTTTCATTGATCTATGTGTCTGTTTTTATGCCAGTACCATGGCGTTTTGATGACTATAGCCTTGTAGTATAGTTTGATATCAGGTAGTGTGATACCTCCAATTTTATTCTTCTTTCTCAAGATTGCCATGGCTCTTCGGGGTAATTTTTGGTTCCATATAAATTTTAAGATTATTTTTCAGTCCTCTGAAAAATGCCATTGGTATTTTGACAGGGGTTGCATCCAATCTATAGATTGGTTTGAGTAATATGGCCATTTTAATGATGTTGATTCTCCCTATCTATGAGCACAGTACGTGCTTCCATTTATTTGTACCTTCTTCAATTTATTTTTTTTGATGACATAATTTTCTGAGAACAGGTCTTTTATTTCCTTGGCTAATTTGATTCCCAGGTATTGTTGTTTTCGATGCAGTTGTAAGTGGGATTGTTTTCTTAATATCTCTCTCTGAAAGGTCATCATTGGTGTATAAAAATGCCACTGACTTCTGAATATTAATTTTGTATCCTGCTACTTACCTGAATTCATTGATCAGTTCTAACAGTTTTTTGGTGGAACCTTTAGGATTCTCTATATATAGTATCATGTCATCAGTAAATAATGAGAGTTTTACTTCTTCCTTTCCAATTCAGATACCTTATTTCTTTCTTGTCTTATTGCTGTGGCTAAGACTTTCAATACAATGTTGAAGAGGAGTAGTGAGAGTGGGCACCTTTGTCCTGTTCCTGATCTTAAGGAAAACGCTTTTAGCCTTTCTTCATTGAGTATGATTTTAGCTGTAGGTTTGGCCTTCATTACATTGAGGTATGTTCCCTCTATTCCCACTATGCTGGGAGTTTTTATCATAAGTAGATGCTGGATTTTGTCTATTGATATGATCTTATGGTTTTTATCTTTCAATTTATTAATGTAGTGTATCACATTAATTGATTTGCAGTAATGCCCCAACCTTGCATCCCAGGAATAAATCCAACTTGATCATGGTTTATGATATTTTTAAAGTATTGTTGAATTTGGTTTGCTAATATTTTGTTGAGGATTTTTGCATCAGTGTTCATAAGAGATATTGGCCTATAATTTTCTTTCTCGTAATGTCTTTGCCTAGTTTTGGAATCAAGGTAATGGTGGCCTCATAAAAAGAGTTAGAGAACCTTCCCTCTTCTTGAATTTTTTGGAATAGTTTGAGAAGAATAGGTGTTAATTCTTTTTGAATATTTGGTAAAATTCATCTATAAAGTCATCTGGTCCAGGACTTTTGTTTTTTGGAAGTTTTTTGATTACTGATTCGATTTTATTAGTGGTAATCGGTCAGTTCAGATTTTCTGTTTCTTCTTGACTCAGTCTTGGTCTTGGGAGATTGTATGTTTCTAGGAATGTATCCATATTCCAAATTGTACAATTTGTTGGTGTATAATTGCTCATGGTATTTTCTTATGATCATTTGTATTTCTGTGGAGTCTGTAGTTATTTCTCTTCTTTCATTTCTGATTTTATTTATTTGAGTCTTCTCTCTTTTTTCTTTGATGAGTCTGGTTAAGGGTCTGTCAACTTTGTTTATCCTTTCAAAGAACCAGCTCTTGGTTTTATTAATCTTTTGTGTTGTTTTTCTATACTCTATTTTGTTTATTTCCATTCTTATCTTTATTATTTCCTTTCTTCTATTCACTTTGGGCTTTGTTTGCTGTTCTTTCTCTAGTTCTTTTAAGTGTAAGGTTAGATTGTTTATTTGAACTTTTTCTTGTTTCTTGAGGTAGGCCTTTACTGCTATGAGTTTCCTTCAGTGTTTAGTAGCATGTTATTTAGCCTCCATGTGTTTGTGTATTTTCCAGTTTTTTTCTTGTAGTTGATTTCTAGTTCCATATTATTGTGATCAAAGAAGACAGTTAATATGATTTGAATCTTTTTAAATTTATTGAAATTTGTTTTATGTTCAGACATGTAGTCTATCCTGGAAAATGTTTTATGTGAACTTGAAAAGAATGTATATTTCGCAACTTTAGGGTGAAATGCTCTGAAAATATCTATTAAATCCATATGGTCTAGTGTGTCTTTTAGGCTCATTTCCTTGTTGATTTTTTGTCTGCAAGATCTGGCCATTGGTGTCAATAGGGTGTTAAAGTCCTCATCCTATGAGTGTATTACTCGCGATCTCTCCCTTTATGCTGGTCAATATTTGCTTTATATATTTAGGGGCTCCTATGTTGGGTTCACAAATGTTTACTAGGGTTACATACTCTTGTTGGCTTGATCTCTTTATCATTAGGTAATGTCTTTGTCTTTTATTATAGCCTTTGTTTTAAAGTCTATTTTGTCTGATATAGGAATTGCTATGCAGGCTTTTTTTTTTTTTTCCATTCCTTTTGCATGAAATATATTTTTCCATCCCTTTACTTTCAGTCTATCAGTGTCATTTGATCTGAAGTGGTTCTCTTGTAGACAGCATATACATGGGTTTTGTTCTCTTATTCATTCAGCTACCCTGTGTCTTTTGATTGGAGCATTTAATCCATTTACATATAAAGTGATTACTGATAGTTACATAGTTACTGCCATTTTATTATTCGTCTGTTTTTCTTTTTTCTTTTTTTACTACCCCCTCTTTTCATTTTTACAGAAGTCCCTTTAATATTTCTTGTAATGCTGGCTTGGTGATGAATTCCTTAAGCTTTTCCCTGTCCGGGAAACTCTTTGTCTCACCCTCCATTTTAATTGAAAGCCTTGCTGGGTAGAGTATTCGTGGTTGTAGATTCTTATTTTTCATAACTTTGAATATTTCTTGCCAGTCCCTTCTGGCCTGCAAAGTTTCTATTGAAAAATTAGCAGACATTCTTATGGGAGGACCCTTGTAAGTAACTAGCTGCCTTTCTCTTGCTGCTTTTAAGATTTCTCTTTGTCTTCGACATTTGACATTTTAATTATGATGTGTCTTGATGTGGGTATGTTTGAATACCTCTTGTTTGGGACTCCTTGTGCTTCTCGAACTTGTATGCCTAATCCCTTTGCCAAATTAGGGAACTTTTCTGTCATTTTTCAAATAGATTCTCAATCCCTTGCTTTCTCTCTTCTCCTTCGGGCACTCCTATGATGCAGATATTGTTATGCTTCATGTTATTCCAGAGGTCTCTTAAACTATCTTCATTTTTAAAAATTATTTGTTATTCTGATTGGGTATATTCTGCTATCTTGTCTTCCAATTTGCTAATTTGGTCTTCTGCTTCATCCAATCTACTGTTGAATGCTTCTAGTATATTCTTCATTCCAGTTATCGTATTCTTCTT
>NW_006433941.1:5559354-5597971 GCF_000325575.1 Pteropus alecto
TTTCAGTTATCGTTTGCTGCAATTCTGATTCTTTTTTATGGTTTCTATGTCTTTTATGCTTACTGTCTCTCTGTTGAGGTTCTCATTGTGCTATCCATTCTCCTCCTAAGTTCACTGAGCATCCTTATAACCATTATTTTGAACTCTGTCTCTAGTAGGTTGCTTGCCTCCATTTCAGTTAGCTTATTTTCTGGAGTTTTCTCCTGTTGTTTCATTTGTGGCATGTTTGTTTTCTCATTTTATTAAACTCTCTGTGTTTGTTTCTATGTGTCAGGAATATTTGTTTCATCTCTCAGCCTTGACCAGATGGCCTTACGTGGAAGGTGTCCTGTGTGGCCCACTGGAGCACTCTCCCTGATCTCCTGTGCTGGGGGCTCTGAACATGGTCTTTGTGTGGGTTGTGTGTGATATTCTGTTGTAGCTAAGCCTTTATTGGTGTTAGTACGTCAGTGGGTAGCATTAATGCTCAGGCTAATTGTGGGAATTGGCTGCACCCACAGAATAAGAGTTGCTGTGTGTGGGCTGACCCCACTAAGTAGGATTTTCCCTAGCAGGCTTGTGTACTTGTTGAGACCACCCTTTGTGTGTACTCTTTATGGGATTAGTCAGTAGTTGTTCTGCTGTGGTCTGGTGCCAGCCTCTGGGTGTGTTGATTTTGTGGTCCCTTAGAAGAGGCTCCCCAGTAGGCCAAGGTCAGCCGCTACCTTTGATTGCTCAGGACTTCTTGGTGGGAGCTACAAAGAGATCCACAGATGGTTGTTGCCTGTGGAGGATCTATAGGTAAGTGGAAGAGACAATGCTGTAGGCAGCAGTCTGGTTACCCCGCATCCGTGATCTAGGGCAGTTTAGCTGAAGGATCAGTGCTCCTCAAGGCCTGACACTGCCTGTCATTTGCCCATAAGTCTCTGAAACTGGAAGAGCCTCTGGGTGATATGTGTGTTGGGTGGTGTAGGGATCCGGGGAGTCTTCCGGTACTATTGAGCAAATTTCCCCCGCCACTGCAGTGTCATTTTACTTGCCAGAGCTGTCTCTGTGGCTCCTTGTACAAGTTTCCAATCATAGAAAACTCAGCTGCTTCCCACCTCAGGCCTGCAAACACCCAAGCTCCATTTAAGAAGTAGTGAAGCTCAAGGTATGAGCTTGTAGCCTGCCACTGAATGCTTCTCCTGGATGAACGGGCTTTGTGTGGGCTGCATGAACTGAGTACTGTTGTCTGCTGTTGAATTTATGACTCGAGGAAAGCACAGGATGGGACTGGGTTACCTGGGAGCAGGCTTGCCACCGGTAATTTGTGGCTTAAGTGGGTTGTCGTCTCAGTGATACACGGGGCTGTCAGGGCTACACAGCACCAGATATGCTGCCAGCTCTGGGACTGCGGGTTCCCACTAAAGTCAGATATCACTGTGCAACTTACTGCCATCTGTGATGGGTCCACAAAACCCCTGAGATCTGCCCAAGCAATACTATATCTCATGCTAGCAGCAGTGATCTTCCCTTCATTGCATTCCCTGAACTTTGCTCACTTCGCTGCCTGAGATCCGGTGACTGCACAGGATGTGCCACCCCAGGGCAGGGGCAGCTGCCTGTCAACGTGCCACAGGCACTTCGTGAATTGGATGGGGCAAGATCTCAGGGAGTCAAGGGCCATCAGGCCAATAGCCTCGGTTTTCTGAAATTTCTGTGTCTGCACGTTCCCGCAGTAGTCACAGATTACAGGAAGGTAAGTTGCTGTCTGGGGCAGTCCCACAGACCCCTGTGATCCCACTAGGAGATATGCAGCTCATACCAGCAGCAGTAGTCTGCCCACAACTATTTTCCCTGAAATGCACTCACTGTGCTAGCCAAGGCCTATTGCCTGTGCAAAATGTGCAACCCCAGAGCCAAGCAGGGAAAGGGAAGCTGCCTGTCAATGGGCTGCAGGCACTTTATGGCTTGAGTGAAGGAGGATCTCAGGGAGACAAAGGCCTCAGGCCAATACAGTCTCAGTTTTGCTGCAACTTCTGTGCCTGTGCGTTCCGGCTGTACTCACAGATCACAGTGAGACCAGCTGCCATCTGGGGTGGTCCCATAGATCCCTGTAATCCCCCCACGTAATCCTGCAACTCTTGCAGGAGCAGAGGTCTGCCAAAAACCAATTACCCCACAATGCCCACACTGTGCTAGCCAAAGTTTGTTGCCTGTGCAGACTGCGAGACCCAGGGGAGGGGCAGGGCACTGGCATTGACCATCAATGAGGCAATTTGTGGGTTGGGTGGGGCAGAGTCTCAGGGAGACAATGGCCGTTAGATCAATACAGCCTCAGTCTTGCTGCAACTTCGGTAACCAGTAACCGTTAGCGCATTCCCACAAAAGTCATAGATCACAGCAAGATCAGCTGCTGTTTGGGACTGGCCCACAGATCCCCAAGATCCACCCAAGTTCATGTTGACAGAAGTGATCTGTCTGAAACTGTCTCCAAAATGTGCGCTCATAGCGTTGGCTGCCTGCTGCGAATGTTTGGCCCTGAAACGGCGCAGGGCATGGCATCCATCCAGCAACAAAAACTCCAGGCAATCTGCAGGTTGGGTGAGGCAGGCTACTCTCCTCAGGTCAGTGCAGCTTCTAAACTGGCCATGTGGCGGGGATATGCACATTCAAGCTGGTGCAGTCTATAGATTGCTCCATAGTGGGGCCTGACTAAGGCATGATGGCAGCTGCCCATCCAGCCTTCATTCCGGCACCAGGTAATGCAGTCTTTCCCCGTATGAATCTTGCACAAGCCTCTGACCCACCACCAGTGCCCCCGGTGAGTGTCCACAGGCAAGAGAGCCTGTGTGTGGGCCCTTTAAAGAGGCGTGTAGGGTCTCAGTCTCCTTCATTCTCACTCAGATTGCCAGAATCTCCTCTGATTTTTACAGTCAGTGTTTTTGGGAACTCCTCTTCCCTGGGCTGGGATGCCCCCAAACGAGGCTAGGACCTCTCTCTCCTTCAAGGAAGCCTCTGCAGCCTCACTCTCCTTCCCAGGGGTCCTCCACCACCCGCAGGTGCAGATCCTGCCCGATTTGCAACTTTGCCCCTCCTACTGGCTTCAATGTGGCTTTCTCTATATTATCAGAAGTACGCATTATCAGCTGGACTTCAGGTGATTCTCCACGTTTATTATAATTTGGTTGTAATTTCAATGCGGACCTGGGAGGAGGTGAACCCTGCTTCTACCTAGTCCGCCATCTTCCTCTCCCCTTGGTGGTCTTTTTAAATCAGAGTTCTAGGACATTTTTCATCTCAGCTCTGGGAAATTCCTTCCCTGCATTTTGTCTCCTTTTGGATTAGGAAACAAAATTTTGTCCTCCGTGTCTCTTTTTGTTTTGTACTTCCCACTTCTTTGTCCTTTGTGCTGCATTTGATAAGTTATCAGCTTAATCTTCCGACTCATTTATTTGTTCTTCAGCTATGTCCTTTCCGCTACTTAGTCCATTTATTATCCCCCACCCCATGATCAGATTTTAATTTTCCAAATTCTCTAGTTGCTCTTTTTGAGGATCCAATAGTCTATCACATCTAAGAATATTGATCAAACATGTTCTAAATTCTTGTTCTGATTACATTACTCCCTTTGGTGTCAATCTCTTGTTTAGTTCGATGCCCATCACTCATGGGGCTCATCTTGGTATCTGAAGTTCATTGAGCTGCAAGTGTCAAATTTGTTTCCTGCAGCCTGCCGCCATTCCTTATGGGGGAGTAGACTGCACAACTAGATAAATCCTAGTGTTGTGTGCTTGGGGCTCTCCATTCTCCCTGGGTATCACCAGCCTTCTGGGACATTGTCTCCTCAACCCTAGCACCCTCACTCACCCCTCCCCACGACCCCGTAACACAGATACCTGTGTTCTAGCTTAACCCAGGTGTGTGTGTGCACACATTGTGTCTGAGAGTGTAGTGCAGAAGAGGGTTCAACTCACCTGACAGGTCCTACTGAGGTACCCTAAACAATTATCCTTCCAGGGACTCAGGGCACTCTTGAGTCCCCAGACCTACCCCTCCAGGGCCTATGTTCTCTCTCACATTTTGCAAGAGCCCTTTCTCCCACAGCTGTCTCCTTCCAGCAGGCCCAGCTGCCTTCCACATTTAAGGCACAGTTCCTGGTCACCAGCAGCACTGTTCTTGTCAATTATGGTTGGGCTTGGGAATTATGGGAGAGGTTTCAGTGCAAGTCACCCTCCCCCAGCACCCCAACTCCATTTTACTGTGCCTCTGGGCAGCTTCAAATCATACACACACACACACACACACACACACACGAAGCCTTTGGATTCAAACAGAACCCCAGCTCCACTTTTTCCACTTTGATTTTCACAAAATTAAAATAAGCCTATCTTTCCCTCACCTCATATTCACGCAGGAAGATTAATGACATGATAAAGTGTCTAGCACATGCTCGATAAACGTGGGGTCCTTCCTCTTTTCTCCCATTCTCTTTCCATTTACTCTGATGGGAAATGCCTGCCCTAGAGTCTGAGTGTGGAGTTAGTGGTTCAGGCAGCTAAGGTCAATAAAGGAAGGTATCCCAGCATGAGGTAGTCTAGAGAACTCTCTGGAGAAAAACAGAGGCAAGCAGGAGTGAGCTATGTGTAGAGGAAAAGGGGTAATTGCGTGCTGAGGGTGGGGTGGGTACGAGAACAGGGCAAGGTCCAGTGTGGGTAATACTGGAATAAATGATAGGACAATAGTATGTCTTGTTTAGGGTCAGAGGTCAGGGACTAAAATGCCACCAGGGCCCAGGAGAATGTGTGAACAGGCCTAGGTCATGGAGGGGGTAGAGACAAATCTTCCAGCACGCATAGAGGAGTGACAGGACATTTATCCAAAGGCTCTGCTCAGCACTGCCCAACCAGAACAGCTGTCAGCTGTCCCGGGGCCAGATTCTTGAGCACTTGCAGTGGGAGGGTCTGAAAGTTCCCCTGAAAAAGCACCAATAAAATAGATCCGAGGGCTCCAGTTTGTGCCTCTGGTTTGTATGGAGTGCCTTGTGAAGGAGAGGAAAGGGGAAGCATGGATGGGACCTCACAGCAATGGGATCCCCATGAGAACAGAGACCCACAAGGTCTTTCACTGCCTGCATTCTCCCCTAGTTAGGCCCACCCAGGACTAGTCTGTCTCTGGGTCTGTCTCTGGGGCCTGCAATGCCTCTGCACATTCTGCTCTTTTAGGTGGGGGTAAAGCTGTTGTGATTCATCCATTAACTCAGCCATTTGTAGCTAAGGTCTCCACTGTGCATAACCCAAGCCCTGCCCACAGGAGTTTCCAGGAAGAGATGCTAGTTGTTGGGAACACCAATATGGATCCAGAACATAGCCCATATTGCCTGGGCATGTCTGGTCCAAGAGGCTGATTACCTGCTCCAGGGTCCCAGGGACAAGGCAAGCAGCCAGAACTGGTCCTCTGGCGTCATCCAGTGGCTATACGTGTGAACTGCAATTCCCCACCCGCAACCTGCATCACTTGTTACTTGTCTTTTCACAAAAGAAGAATGTGGCCTGGGAGGAGGCTGCAGAATCAGGGTAAGAACACTGAATCACAGGCTGAATCTCCTCAGCCCCCCTTTCCTCCCAGCCTCTAAATTTTAAAAACCTTGATCATTTCTGCCCTCCTTTAGGCTCAAGTCTGTGGATCCAAGCCAGTTTTGCTGAATCTAGTGAAGTCTTAAAAATTTTTTTCATCCAAATTGTCAATACGGCCTAGGGGTTCACTGGACAGGTAGTTTGGTTCCATTTCTACACATTTCCTTCAGAGTCATTTTGTCACAGTCCTAGCCTAGTCTTTTGAGGACTGCAGTTTTGTGACTCAGGCTGCCTCTCCTTCTGTGAGGCCCAGCTCCAAGGGCTGGGCAGCTCTGGAGAAAAAACTCTACAAATGCGGCTGCTGACACAGACCAGGCTTCATTCCAGTGATGGTGCAGGGCTAAGGGTGACAGCCTCCCCACTAGGAGGTCAGATGTTGGGGTTGGTGCAGAAAGCCCTCTGGAAACGGAAGCGAACAGTATGTGTAAAGGCATGGGTAAGATGCATTCAAGGAACTGTAAGGAGTCCAGGGAGTCTGAGGGATGGGGGGCAGGGACAGTTTGTGAAAGGTCTTCCTTGAGTGCTAAGAAGTCTCCACTTCATCTTCATCGCAACAGGGAGCCAGTGACAGGTTAGGTACAGGCCAAGGCCAGCCTGGGACCTGCACAAACACCCAACTCGGAAGCAAGATGACTTTTCTCCTCAGGACACCTTAGAGTCTTGAAGGTGTTTGAGATTTGTGGCTGGAGACAAGGTTTTCTGTAAGCCAAGCAGACTGGATACAGGTCCTTCGTCTGCCTGACATCCAGGGCCCGACCTCCCACATCAGCCTGGGAGAAGCTGGTCCAGGAGGGCCAGAAGGGAGCTTAGGAAATTTGGTTTTCCCTTCTTTCTCTGTGGTTACCTGTGTACTCACTAATCACTAGCACTCCCACTGCTATCCTGTCTCTGTCTCTCTTTGTCTCTGTCTGTCTTTGTCTCTGTCTCTGTCTGTCTCTCTGTCACACACACAAACACGCCACCACACACACACACACACACACAGACACACACACACACAAACACATGCGCACGCACACACACACACACACACACACACACACACACTGCATTTGAAGTGGGCTGTGTTGCTGTCACCTGGTGGCCAAACCTAGGCAGACGCCTCTGGTTCTCATCAGAGCCTCTTGAGTCCATTTGACCACCTTGTTTCATAGACAAGTCAGTTTCCTCCACTGAGCAGCAACGTTCTGAAATTTTTAAAAAGTCCCTATTTCCTGCAGCCCTTTCTTATGGAAACTGACCAACTCTGGAAAGGAGCGCAGAGAAAAGTGGCTTTGCCAAGGTCACACAGAGTGCGGGTAGCAAAAATGGGCCCCTTTCTCCAGACTCCCTGTTCTGGGTCCCTCCCACTGCCCCACTGCCTTCTGGATCTCCCCTACAGGCACTGGGAGCTGAGTTCAAACCCCAGCACTGCTCATTGGGTAGCCTGAGGCTTGTCAATGAACCTCTCTGAGTTCTGGCTTTCTGGGCAAGTTGTGGGAAGGACCAAACTTATATGTTAAAAATCAGATGTGCAGAAATCTGTTTGTTATTAACTATAGCTGGTCGCTAATAACTTATCACTACCATATTTTTAAAAATTGCCAATTAAAACTAACGCAGTCTCTTTCTACCTAGAATGGTCTTTGGTCTCTAATTCAGGCTCCTTCTAGAATCACTTAGTTCAAAGTCCCCACTCCCTGTAGGGGCTCATATTCCCTCTCACTCTTTAAAGAGTCTCTCTTGTTTCTGTCCCTGCTAAGGAGACATCCAGATCCAGTAGCTGGTTTCTGCTTGGTGCACTGATTGCATCACCCAGTTTTGGGCTGGGAGCCTCTGCCTTACCTGCTTTTACTGCCAAGCCCCTGCAGCAGGGGTAAAGAGCCCAGCCAGATTGGGTGGTCCCCTGCAGCCCTCAGCCCCAGGGTCACTTTGACCTCCTTGGTGGCCACCTCCCAAGCTCTTGCCCAGTATCCTCATCCATCTCCACAGATGGCAGGGACTCTGAATCCTTCTCGCCAGAAGGAGAGGTGGGGCCCTGGGGCATACAGCTGTTTCATTTGCCCCTCAGCTGTGTGGAATGCCCTCAACCAGCTGGGGTTTCAGCTGGAATTTCTATCTCTTCTCACACCCCTGCCACATGCACTTTGGAGGGCAGGGGAATCTCTGAGGGATCTGGCTCATCCTCACTCTAACAGAGGCCAAAAGGGGGAAAATAGAGGGCAGCAGGGGTGTTTACAAAGTATCATTGTCTCCCTGATACATGTCCCTCCCTATGTCCGGCCCACAGGGAATCGGGGAGCTTCCTTCCTTCCTCTCCTCCTTCCCCTGGTTTGTCCTTGAGGGCCCTGTCAGTCCTAGAAACTCTGGTTTCTAGGAATTGCCCAGCTCTCCCCTGACCCTTTCCCACCTATCCCCCAGTTTCTAATTCAGGTTGGATGCCTGAATATCCACCTTCATATGGAGGCCCAGCCTGAGTGAGACTCTGCTTTACTCATGGATACCCAAGCCCTTAGGGAATTCTGGATTAGAGGTCAGGATTGTGTGGCAGTCACAAGCATATGCTCCAGTGTGGCTAGCTGGCTAAAATCCTGGCACCACTGACCCTGCCAAGCCCACAGCCCCATTGGTTAAATGGGAGTGACCACAAGAGGCTAGTTATGAGGCCATGTCAAGTGTTCATTGGTGCTCAGAACACAGTAGGTACTAAGAAAATAGTTGTTATTATTGTGATATTGGGATGAGTCCCAACTGGGAAACTAACCCAGTAAAGTGAAGAAACTATACTCTTTCTGCTTAAAACCACTGGCTAATCTGGAGGCCATCACTCCTTCCAGGGGCTCCAGTCCCATAGCCCTGGATATTTCCAATATTTTCACAAGAATAAATCTTCACTTTTGACAAGAGCTAAGGCACATCGAGGCCAGCCAATGACGAAGAGGAGGGACCAAGCTGACATGTCATTGAGTCTCGGGGCAAGACAAGCCTGGCTTTCCTATTAGGAGGTGGACTTCCTTTTCTGTGGTATATTAAATGGTTCTGAAGCAAAATATGCTTCTCAAGATTTGAAGAAAGTCACCTTCATTTCAATTGGGTGTATCTTGTTTGACAAATTGAAAATCATAGTTTTGTGGTCCTGGCTTATGTTGTCAGCTATCTCAGGTGTCCCTCCCTTTGAGTGCCACAGTGCAGGCCCCACCTCCGATCCCCCCTACCTTTTCTCTAGGTTCCAATCCTGTGCCTTCTTCATTCCTAGCTCCTCAGTGACCCCTTCCTGCCCCCAGGGCCTCTGCATGACAAAAAAAGCAGGAAAGGCTCCATCCTCTTTTACTCAGGCCTAGTCAATGCCACATACTGGGAGAGCCCATCCTGGACCTTGGCCTGAACAGGGTCTCACTCCCCCTGCTCCCACAGCACCCGGACTTCTTGTGGCACTCATCACAAATGAATTGTTTGTGATTACTTGTCTGGTGGGGCCACATTCTGAAGCATCTTACTCCAACCTGAAGCATCTGGCTGCTACCTCAGGGTCAGTGATTCTAGCTGAATGGAGAACAAAGGTGGCAATTCATAGCATTGGAGTTTCTAGACTGGCCTTTCAAACTCATGGCAGCAATCTCCTTAAAAGAAAACGTTTTAGAGGGGTCAGCCTCTTGAGGACCTGAAGCAGAACACCCTTGCTATAGCTTTGTTAGGAGCAGACCTAGAGTCAGGCCTTGCCACAGGCTGAGAATGGCATGGGCAGCCAGAGTTGACAGATTGAGGTGGGACTGTCCCTGAGTAGGGCTCTGTACCTTGGCCTCCTGCCCCATCCTTGCTCATGCCCAAGGCACTTAGAGCCCCCTGCATTTCACCAAGGGCTAGGTGGGCAGGGAGGAAATGGCTTCAGGAGGTGAGAAGGCAGAGAGGTCTCATTGCTTGCTTTGGACCAGCTGCCTCCTGTGGCTGAGGGGGCCATCCACTGGACGTTAGTTCTCAAAGCTGACCTCAGGGGAACAGGCTATCCCAGCAATGCTCTAGCACACATTGGTCCGGCAACGCCATGAGAGACCAGATGCCCTCACCATTGACATATCTCCACAAAAGAAGTTGGCCCTCCAGCTTAGGATACTCCCTGAGGAGTGGAAGGAGAAACCCAGGTGTGACCAGGCAGGACTAAGTTTGTCAACAGAATGAAGCCTCAGGATAGAAATGAACTAAGTTGTTTTTCTGCTCCCTCTGTATTAAGGTCTGCAAAGTCTACACTATTTTGAGAGTGGGGCCGGGTGGGCCTGGTTCAATACTGTGGCCTGGCTAGTACAAGCCCCACACATGGCAGGCACTAGCAGATACTCTTCCCATCCCAGGAAGGCTAAATCAAGGGGAAGATGCCACTCTCACTGGGCCAGAGGCTGCAAAGCCCCGCCAGTCCAGGGTGGTCTTGGAGGACTCTGGTAAGTCTAGACTTGACAATTTTAAGCAGGGGAGGCTCTTTGAAAAGAGGGTGTAGAAGACCAGAAGGGCAGGCGCTGCTGGTGACAGGGAGGAAGAGGGCAGAGTGAACAAGCTGGGAAGAAAGGGCAGTACTGTATCATTCGTGTGACACAGTCTCCTGGCTTAGACACTGGCTGTATCCTCATGTGAGCAGAGCAGAGGGCCTCAGGGAGCAGCTTGGGAACCAGCACACCCAGGTCTTGCTTCTTTCCAGGGCTTCAGTTCAGATCAGTCAGGGCTCTGGACACTGCTCTGCTTGGGCCAGATGGTCTCTGGGTCACATGACGAACCCCACATACACTCTCATCAGGACTGTCCTGCAAAGCTCCCTACTCTGTTCTCCAAGGGATAAAGCCAGCCAAGGAGGGGAGAACTGCCTTTGGCCAAGTCAAGAGTCCTTCCTAATCTGGAGTGACTAGGCCCAGGCTCCTAAGGCCCTGAGAGCCAGAAAGGCAAGATGCTACGCCAGCCTCAGGCACCTGTGCCTCATCTTTTCTCCTACCTGACCTACCCTAGTAGCTCAAGAGTCCCTACTACAGAGGGCTGAAAGGCCTTCCAGGACCCCAGATGGAAAAAATTAGGGGTTCCCTGCAAGGGTAATGTTGGGGAGGAGAGTGGGGGAGCAGGAAATGAAAGAGCGAAAGCCCCTGAGACCTCTTGAGAAAGTATAGAGAGGTAGTTGTTCAAGCTGCAACTTCCTAGATCAAAAGGAACAAAAGCTGAGACTATCATCAGCCTGCTAGCTCCACACAATTCCTGGGATCCTACAGAAACTTAGCTGTGAGAAGAGCAGAGGGTAGGGGGACCCTGCTCTGAACTGTGTGGGCCAGGAGGGGCTGCTGGAGAACCAGGGAAGGAGGCACTTGAGTGGAAGGCATCTGCTAAACTTCACCATCAGTGGAGTTGGAGTCCAGCGCAGCCCTGCCACCATCAGGACCCCATTCCTCCTTGGCGCCCATGCAGAACCCGATGCTTGGGGTTAGAGAAGCTGTGCCCTCCTCAGCCTCTTATCAGTGCAGGGGGATGACCCAAGTATTTATAAGATTTATGGCTGGTGCTCAGGGCCAGAGGCTGGAGGATCTTGGAGTTGAGGCTAGAGGAGGCCATAGCCTCAGATGACATGTGAACAGCATTTATTTTTCATGTCTTCAACAAACGTTCAAGTCTCATGACTCTGCTGGGCCCTGAGTGGGGCCCCAACAATGAGCTGGTCAAAGGCAGGGCCATGTGTGGTACCCCAGCACAGAGCCTGGCATGTCCTGGAACTTGGTGCTTGCTGAATGCATGGCAGGGCACTGGAGGCACCAGACTGGGCAGACAGGGGTTAAGAGGTGGTGGCTGAGTATATGAGGAGCTCTTCTCTACCTGCTCCTGCTCATTGCCCTCTCAGACCAGGAGCACCTCAGCCATCTTGCTGCTGGCAACCTCACTGATGGCCTGCAGACCCAGGGAAGAGGGGACTTCCCTGGGGGAGGGGAAGGACTCCTTGCCCTCTGAACAATGCCCTTGTTCCTCTCCCTGTCTGGAGCCCCTGGCCTCCACAGCCTAGCCATGGCCTGAGGTCAGCTTGCACTGCCCGGCTATATGAGTCTTGTCCAGGGCCCTTGGACCAGTCCAGCCCCAAGACCAGTTTAAGGGCTGGCAGGGCTGGGGAAGGGGAGGAGACACATAGTGGGCATGGGGCATCTGTGAGGAAGGCCCCAGGCCAATACACTAGCCCCCCAGGCCCTGAGCTGGGAGCCCTGAAGTCAGGGGCCCCACGGAGGGGCCCAGAGAACAGTCCAGCTCAGCAGGGCCGCTTGCTGTCCAGAATGGTCTTCCAGTCGTCCGCCCACGAATGCATCCTGCGGCTGGGGGGCTGCAGCTGCACGTGCCGATTGTGGCAGCATGTGAAGAGGACGTGCTCCCAGCTGGGGTTGGGCTCAGCCCCTGTGGGCGGGAAAGCAGCACTCAGACCAATGTCAGGACCCTGGAGAGTTTGCCTGGGACCAACTCTCAAGTGTCCTCAGTCAAGTAACTCACCTCTGAGACTCGGTTTCCCTGTCAGTAAAGTGGTGACTGCATTAGCACCTGTCTCCTAGGAGTCACAAAGATTAAACAAGGTGGCTCCCACAAAGCAACGGGACAGCTCACAGCAGTGCTCAGCAGTAACTGTGGCTGTGGTAATCTCCAGTCACTGTCAGAGGCTAAGCCTTGCTGACACCCTGCCCTTCCTCTCTCCCATGCCCAGTCATCCTGCACTGGCCAGTGCCAGCTCTGCTGCTCACCAGCTGTTGACCACAGGCCCTGCAAACCTTCCCAAGCTTCAATCTCTCATGTCTACATATCCATACTGGCATTGCCCCTTGGGTTATGGCCTGGACCCCCAGCTCCTCCTACACAGGCCTCTTACCTGCTTTCCATGGTTAGAGATGGAAGTTGAGGGAGTCTCTGGGACCCTCAAGGTCACCGTCCCCACTGGCACTGTGACCTACTCTCCTTGAGAAACTGCATGGTTAGGGAGGTCAGGGGAGGGCACACTGTGGATTCTACTCTCTGGACACAGTGACTAGTGTAGAGATAGGCATGTTTCCCAAACCAGCTCAAAAAGCCATTAAGGAAGAAATAATCAGTATTTTACCACTGAGGGAGTCCAAAGAATAGGATTTAACCCTGAAACTATAGATGGTTACCAGGAGGAAAGAGCCTGTGTAAGTATGAAGGCAAATCAGAGCAGAACGAGGAGATAAAGAAACTGAATTCTGACTGATGTTGTCTGGACTCCTAGATTCAGCCATGCCTAAAGGCCTCCTGTCCCATCTTTTTAGTTAGGTATAATAAATTTCCCCTCTCCTTTAAAGCCAGTTCAAGGTTTATTTGTATGTCTGTCTGTTTGTTTTAGGAAGGGGGTATCCATAAGCAAAAGGGACAAATACAGCTCCCAAACCTTCAGCTGGAGAAATTTTGCTTCACTTTTCTGTTTTATATATTAGGTTCAGTTCAAATTGCTTTTAGAAAAGAAAAAAAAAAAAGAGAGAGAGGGTATTCTGCTAAAAACAAATATTTGGAAGCCAGAGTTGGACCCTCATTTAACATGATAAAGGCAAAGCTTCCAGGTTAAGGGACTGACCGAAGGCTACCCAGCAAGTTCTGCCTGGAGCTGAAAACTGCTTCTCCTGACTCCCAGGTCAGATGCTGAGAGAGCCTTGTCTCCCCAACAGGGCAGAGGCTCAGGGCTGGGCTCAAGTCTGGATATCTGATACATATCTGGTGATTAAGTGAGGACTACTTAGGACAGGGGCCATGAGGCCCAGCCCTGTGTGCTGTTTGTCTGAGTGGCTATTGGCTGTCTACACTCGCTCCTCACCTGCTGCAGGCCACTTGCCTGTGATGTCCGGCCGATCATCTATGAGAAGGTCGGCAGAGATCACGGTCTTGTCTCTGGTTAGCACAACCTGCTCCAGAAAGTCAGGGCCAAAGTGCTTCTCCACCCAGGCATACTGCAACATGAACAGGCAGAGGGGAGAAGAAAGTGCCATCAGGCCTGGGCATAGACTACGAGCGAGAGCACAGCCAGGCTTTCTTTAGGACCAAGGGCCAAGAGAGGGAGACATGATTATCCCATTGGCTGCAGAGGAAATTGATGCTCAGGGAGACAGTGTCACTTATTCATGTCCCAGCAGCTAGAAAGCAGCAGAGTCCTGGCTAAAATCCAGACTGCCCCCTCCGCAGCTCCAGTCTTGCCCACCGGGACATCAACTGATGGCCTCCTCCCTCCACCCAGCATGCACGCTGTGAATGCCTCACGTGTATGAGTGCATAGGCTCTAGGGACACAGAAAAGAAGGGGACAGAGCTCAAAGGTACATTGAAACAATTCATTATTATGTAGTGAGGGGACAAGAGAACTAAATGTTAAATCAAGCTATATCCAGTGTCTGCAACATGTTGCTGCCAGACCTAGGGAAGCCTGCGCAGGAAGATTTCTGCTGGGATTGTTGAAAACCATTTCCCACACTGTGAAGGGGAAACAGGAAAACAGTCTTTAAGTCATGTCCTATAGAAAATAAACACAATCATTCATTCCCTATGGCTAAAACCATGGGGAACCTATGGATCAAAGGCTGAGACTTGCCAGCAGGCTTTCTTGCTACATAACCATTCTTTCACACTACATACTCTTATCTTTCATGCCGCATACCCATACTATCAAAAGAAGATGGGTAAACAAAGTCTTTAAACTGTAATTCACAGAAACTAAAGAATGATATATAAACTGAATTCCCCTGAACCCTCTCTCTCATTCTCTGTCCCTCTCATTGTCTCTGTCCCTCTCAGGCTCTCTCACTCTCTGCCTCTGAGAGATGACCACGCTCTGCCTATGGAGTGTTACTCATTCTCTAATAAACTTTCCTTTCGACTTTAACTTTGGCGTGCGCTTGAATTCTTTCCTGCACTCAGTCAAGAACTCTCTTTTTCTTTCTCTCCCTCCCTCCCTTCTCCTGCCCCATCCTTCCTCACCCTCCCCCCACCCCACACCCCACTCTTGGTACAGGACTTGAGCTCCCCCTCCACTAAGGGGAATTTACCCTGTCCTGCATCAAAAGGAAAGGATGCTCTGAGTCTGAAGACCTCATGGCCAAGATTGCAGGGTGGTCCCATAGTAACCTGTTGGCTATCGGGTACCCCTTTTACCTCTCTACGGCCCAGTTCTAGGTTCCCCAAACATCCTTCTCCTGAGTGATCTTACCCAGCAGACAAAGAACCCCAAGCAAATGACCATGCTGGCCATCTTCTCAGAAAGACTCCCATTATAATATAACAGGGTACCATTAGTTCACAAAACAGCTCAAATTACCATGCAGACAGTAGACAAGCTAATCACTGCATTGTCTACCAAGCGAAGATGAGGACCTCCCTAGGTGCCATTCCAGGAGAAGGAGCACTGGAGGACCAGATCAGGTAGCCTAGCGTAGGTGTATGTTACAGTGTGGAGGCAGGAATGGCCTGGGACCTACGTTTCCAGTATGCCAACTCAATGAGCACTCATCCCCCATCATCTTATTTAAGCCTCACAACAATCTACTCATTCTGTTATTCAACAAATATTTACTGAGCACCTACTATGTGAAGTATGGTTCTCAAAAGTGGAGAGATGATGGTATGTAGAAGAGACACTCTCGTGGAATCCATATTTTAGTGGGAAGAGACACACAACAAACAGACAAGAAATTTCAGGTGGAACAAGTGTTCTGAGGTAATAAAACAAGGAACTAAGATTGAGGATAGTAAGAGAAGGCCTCTCTGAGAAGAGACGTCTGTGACTGAACCTGCGTGACAGGGCAGAGCCTGGAATTAAAGGACTGAGAGAAGAACGTTCCATACAGAGGGAAAAACAAATCTAAATATTCTACAGCAGGAACATGCTGTGTTTAGCTGTGTAGCTGGAGCACAAAGAAGAGGGGGAGCAGGAAGGAGGAGTGAGGTGCTGGGCAGGGCCAAAGTCCCATCAGCCTTGTAGGTCATGCTGGAGAGATAAGACGTCATTCTAAGTCCATCAGTCTATTAGAACCAGGTTTTAGAAACTATCAGTGAAGAAGGACCAGTTGTTCTCTTTTTTAGTTTCTAATTGATCATGGAGTGATACTTATGTAAGATCTGAAATCCGGTCATGTTCTTGGATGCTGTATCCATGTCAAAAGGCTACCAACGTTTCCAATTGCACACAACCATTTTTGCATTTCTCTATCTTGGGCCAGCACCTGTGTGTAGACCACAAGTAGAGTAGCTCCAAACAAGGGCTGACACAAGTAGATTTATATCTTTGAAAGGTCACCATGGCAAAGAAATTCTGTACAGATAAAAAAGCTGATGCTCAGAAAGGTTCAGCAAGGGGCAGAGCCCCAGCAAACACCAGATCTGTGCCTCCATCCCCAACCCACGCCCTGCCTCACAGCCCCCGTGGCCCGGAGCCCCCACCAGCACTCCCTGCCTCACATGACCCCCTTCCAGGTGCAGGCCGCAACCTAGTGTGGCCACTTTTCCTAAACAGGCAGTGCTGGCTTTTCATAATTGAGTCTCCTCTTCAGCAAGTTATCTGGGCCACAGCAGGGTAATAATAGTTCTCCCTCAAGTTTTCAACTTATTTAGGTAAATACCAAGAAGCGTGATTGCTGGATCATATGGTAAGAATATGTTTAGTTCTGTGAGAAACTATCAAACTATATTCCAAAATGGCTGTGCCATTTTGCATTCCCACCAGCAAGGAATGAGAGTTCCTGTTACTCCCCATCCTCGCCAGCATTTGGTGTCATCAGTGTCCTGGATTTGGGCCATTCTAATAGGTGTGTCTCATTGTTTTGACATCTAAAGACTACTTCATCCAACAACAGCATTTCCCTAATGAAATATGATGTTGAGCATCCTTTCATGTGCTTATATAGCATCTGTATATCTTCTTTGGTGAGGTGTCTGTTTAGGTCTTTGGCCCATATTTTAATCAGGCTATCCATTTTCTTACTGTTGTTTTAATAATTCTTTGTATATCTTGGATAACAGTCCTCTATCAGTTATGTCTTTTGCAAATACTTTCTCCCAGTCTGTGGCTTGTCTTCTCATTCTCTTGACAATGTCTTTTGCAAAGCAAAAGTTTTTGATTTTAAAGTAGTCCAGCTTATCATTTCTTTCATAAATTATGCCTTTGATATTGTATCTAAAAAGTCATCACTATACCCAAGGTCATCTAGGATTTCGCCTGTATTATCTTCTAGGAGTTTTATAGTTTTCTATTTTATATTTAGTTCTAAGATCTATTTTGAGTTGAATTTTATGAAAGGTGTAAAACAAGTAAAGTGTGTGTCTAGATTTTTTTTGCATGTGGATATACAGTTGTTCCAGCACCATTTGTTGAAAAGACTAAAGCTCTGCTTTATTATATTGCTTTTGATCCTTGTCAAAGATTGGTTAAGTACATCTGTGTTGGTCTTTACCTGGACTCTCTATTCTGTTCCAATGATCTATTTGTCTATTCTTTCACCAGTGCCACACTGCCTTGATTATTGTAGCTTTATAGCAAGTCTTGAAGTCAGGTAGCATTAGTTCTTCAACTTTGTTCTCATTCAATATTGGCTATTCTGGGCTTTTTGCTATTCCATACAAACTTTAGAATCAGTTTGTCGATATCCACAGAATAACCCACTGGGATTTTGATAGGACTAGACTGAATCAATAGATCAGATTGGGAAGAATTTACATCTTGACAATATTGCCTTCCTATCCATGAACATGGAATATCTCCCCCTTTATTTAGTTATTATCTGACTTCCTTCAACAGAGTTTTATAGTTTTTCTCATATAGATCTTATACAGATTTTGTTAGATTTATATGCGAGTATTTTGTTTTGGGAATGCTAATGTAAACGGTATTGTTTTTAATTTCAAATCTATTTATTCATTGATGGTATGTAGGAAGCAAATTACTTTTATATATTACTTTGTATCCTGCAACCTTGCTATAATCACCTATAATTTCAGAAGGGATTTTTTGGGGGGTCAATTCTCTCAGATTTCTACATAGATGATTGTGTCATCTGCAAACAAAGCCAGTTTTATTTCTTTTTTCCCAATCTATATATTTCTTATTTCCTTTTCTTATTTCATCAGTCAGGACGTCCAGTACAATGTTGAAATGGAGTGGTGAGAGGGAACTGTGGCTCGTTGCCACTGCTCAGCATTATAAGAGTATCATACCACAAACTGCTAGCCTAGAAAAAGATCAAAATTCAAACTCTGAAGTACAGTTTCTACTACGTATTGTTTTATCATCATAAAGTCAAAAAATCATAAGTCAAACCATTCTAAATGGAAGACCATCTGTTTAGGCCTATTCATATTGTCTATTCTTGTGTGAGTTTTTGCTGACTATGTCATTCAAGGAATTGATCAATTTCGCTTAGGTTATCAAATTTGTGGGCATAAAGTTGTTCATAGTATTCCTTTTAATGTTCACAGGATCTACAGTGATATCTCTTCTTTCATTTCTAATACTAGTAATTTGTGTCTTCTTTTTTTTCTTAGTCTTGCTAGAAGCTTATTGATTATATTGTTCGTTTCAAAGAATCAGCTTTTCCTTTTGTTGTTTTTCTCTATCGATTTGTTTTCAATTTAATGATTTTGCTCTAATTTTTATTATTTCTTTTCTTCTGCTTATACTAGATTTAATTTGTTCTTTTTCTAGTGTCTTAATGTGGAAGTATAGGTCATTGGTTTTAGACCTTTCTTCTTTTATATGTATTCGATGCTGTAAATTGTCCTCTAACCACTACTTTTGCTGCATCTCACACATATTGATAAATTGTATTTTATTTACTCTTAGGTATTTTACTTACTTTTTATTTACTCTTAGGTATTTTAAAATTTCTGTTGTGATCCTTCTTTGATGTGTTATTTAGAAGTGTGTTGTTTAATCGCCATGTATTTTTTGGGTTTTCTAGCTATCTTTCTATTATTGATGTCTAGTTTAATTCCGTTGTGGTGTGAGAACATATATTGTATGACTTCTATTATTTTAAATATGTTAAGGTGTTTCATGGCCCAGAAAGTGGTCAGTCTTGGTAAAGATTCCACGTGAGCTTGGGAGGCATGTGTATTCGGCTGTTGTTGGATAAAGTAGTCTTTAGATGTCAGTTATATCCAGATGGTGGTGTTGAGTTCAACCATGTCCTTATTTTTAAGTCTGTTCATTTCTGATAGTGGATTCATCTATTTTTCCTTGCAGTTCTAACAGTTTTTGCCTTACATATTTTTATGTTCTGTTGTTAGGCATATACATGTTAAGAATTGTTATGTCTTCCTGGATAACTGACCCCTTTATTATTATAGAATAGCCTTTTTTTTCCCCTTTAAATCTGAACATCAGTTTAACCTTTATTTGGCTTTATTGTTGTTGTAGTTGTTGTTTCAGAAAGAGAAAAACTCACAAATGCTTCACCATTTGTAAATCCAATCCTTAAAATCACATAATCACAAACAGAAAGTTCAGAAATGTCCTTTACTGTCCATCAGTCTATCTATCTCAATAAGGCGCAGGCATAGCAATCATCCTTTGAATCACTGCTTTAATCTTTAAACTTCATGAATTCTGGCTAAGAAAAAGGCCAACATGACAAATTAGGTTTCACAAAATACTGATTATACGTGTATTTACTATTAAATTCTCTGTCTTTGTGGGGGGGGAGGTAGAATTAAGTCAATAAATGTAATTAGTTTCTATTTTAATTATATCTTCCTATAAATATTTTTCCCCTAAACCTTTGGCACTGCAATATGTCTACTATTGTGAGTATTCATAGATAATATAAATGAATTAGCACACAGAAACAGGTACTAACAGAAAAAAAGCTAACCACGTTGTCAAATTAATGTAGCTTTAAAGTATTTGGTAAAATTTTTCAAGTTCCTTTTTTAGGCAAGTTTTTCCTCAAGATATGCACTTATGATCATTCTCAGCTTGGAACTCTTTGAGGACTTTCATCTAAGTCAATGTGTATCTTCTGCTGAAGCTCTGTCCTGAAAGAAAATAGTATCTTGTCCCAAATATTAGCAGCTTGAATCTGATGAATCAATTTGAGGAAAAATGACACTTCTGTTAAACTAGGCTTCTGCATTTCTTTTTGTTATAGCTACACTTATTCCCAGAATTTGAATTCCAATTAACTGAGCTCACATGAAGTACCAGGCACTCTGTTAGTTGATGGAGACAGAAACCCAGAAAGGCATGGCCCTTACACTCAACACCCTCAGGGTATACTGGGAAATATAGAACTAGAAGCAAATAATTGTAATACGATGCCCAGTAATACCTGAGATAATAGAGATATATTCCAAGCACTATATGTACCAAATAGAAGAAGTACAAATCTACTTAGATGTGAGAAACGAGGGGCTTTCCTGAGGAGGGGATACTTACTTTCGGTCTTGAAATATAATTAGGAGCTCTTTAGACAAAGGGCAATATGAAGAGTAAAAACTAATATGAAGTTAAGAGGACTAGTACGACCAAATATATGGGGCAAAATAAAAAACTGAAAAACCTCACTGGCTTTTTCTATTGATTTACAGCTTAATCATATGAGGACAATGAATATTTAGAGACTATATGATATAAAAAGAACAATCAGAATAAGCTATTATGTCTTCCTGAATCTTATTTAAAACTTAATTAGGTCTTGTGAGAAGCTGGCAGTTCTGACTAGGTTGAAGGAAATAGATCTATCGCTGTTAATCCCCAGGGTTTAACAGTGTCAGAATTGTGTCTTAACTTCTCTGGGAGCTACCGCCACCATGGTTTCTGCAACCTCTTGCCTTTTTTTTCCCTCCAGGAGTTAAGAGTATTTTGCTCTGAGCTCCAGTGCTGGAGCAGCTCCTCAAAGGGCACCAGGGATATAAAGGGTAGGAACTGAATTGTCTGGCTTTAGGGAGAAGTCTGGAGAGGCAGCTTTCTCCCAGACAAAGTGCTAGCAGAAGCCATTGTCCTTTTCTTGGGCACTCCTCACACTCAGCCTCAATAATGCCCTTCCTTATCCCTGATAATTTTCCTTGGTCTGAATCGGAAATTAATATGGCTACTCACTTTCTTTTGACCAGTTTTATCATGGTATATCTTTCTCCATCCCTTTCTTTACTTTCAATCTGGCTGTGTTTTTATATTAAACAACATATATTTAGATGGTTTTTTTTTTTGATCCACACTAACAATCTCTGAACTTTAATTGATATATCTATACCAATTGATATATTTAGTCATTACTGACATAGTTGGATTAATACCTACTATATTTGTCACCATTTTCTATTTGTTGCCCTTGTTATCTGTTCTTATTTTTGTCTTCTACTCTTTTTCTACCTTTTGTAGTTTTAATTGAGCATTTTATATGATTCTTTTTTCTACTCTTTCTTAGTATATTAAGAAGCATATACTTTTTAAAACTTTTTAGTGGTTACCCTAGAGTTTGCAATATACCTTTACAATTAATCCGAGTCCACTTTCAAATCACAGTGTACTGCTACACAAGTAGCACAAGTGTACTTGAAATACTATAACAATACTGTTATAATAACATAGTATTCCTAATTTCTTCTTCTCATCCCTTGTATCACTGAGGTCATTCATTTCACTATATAGAAGTTATAATCATCACATACATTATGGATAATATTACTCTGAACGAACTGTTAGATCAATTAAAAATAAGAAAAATAAAAGTTTTTATTTCACCTTCTCTTATCTCTTCTCTAATATTCTTCTTGTCTTTATATAGATCTGACTTTCTGACCTGTTAGTATTTTCCTTCCCTCTGAAGAACTTTTAACATTTCTAACAAGGCAGGTCTACTGGCAACAGATTCCTTCAATTTGTTTGTCTGAAAAAAACCTGTATTTCTCTTTCACTTTTGAAAATTAATTCCACAGGGTACAGAATTGTAGGTCAGTGGGTTTTTTACTTTCAACATTTTAAATATTTCACTCTACGTTTTTCTTGCTTGCATGGTTTCTAAGTAGAAATCAAATATAATTCTGATCTTTGTTATAGGTAAGGGTTTTTTTTCCCCTCTGGCATTTTTCAAAACTTTTCTTTATTTTTGATTTTTTTATAGTTTGAATATGATATCCCTAGGTATAGGAATTTTTTTTTTTTTTTGTATTTATCCTACTTGAAAATTTTCAATCATTCATTTATATCCCTGGTAATTTGTAGTTGTTTTCCAGTCTTCTTTCTTTCTTCCTTTTCAGTTTTGGGAGTTCCTCTTGAGATATCCTCAAGCTCAGAGATTCCTCAACCATGTCCAATCTACTTAATGAACCCATCAAAGGCATTTTTCATTTGTTATAGTGCTTTTGATATCTAGCATTTTTTGTTGATTCTTTCTTAGAATTTCTATCTCTCTGCTTACATTAT
The DNA here is from genome assembly GCF_000325575.1 of Pteropus alecto. Lineage (NCBI taxonomy): Eukaryota > Metazoa > Chordata > Mammalia > Chiroptera > Pteropodidae > Pteropus > Pteropus alecto. The sequence continues at coordinate 5,581,338 of NW_006433941.1, forward strand.
CCAACTGTTCTTGTAAAATGTCTACTTTATGCATTAGAGCTCTTAGCATATTAATCATAGTTGTTTTAAACTCCTGGTCTGATAATTCCAGCCTTGCCACGTCTGGTTTGAATGCTTGATTTCTCTCTTCAAACTGTGTTTTTTACCATTTGGTTTGCCTTGTAATTTTTTCTTAATGCCTATACATGCTGTATCACATAAAAGGAACTGCTGTAAATAGGCCTTTAATAATGTGATGGTGAGGCACGTGGGGAGGAAAAGTGTTCTATAGGCCTATGATTAGGTCTGTCTTTTTTTTCCTCTCTCCTTTGGTTTTATATTGAAGTGTCTCTTTATTTCTCAAAACAAATGTTTTACTGGATGACAGCTTGGATGAAAAGTGAAGTGGACTTATTCTATAAAATTAAAATTTAGATTTTTAAATTATTAGTAATTACGTGAATAATGGACATGTTTTTATTTCAAAATAAGAAAATTAAAAAAATATTTTTGTGTGACATGAATTACACAAGGGAATATTTGAGCTATGGATTGGGAGAGGTTTTGATTTTTGAAATAGGAAAAAAAGATGAAGAAATCTAATAAACTATAATGTAGCTACATGAAAATGTACATTTCACAAGTCAAAACTATAGTGGCTTAGTTCAAACCTAAATCAAATATGTACTGCTTATGAGGACTTGGTCAAGTTTTCTTAACCTTATTTGTAAAACATGGGCATTCACCCTTTTGGGTTTTCATGAAGATTAAATGAATTAATTAATATGACATGTTTAAAACAGTACATGGCTCACAGTAATTTCTCTTTAAGTATTAGCTCTTATTTTATTTTTATTGCTGAGGAACTTGTTCTGGCAAATATTTTTCCATGGCATAAACAGTTTGGCATTATATAGCATACCTCAGAGATACTGCAGGTTCAGTTCCAGAACACCACAGTAAAGCAACTATTGTAATAAAACAAGTTGTAATCTTTTTACTGGTGGAGGATTTTGCCTACAGTTTGTAAAAAATACAACATCTGTGACATGCAATAAAGCAAAAGGCAATAAAATGAGGTATAGCTGTACTCACAAACATCAATGGCCTTATGGGCCTGTCTTAAGTCATAATGTATGTCAAAAACAGCAAGGGCTTTAGAGAAATAAAGATAAATATGCCATTACTCATTTCACTGTTAATTATTATTTTGGGCAATCTACTGATTGCTTAAGACTTTTTTTTTACCATCTATTTATTATGCACTATTTTTTTTTATTTAGGTATAATTCACATATAACATTATATTAGTTTCAGGTGTACAACATAATGATTTGATATTTGTATATATTGAGAAATGATCATCACAATAAGTCTAGTTAACATACATCACCTTACATAGTTACAAATTTTTTTCTTGTGGTAAAAACTTAAGATCTGCTCTCTTAGCAACTTTAAAATATACAATACGGTATTATTAACTATAGTCGCCATGCTGTACATTACACCCCCAGGACTTACTTATTTTATAACTGGAAGTTTGTACCTTTTGACTCCCTTCACCCATTTTATGCCTCCCGCTCCCCCTTCTGGTAACAGCCAATCTGTTCTCTATATCTATGAACTTGGGATTTTTTGTTTGTCTGTCTTCTGTTTGTTTAGATTGCATATATAAATGATATCATATGGTATTTGTTATTCTCTGTCTGACATATTTCAAAGGCCTTTCAGTGCCTGTAGCCGGAAGTACAAACTCCTGATTACTAAATGCCCTGCCTGTATTCAGCTCATCTCTAACCTCTCCCCCTTTATACTACCCCCGCTCCTCAAGGTACCCCCATGCTTCTTTGTGTTTGCACATGCTATTTCCAACATTCAGAACTCACTCTCCCTACTTCTTGCCTCTCATTTCCATAATACAATTCATTCCTTACTTTCCCCAAGAAGCCTTCCCTGGCTTCCTCCTCCTGTGTGACCACAGAGCCTGTGACATGGCGTGAAAACCAGCTATCTGACCACCACAATGTCATTAGCTCCTGAAAACAGAGATGGGGCATTTTTTAAGTGTTGTAGCAGGTGTTCGGTAAATGTTCTCTGAATGAATGAATTCATTATCACCTTACATTTAAAAATGACCTACATTTTTTTATTGGAGGTTAAATGAAGAGGCTTAATTTTGGGATAGAAAAAAAATACATCGAAATGTTAACAGTGTTTCAAAGAGGTGGGTTTTGTTGCCTTTTTCCTTCATTTAATCAAGCATCCACCATCAATGGGCCTTGTCCTCTGGTAATGGCACCTCAATTTTTTCCTTTGAAGCTACCTCATCCTGTACAGGACTGCCAGCATGCCCATCGTCCTCTGGCCAGGGGCCAGGCAAGTGATCTGAGCTCAGCCTCTCTCCTGGGAACATGAATCCTGGGCAAAAAAATTTGCAGATGGAGAATGAATGGAGTTGCAGTGTGAGCACATACACTAAAGGAGACCATCTTTTGGCTCTGGCTCCGAACCTGCTGGTCATAAGCCTGTTTTTTCAGATTTTCCTTTGATTCTCTGAGCAAACCAACATCGTTCTAATTCTAGCTTTGCTTTAAATTACTTGGATGCTGTTGATATTGCTAAAAAGTCCTAACTGATACCCTCTTTGTAAGAATACAGTCACTGTATTCTGAATCCTCAACAGCGAGCAGGCACTGCTGGCAGGAGCAGCTAAGGGCATGGACTCCAGGACACACAGACCTGGACTCAGTGCCGCTGCCTGTGTGATCATTAGATGCAGATGAGCTGCCTCATTTCATTCAGCTTCTTTCTTTATCTGACAGATCATAAGAGTACACCGAATCTTGAACAACACAGGTTTGAACTGAGTAGTTCTACTTACATGAGAATTTTTCTCAATAAATACCTGTACTGTTTTGATCCATGGTTGGGAGTCCGTGGATACGAAGGGCCAACTGTATGTATTGATCTATGCCATTTTATATAGGGAACTTGAGCATGTATGGATTTTGATATCCTCAGGGGATAGGGGGTAGTCCTGGAACCAATCTCCCACAGGTACCAAGGGACAACTTAAGTTTTGGGGTAGTCAAAAATAATACACAGATTTTCGACTGCAGGGGTAGGGGAGTTGGTACCCCTAACCCCCACATTGTTCAAGGGTCACTCGTATTTGTATTTCTCAAGGAGCTGCTATAAACCGTAAAAATGAAAAAAGTATAGTGCCCGGAATATTAAAAGCATCAAATAAACAGCAAACACTATTGCTGAAAAATGTTTGATAACTCTGTTGAACAAATGATTCTATTTATCCAACGACAAATACTGAGTGCTTACAGAGTGCCAGGCCCTGTGCCAGGTGCTGGGTCAGTTGTAAGCAAGATAGTCATAGTCCCTTCCCTCATGGATCTTGCAGTATATTAGAGGAGACAAACAGGTAACAAGATACAGACAAAGAAATAAACCTGTTTCAAATGGTGGTAAGTGTTATACAGGAAACGAGGGTCTAAGAGATGGAACAACAAGGAGGAAGAATCTACTTTAGATATGGTCAGAAATTGTGGGATGCAGCTGAGCTGAGGCCTAATGGATGAGGAAGAACCAAGCAGAGGGCCCAGAACGTGTAAGCGCAAGAAGCAAGAATACTCAGGAAACAAAGGAATATGAAGCATCATGAAGGAAGAGGACAAGAACTTGAGATGGGTGAGAGAGGTGGCTAGGCAAGGCCTTGTAGGCTATGGAAAGGAAGGGGTGTGTGTGTGTGCGTGCGTGCGTGCGTGCGTGCGTGCGTGTGTGTGTGTGTTTAATTCTATTTTAAGTGCAGTGGGAAACCATTAAAATGTTTAAAAGTAGGAGACTGGCATGATCTGCTTATGAAGACCTTCTCTGGCTCCATGTAGAACTGAAATGAAGACAGTTTAGGAGGCTATTTTAGTTCTGAGAAGAAATACTGAGGTGACGGCATTGGAAAGACAGAGAAGTAGGCAGATGCCAGATATATTTTAGAAAGAGATCAATAGGAACTGTAACTTGCTGATGTGCTAGATGTGAGGGGTAATAAGAAGGGTGTTAGCAGGATGGCCCCGTTTCCAGCCTGAGAGGGAGGGACAGATGTGGGACGGGGACATCGGTACCCAGGGACAGACATTTCAGGTTTGAGTTGTCGGAAAGAGAAGAGTCTTGGGCTGAGGCTGCACAGGTGATGGCAGGCATAAAGATCATACTTCAATCCACGGGAATAGATGAATGACAGCCAGCTTATCAATCTTACTCCAATAAGTACTGGATCATCACCCTGACCACCATGTACAACCTCAGTGAAAACAGTTACTCTAGCCTAGCAGTTCTCAAAACTAAGAGTGCACCCGGTAGGCTTATTTAAATACACCTGGCTACTCCCAGGGATTCTGATTCAGGTCTCGGGAGAGGCTAGAAAATACCCACTTCTATTAAAGTGCCCTGGGGATGCAGACCCTGCTGGTCTGAGGACCTGGAGATCACTACTCTCCTAGAAATAGTAGACCTGGCCCTCAGTCCTAAATACACACTTACTGACTGTGAGTAAGTCGTTAAGTCCCCTGAGTTTAACAAAACTCATGTTACAAGGGTGTTAAGGACTACCATGGAAGGGGGTGCTGTGACTTCGCAATGAAATGATGGCTGCCAAGTGCCTTGCAGAACAGCATGATAACTACTCAGTAAGCGAGAGTTCCAATTCCATTTAAAGCACACAGAAGACAATTAATGTTGGCTGACGTGCACATTTTGTTTCTGATACAGAGTCGGAGAGAGAAAAGGTAATGTGAAGACACTCAAGAGAACTCATGCTGAAGGTCTGAGACGAGCCCCTTGAGCAGGGGGGTTCTGGGACAAGCTGCTTGAACTTCCCCAGCGGATGGGGCTGGCCCTGAATCCACCTACGGTGTGAATGCCCACCTCCTGGGCAACAGAGCTGTCCTCTGCATTGTTCAACCACAGGTTCTCAATTTCCAGAAAAGTTTCATGTAATTCTCATTTTTTCAATAAACATGATAAAGTGAGTATGTAGAAAAACTCAACTATTTCACCTTTGTAAGGCTTTATATAAATAAATTCATGTACCCTAACATTTGGCTTTGGGTTGCCTCCAGCCCCTCCTTGTGTCATCTTTCACAAATGACACTTCACTGAAATGTGGATGGTCATCCTCCCCAAAGAACCTGGCATCATTACCAGGCTCCATTCAGAGAAGGTGACAGAATTTTGAACTGGTGCTAGAGGTCTTTGGGAAAGGAGACCCTGGCACAGAAACAGGAGGGATAGATGGGAGAAGAGGCAGCAGTGAGGCCATCCCAGCTGGTGGCAGCCACACTATGAGGGTCAGTGCCCTCCCTGCTGGGCAGGCTGAGGGCCAGCACCCCTTACCTGGGACACATGGGGTAAGAGCAAGAAGAGGCAAAGTGCCAGGCCCACTCCGAGCAAGCTGCAAGCCTTACCTTCTCATAGGGACAGAACTTGTACGTTTTGATAGGGCTCGTGCAGATGAAGACATCAGTGCTGCGAGAAGAGGAAGGAGAGTGAGCCTTTGAGTCATATCCCTGTTGTTGTCCTGCCCTCCCACTCTGCGGCACTGGACCCTTTCAGAGTCTGAGCCCATCACCTGCAATAGGTAAACCCACTGCTCTCCATATCAGAGATGTCTACTCTGTCCCACTGCCCTGGGCAACCATGTGGGACTCCACCCCCCGGCGCATGCAACCAATTCAGGGGTAGGCATCTGACTTAAGGCTTTTATGCATGGCTAGGCCCAAAAGGTTAGCCGGGCTCATTAGATGCCCAGTCTGGGATCTGAAAGGGAAATACTAAGAAGTATTTACAACGAGAGAGGCATTAAAAGGATGCTGAGCAAGTCATTGAGGGAGAATTGGGGCCTCATGCAATGCAACATATAGAAACGCTAAGGACAAGTCTTCAGGTAAAGCATCCAGCTAAACCTCCTGGCAGGGAGCACAGCAAGGAGGAGCCCAGGTCCGCCTGGCTCAACATCCTGACACTGGGAGTCTCTCCAAGGCTGATGTGGCTTGCTGAGGAGTGCCCCTTCCCCGCAGTCTGAGTTTCTGTGCCGAGTCAGTGTGGGAGCTGACCCAGAAGGGCCTCCCAGGAGCCAGGTTCTCCCCACAACCCCAAGGGTCCCCAGTCACTAACAACAGAGCCACCCAAGCCCAAAATCCTCATAAAGTAGGCATCTGCCCCTGCAACCAACAACAGTTGGCTCATCAAACCAAGCCTGCAAAGACTGGATTTTCCTGACTCTTTTTCTCTTTGGCAAATCAGTCCTCTGGGAGTCATACATAAGACTGCCATGTACCTGGGGAGAAAGCATGTGCCTTCTAGTTACCCTGAGTCTCATCTCTCTCAGCACTGCTTCTGACAACCTGGCTGTCCGCTCCCACCTGCTGGGTCATTCCCTTGGATATGCAGCCTCTCCTTCGGGTTCTCTCACTTCCTGCCTGCACTGAAACCTGGTCTCACATGAAGAGTACACCTCCCGTGTGCCTCAGAGTGAAAGCTGTTTTGTCCTCATATCCCACGTGCTTCAGAGATGTGAAGTGATGAAAGTCTTCCTTGGTCTCCATTGCCACTTCCAGATCATTTCTCCTTCAAAATCCCTGACTCTGTGAAGCCCGTACCTACAGACACATCACTACTGCCCTTCCCGGCTGCTGTCACCTACCACTTGCCCAGTTACTGCCCTTCGTGTCTCCCCAATCTTACAGGATCACCATTGTCCCTCCGTCCCCACTCCTATCATCATCCTCAGTGACTGTAACATGGCACTGCACACCATGCACACATGCATGGACCCAACCCGTGGGGCTCTGAGGTCCTAACCTTGCTCTTCCACCCCATCTCCAACACCTCTCTTCCTGCTGTACCCTGCAGCTTATAATTACTTTTGCCAAAATCTCAATTTCATGTTTCTCCTCTGATCACCACTTACTAAACTTCCAGTAAACTTGTTCTAATATCTTCCACTCAATCCTTCAACCTCATCAAGACAGACAACCCACTGCGGCCCTCAACCAGTTGCCCAGCCTCGTCACCCAGCCTCTCTTGGGTTTCTGACCCTCTGTGGTTCCTCATCTATACTCCATGCTTAGTGATGTCACCCAGGCCTAGGGCTTTAAACACTGTCTACATACTGGTGCCCCCCAACTTTGCTTTCATGATCCAGCTCTCTCCTGTGTAAGAAAACCCACCCACTTTTCCCCTCGCAGCTTTCTATCCTGCGTGTCTCCTTTACTCTCACACTATTACCATACTCACGACACTTCTAACTCCAGATGTGTTACTCGACACCAACTAATGCTCTGAGATAGCAGCTGGCTGTGCTACAAATTTGACTCAATTATGACATTATCTACCTGGAGATAGTGTCAGATACCACAGGTTAAGGGCTCAGTCCCACATGAACTTCCTACTCTTGGGATTTTATGGAGGCTTCCTCACATAAGAATGATCAATTACCCCACTCCATTTCAAGGCCCTCTCCCCTCTCTGGAGAAGTAGAGGGTGGAGGCTGAAAATTCCAAGCTTCTAATCATGGCTTGGTCTTTCTGGTGACCAGTTCCCACCTAAGAGCCCACCCAGAGTCATCTCATTAGAACAAAAGATGCTCCTTGTCTTCTTATCACTTAGGAAATCACAAGGGTTTTAGAAGCTCTGTGCCAGGAACCAGGGGCAGAGACCAACGGATATATTTTCTATTTTCTCACATCTTCCCTGAATGCCAGGCTTACATCCTCAGGGGCCTATTAAATGTCTCCACTTGGACATCACACTGGCATTGCAGACTCGGCATTTCCAAAATGGAACAGATGATTGTCCTTACTTCCCCAAACCTGTCCTCCCCAGTAAATGGTACTATATATCTAATTGTTCTAGCAAAAAAAAAAAAAAACCCACCTTTTTTCCTAACTTTCCTCCACCCTCAATACCCATCACCAGGTCCTGTGGGTTGTCCCTCAAAAGCATGTTTCAATCCATCAACTGCTGTCTATGTTCATCATCCAGTCCAAAACACAGCCACCTCTCACTGCAAAATTCCAACTCTGGTTCTCCGACTTCCAATTCTGACCCCACTGAGCCATTCTCCACCCAGCATCTAGACTGATTATTTTGAAATAGCTTTACTGAGCTATAACTGACATGCATTAAACTACACATATTAAAAGGACATAGTACATTAAGGTTTGACATTTGGGAAACACAGACCACCATAATCAAGATAATAACACATCCGCCAACCCCAAAAGTTTCCTGGTATCCCTTTGTTATCTCTTCCTATCCCTACCCCACCTCCTGGGCTCCAGGCCACCATCTGTCGCCATAAATCAGACTGTATTTTCTAGAATTTTATATAAATGAAACCGTAGAATAAGTACTCTTTTTTGATTGGCTTTTTTCATCCAGTAACATTATTTTACAGATTTGTTCATGTTCCTAAATGTATCAATCGTTTGTTCAGTTTTAAAAAATTGAGTAGACTGATTTTGTAAAATCAGTTTCATTGAGATAATTCCCATACCATAAGAGCAGCCCATTTTAAGTGTATAATTCCATGAATTTTAGCGTATCTACAGTTTTACAACAATCACCTCTCAGATCACCTATTTCATGTCCGCGAAAAGAAACCCTGTATGCATCAGCGGTTCCTCCTCATTTTGCCCTTAGCCTTAGGAAACCACTAATCTACATATGTTGATTTGTCTATTCTAAATATTTCATATAAATGGAATCCGACAAAAGACCTGGTCTTTTGTGATTGGCTTCTTTCCTTCAGCATAATGTTTTCAAGTGCCATCCACATTGTAGAATGTATCAGTACTTCATGCCTCTTTATTGCTCAATATTATCCCATTGTACAGATATACCATATTTTGTTGACACATTTACCATTAATGCACATTTAGATTGTTTCCACCTGTGAGTAGCACTGCTAGGAACATTCATGCACAAGTTTCTCTGTGGACGTATGTGTTCATTACTCTTGAGTACATTCCCAGGAGCACAGTTGCTGGGTCCTATGGCAACTCCACATTCAACACTTTGAAGAAATATTTTCCAAAGTGTTTTCCACAACAGTGGCACCATTTTACAATCCTACCTGCAATGAGGAGGGTTCCAAAATTCTCTACATCCTCTCCAACACTTACAATCACCTCTTTTTTCTATTATAGTCATTCTAGTGGGTGTGAAGTAGTTTCTCATTGTGATTTTGATTTGCATTTTCCTATTGATTAATGATATCAAGGCAAATTTTCATGCACTTATTGGCCATTTGTATATCTTTAGAGAAATATCTACCCAAATTCATTGCCCTGAACCCAAGTTTTTAAAACCTAAGTTAGATCACATCATTCTCTTATCAGCCCCATTCTCTACCACTCCAACATTCCATCAACCCTCCACATTCACTTGATTCTAGCCACACTGGTCTCCTTTATTTTACTCCAATAAGCAAAGTCCTTGCCTGTCTCAGGGCCTTTACACATGCTCCTCTCTCGGCCAGAAGTGCCCCTGGCACTTCGCTAGCTAGTTCGTTCTTATCCTTCAGGTCTGAGGTCAAATGTTACCTCCTCGGAGACATCTATCCACCCCATCTGAAGTAGCTCCTTCCCCAATTACTCCCTAATACATCGCCTTGTTTATTTCCTTCACAAAGCTTACGATAATCTGAAATTATTTTGTTTACTTGTTTTCATCTTCCTCATTGTAAGGCTTTCCCCTTGAGGTCCAAAACCTTACATGTCTTATTTGCAAATACATCTTCAGTGCTCAAACAGTGCCAGGTACATGTTAAGTGATTTACAAAATATATGTTTAATGAACAAATGAATCACTTGCTTCCAGGCTCTACAATACAGTAATGAGAGCCATGTTTAACACAGGTTTAACCACATCTAGACTTGTCCTTCTAAATGAGTGGTGTTTCCTTCAAAAGTAGTCCCCTAGGAGGTGTACTGCTTAATACATATTTGGAGCTATATACAATATAATAACAACTATGGAAAAAACATAAAGGAAAGAAAATTCAAGCACTAACACCAAAATGGAAGAAAGTGGTGTTTTCAAAGTGGTGAGATTATAAACTTTTTATCTGATATTTTAATTTTCCAAAATTAACCATAAGCTATATATTTTTAAAGCAGATATTTTTCAACCTTCTCTTAGGGACCAACCTCAGGAACCACTCACAATCACATCAGAAATCACATCAGAATGTACTTTCTGGTAAAAGAAATCATGAATTTCTTTTATCCAACACACTTTGAAATCCATTATATTCTAAACACTAGGGAGATTCAGATATGACTCATTTATTTGCTAGCATTGACTCTAAATAAGTTTGGACACTTTTTACCCAAATTACCCCTTTAAAGGAGAATTCATATTGACTGAGGGCATTTTATGTGGAATACATTCTGTTAGTTGTTAGTTAGAGCAGGCAAAAAGGAGTCAGAGGGCTGGGTTTCCAACAGCCTCATGGGCCTGGAAGAGTTAGGGTTTTATTTTAGTGCCACAGGAAGCTACGAGTTTTAAGGGGAGACAAACAGCACCAGAATTGGGTTTAAAAATATCACTTTGGCTGCTAGGTGGAACATATAAATTTACAAATCTGTATACAAATACATATGTAAATACATTTTAAAAGGCCTGGAAGCACATACCTCAAATTGTTAACTAGGGCAAAAAGAATGAGATTGAGGGGGATGTATATAGGCAAGGGGAGGAGGGGAACAGGCAACTCAGTTTTTCACATATTTCACACTGTATGAGTTTTTCATAAGAATATACCCATATATTACTGAATAGTTTTAAAAAATTAGTAGCCATTGAAGATATTCCAAGCTGGCTCTTCAGGGTGGGAGGCCATGCCTAGAGAGGCACAGTCTTCCACTCAGTGCCACTGGAGTCAGGATGCATCATGCTAAGGAGGGTGTTTGAGTATAGTTGCTCAGGTGGGAGGTAAGGTCTTTGCTCTCACTGTTTCCCTCCCACCTGAAACCCCCTTACCTTCTCCACCTAGCAGGTTCTTTTTCAGTCTTCAAGATGACAGCTCAAGGATCACCGCCTCCCCTGGGAAGTATGAGCAGCTGCCTATCTGCACTCCCACTCTCCACTCACACATCTATTACAGCACTTGTAGAACTATGTTCTAGTCACCTGTTTACTAATGAACTCTTTGAAGGCAAGAACTATCTCTTATCTACTTTTGTATCTGCAGCACCTGGTATAAGGTCTAACATGGAACAGGCACTTGACAGATCTTCATTAAGATACATTTTAAACTATGGTCTCTGATTACTTTAGCACTAGACACACAATCATCTACTTAGTTACTGACTAGACCCTTTCCTCTCTTAGCCCAAACTTTGGGCACTGACTATTCAAGTTTTCTCTCCAGGGACGAATGCAAATCACAGATACACAATTTCAGCTAGGATACATTTGAAGAAAGCTGCATCCTCTGCTACCTGAATAAAGACTAACAATGCACATAAGCAAACAAACAGCTCTGAAAATTCCTACAGTAAAGAAACCTTAATTTGGTGTTTTCCAAATGGTTTTGGTTAAAGAATACTTTTCTTTTTGCATACCTATTAAATCTTGCAGAATAATAACAACAGCAGCTAACATTTATTGAGCACCTACTTGTGCCAGGCACTATACTGAGGACTTTCTCATTATCCTCATTTTACAGATAAACTGAGACCCAGAAAGTTTAATAACTTGCCCGACATCTAACAGTTAGATTTTGGAGAAGCCCAGATCTAAGCCACAATCTATCCAGCTCCCCAGAACACAGTCAGGTGAATGGTTCAGGAAATGCTGATCCAGACAAGAAAAGAGTTTCAAAAAGCTTCAGTGCAATACACATATTCTTGGCCTCTCCAGGCTTTTGCAATAGATGGAAGAAGTTATACAACACCATTTCACCATAAATCAAGTTCAAATAATAATCCAGCATAAAATATACTACTCTGCAAGACCTAGACTCAAATCTAAAGGTAAATTACCAACAAAACAAGTCTATGATACAACTCAAACTCTAAGCATTTTGTGTTTCTCTGATGCCTACTTATCATGTCAGAACTTTGAAAGTTGACTATTTTGGGAGGCATTTATATGGTACAATGAAGGCCAAATCATACCTTTATGTTTGATTTGTCATTCAGGTTGCTAAGCAAACTTCAAGCAAACTTGTGACCAATAAAAGTTATACAAGTCTAGAAATAAATGCTAACATCTATCATCAACTAATTTTTGACAAGGATGCCAAGATAATTCAATAGGGAAAAGAAAGTCTTTTTAACAAATGATTCTGGGACAACTGGACCTCTTCCTCACACCACATGCAAAAACTAAGTCAAATGACTTTAATGTAAAAGCTAAAACTATAAAACTCAGAAGAAAACATAGGAGCAAATCTTGGTGATCTTGGATTAGGCCAAAAATCCTTAGAAATTACACCAAAAATACAGTGACAAAAGAAAAAAAAATAGGTAAATTAAACTACATCAAAATAAAATCTGTGTTTCAAAAGGCACCATTAAGAAAGTAAAACAACAGTCTACAGAATGAAAGAATATATTTGCAAATCATATATTTGATAAAGGAGTTGTAATCTAGAATATATATGGAATTCTTACAAGTTAATTTAAAAAAGACAAATAACCCATAACAAATAAATAACAAATAATTAAGAAATGTAGTGAAGGACTAGAATAAACATTTCTCCAAAAAAGATATACAAATGGCAAATAAGCAAACAAAAAGATGTTTAACATCCTTAGCCATCAGAGAAATACAAATCAAAACCACAATAACACTCACACCGACGAAGATGGCGAGACTGTAAAAGACAATAACAAGTATTGATAAGGATGTGGAAAACTGGAACCCTCAATCATTAGTAGGGGTAATGTAAGATGGTGTAGTCACTTTGGAACACAGTTTGGCAGTTCTCAAATGTTAAACATAGATTCTCCATATGACCCAGTAATTCCACTCCTGGGTATATACCTAAGAGAAATGAAAATACACAATTACCAAAAAACTTATACATGAATGTTCATAGTAATATTATTCTTAAAATATTCTAAAGTATTCATCTAAAATGTAGAAACAACCCAAATGTCTATCAACTGATGAATGGCTGAACAAAATGTGGCATAATGCAATGGAATATTATTCAGCAATGAAAAAGAATGATCACAATATATACAACTATCAAATTATGTTATACACCTGAAATGAAAATGTTATATGTCAATTACACATCAATTTTTAAAAACAAAGTTACGTAGGGTTATGCAAATCAGAAAGCTATGTCTCAGCAGGAGAGAGAATTCTGTTTGGAAATGTCATGGTTCTCAATCTGAATGCCTCATTAAATACAGATTCCATTTTTAAAAAATTAAGTACTGATTTGTGCTGCAATGTGGATGAACCCTGGAAACTATGCTGAAGCCAGCACATACTGTCTGAAATGTGTATGAAATGTCCAGAATAGGCAAATCTAGAGACTTAAAGTAGACAGTGGTTGCCCAGGGCTGCAGAGGGCAGGCAGGCATGGGGAGGGACTGCTAATAGGTATAGGGTTTCTCTTGGGCTGATGAAATGTTCTGAAATTAACTATGGTGCCAGTTGCACAACTATGAATATCCTAAAAGCCATCCAATTGTACACTCTAACTCTAAATGGGTGTATGGTATGTGAATTATATCTCAAAAAGGCTGTTTCAATAAAGTTCTTAGAGGAGCATATCATCTGTAACTTCTAATGGATTCCAGTGGATAGTATACAGTGGTTGTGGAGTGGGGGCTTCAGTCCATGGAATCAATCATTTCACTAGAACAAAACAGAAACATCTCACGCAATACTCTCCCTGCTTCCTTACTACCCTTTTTCATTAGGGCTCCTTTTAGATCTCTTCATATGCCTTATTTTTTTTCTTTTCAGCACTTATCACAATCTGTGATTATCTTTACTTGTGTGATTCTTTGTTTAATGTCTGCTATCTGGTTGGACTGTAAGCTCCATGAAGGCAAGGACTGAGTTTTGTTTGTTTTTGTATCACTGGTGCCCAGCAGCATCTAACAGTCAGTTCTCAGATAGTTGCTGGATAAATAAACTTTCAACACCCAGTGAACCATGTCAAATCAGACTTAATATTTTCTCAAGTTACTGAATCAAAACATCTTAAGAGCCTGCAAGCAGTCTGTTTTATTCAGTTAGGTTTTTACCAAGTCCAGTGATGATGGAACAAGCATGGCCCTGTGCAGGGGTGAGGAGAGAGAAGTGAGGAGAGGTTGTGGGCAGAAGCAAAAAAGGGATGGCAAGAAGGTACAGACACTAGAGTGGAAAGACAAACTTACTTTTCTAGATTGGCCATCTGCTTCACAGCTTCCACAGCCCCTGGCAGAGGCTCAAGGTCAAAGAAGAAATTCTCCGACTCCCATATGCTGATGGCCTTCTCCTGAGAAGAGGAGAAGCAGGTGATTTCCTGGGTACTCAGCACCCAGCCTCAGGGCAAGGATAATATCACAGCTGGAAAGGGCTGCTGACAAGGAGAGGGGGGGGCTTCCACATTCCCCTATCCCCCTCCCACACACCATGGACATATTTCACGACAGGAGGGGGACCCTGTGGAGCTTGCCTATGCTCCAGTCCCTCCCCAAGAGAGATCTGATTTCTGCAAGGATCCAGCAGAGACCAGCTAAGATGTCAGGGGCTGTGGATTCTGAAGCCTGCTCTGCTAGAGGCACAGCTGGAGCCATCTGAGACCAATCATCATGAACCACATGTGTGCTTGATCCTAATGGCCAGAGGCATGCTGGAGGCCAAGGGTGGACCCGGTCTTGCCATAACATTAGAGTCCTTAAATTCAAGGGCTGGACAAACTCAGAGATCCTTAAGAGCACCACTGTGCCTTAGTGGGGTGGTGGCGGGTAGTCAGAGGGCCACTGGACAGAGCTCCAGGGTAAGAAATCGCTCTTTTATCTTTTATGCGTTGGGATGCCAATAAAAGCTTTGTTTAAAAGAAAGAATTCCGCTTTTTTGGCTTTCAGAGCCAAAATTCCAGACCCTCATTTTACATATGAGAAAACCAAAGCTCAGAGGGGAAGGGATTTACCTAATGTCACACATCAAAACGGTGGCTGAGCAGGGAGAACCCCATCTCTCAATCCCCAGGCTAGGAGTTTCAACTTTATGTAGCGAGCCAAAATCAAGTTTGCACAATGCCACATCTTTTCAGGGCCAGGACAATGGGAAAGTGACAACAGGAGGAGAAACAAACCCCAGCCTCTGAGAAGCAGGAACCTAAATCCCCTTTGCACTGTGCAGGAAGTGCCTCTGCCAGATCAGAAGCCTATATACTCCAGAACAAGCACCACCGCCACAGAAGATGAGTGTGTGGAATACACTGAGGTCACTCTGGCAATACTCTCGTGAACTAGAAGAGGCAAATGGGTTAAGCAAATGAGTGCTTATTGCTAACATGTTCTCTCTTTGACCCTCACATCCCACAAGGGGTAAGAATTGCTATACCCAATTTACAAATGAGAAAACTGATGCTCGCCAATGTTTTTTTTTTTCCAAAGCCACTTATGGGTGATACTGTCAGAACTTGAATTTGGAGCTTCTAACTCACATGGAGGCAATGTAGAGTGGTGGAAAACATGCTCAATGGAGGAGTTAGAAGTCTTGGCTCTTGCTATGTGATCCTGGACTAACCACCTCACCTTAATGATTAGCATCCCAGTGTTCCTTCCCTCCCTCTTTCACTTAACTTGCCCTAAAACCCTGGTCATGGCACTCTCTCTCTGGGCTCAGTTCCTCAACTGTCCTACCAGTGTGAGATTCTAAGCCCTTTCAAATGAGCTCTATTTCTGCCATGCTTACCTCTCAGGGTACTATGAAGATCAAAGGGAATATGGATAAAGTGTTATTTTGTAAAGTAGAAATGCCTCATATGTTAGCTGGGTTGGTGAGTTGGTTGTTTTTAACTACAGATGCTGGGCCAGCTGGCTCAAGGGGAGACCTAAGGATGTCCTACTGAGAGCTGTGCCGGTGATAAAGGGTATGTTTTCACCTATTAAAATCCCATTTTCTGCAATCCTCCTAGAAGCAGAGGAAATTGGATCAATCCGAGACTCTCCTTAGTGTCTCAGGAGCTCTGTTCTTTGCTTTGTACTTGGAAAATGGCAATTCATCTCCTTAGACCCGGAGTCTGCACAACTGTCCAAAAGACTGGAAAAGCTACTTTCCTTTTCAGTGGCAGGGGTAGGCTTAGTTTCATCACCCTAACACACTCCTGGGAAGAAATAAGGTGCCCAGATTGCCAATGCTGTACACTGTCTATAAGTGAGCACACACACGGAGCAGGGGGCCATGTTATTGAGGCTGAAAATGTTACTAGGGTATTTTCTCCAGTTTAAAGTTTTTAATTAGGCATCAGGACCGGGAGAAGTCAGCACACTGGTCTCTGGGAAGTCCCGGGTGTTTATGACCAAAAACGGCACTTAATTTCCTTTTTAACACCTGTTCCGCAACAAACCAAATTATTGTTGAGGTGCCTTTTGTAAGTCAAAAGAAATGTCAGAGAACAG
>NW_006433941.1:5598031-5598932 GCF_000325575.1 Pteropus alecto
GGCCCTTACTAACTATATCACTTGGGACAAGTTTCTTCACCTGCATACTGGAGATAATAAGGTCTACCTCACAGAGGAGGTAACGCAGCCAAATTGTGATTACCAAACAGGCTCTAATATCATCACTATCATCACCACCATCAAATCCTCTGGCAGTTACCTTGGGTGGCCAATCAAGGAATGCCAGAAAATACCCAGCCTCTTTAGTTTGCGCATGGCAAAACTCCTGTTCCTTTCACGAAATCGTTTAAATTTACAAATCAAGTTGTCTGTAAACCTGCCTGGATATCTCCTCCCTCAACCCCGCATCATGGACTCAGAAAGCAGAGCTCACGGGGGAATCAGGGGGTCTGGTGAAACAAGTATTCGCCAGGGCCAGCAGACCAAGGGGAGAAGCCAAGGAGTTGATTCCACCCCATCTTGACCACAGACTCATGGTGCGATGTCCAGAAAGTCACTCAACCTCTTCTGGCTTCAAATACCACAGGGAGCTATGCGGTAAAGACACTCAACGTCATGAGAATGAAAAAATAGAAATGTAACTGCAGCAAGGGTCAAAGAAGATTTTACTTGTAATAGTCATTTTATTTAAAAAAAAAAAAAAAAAAAACTTGGGGCCGAAAATCCCAAAAATCTTAAAGTCAGCTGAAGATAGGTATATTACGTTTTATGTTCTCCTGAATTTTGAGAAGCCCTCAATGCCAACAGTTACTGAGCGCAAGACTGCCCCAGGTGCTGCGCCTTCGGTCCCCCCCAGGACCGTTTTACAAAAGGACCACCCTGAGGCTCGGGGCGGCGATCCACCCCCAAGGACACGCGAGCTCCCGGGCCCGGGCTGGGAAGGCCGGCTTTGATCTCCCCGCCCCAAGAGGGCGGGGCCCCGGGGCGGGAACTGCGGCCG
>NW_006433941.1:5599254-5622697 GCF_000325575.1 Pteropus alecto
GTTTGGGCGGCGCCTCCAGGCAGGGTAGGGCAGAGAGACATGACCGCCTGGAGAAGAAACCACTGCCGGCTGGAGCGCGCGGGCAGCAAGCGCGCAGACTCCAGCCCCAGAGCGAGGCCGCGGCGCGCGCCCCACCCAGCCGCATGGTAGCGCAGCCCTTAAAGGGACTTGCGCCCCCTTGGAGGCGGGGCCCGAGGGGCGAGGTTTTGAAGATATGCATGTGTGCAGGGATCTCTCTCTGGGACATCCAGTGCCCCGGCTCTCCACTCACATCTTCTCCCAAGACCCTGGTCCTGGGCACCCACCAGCAGTGTCATGAGACGTTTATTGCGCGCTTTTTGTATGAACAAAATAGGTTCCTGAAATCCTGGAACTTGTATTTCAGAAGACAAGACAAAAAGCAAATATACCTGCACAACAGGCAAAATATATTTCAGGGAGTGACAGTAGTGTGAAGGAACCAAAACAGGATAATGTGCACTCTGAAAACTTCCCTGCTTTACAGTGAATATCTGGGGGAGAGGCTAGTATTAGTAGAACAAATAAATGCCTTGCAAAATCACAAAGCCTTAATAAAACTGATTTTTAAATAAATCTGTAAGTAAATACATTGTTATGTACCCTAGTATAGGTCGATGGAAAGGTGGAAGGGTTTGGCAGGGTGGTCAGGGAAAGCCCCTTGTAGGTGGTGATGTTGGAGCAGAAACATAAATGATGAGAAAGCAGGAACCAAAGAGACGAGTGGTCCAGACAACAAGAACAGCAAGCTCAAAGGCCTGAGGCCTCAGGGAGTGGCCAGAAGGCCAAAGAGACCACAGTTTTTATGTTATTTATGTGGCACATACTTGCTAAGCGTCTCCTCTGTGTTTGGCAGTGGTATCAAGTGGTGGACAAAGTCCCCATGCTCATGGAAATGACATTTTTGGATCTTTTTGAAAGTATGGTAAAGGTTCAACCAGCAAAAAAGCAGTATGGCACAGGTGGAAAAGCATGGGGACTGGGCGGGGGGTGGGGTGGGGGGTTGTCACATGCCACATAAGGCTTCAGCACCCTGGCACAATTGATTACTCTTATGGCACCTCTACAATTCAAGGGCAGGGACCGTGTCTGATTCATCCCTATATCCTGAATGAATAAATGAGTGTGTGAGTGAATGTGATACCTGCAACAACATTTTCTGGTTGCCCTCCAACTCCCTATCTAAGATTTTCCACTGTGCTTCTTCACCTTGATATTCATTCTTTAATTACATCACCATGTTTTTCTTTATAATTTATTATGAAAATGTTCATACAGAAAAGTTTAAAGAACTGTACAATGAAGATAAAAATGCCCACCACATAGATTCTGTAGTTAACGATTTGCTATATTTGCTTTAACATACATCAATGCATATCTCCAACCCCCACCCATCCATCAGTCCATCTTATTCTTCGTGTGTATCAAAGTAAGCTGCAGACATCAGTACACGTCACCACTAAACATGTCAATCTAGGGAGCTTTAAGTGAATGTAATACATTTAAAGGTAAATTTTACAAATGAAATGAACAAATCTTAACTTTATCATTCCATTAGTTTTGACAAATGTATCCTTAGCAAGACATAGACCAGTGCTGTCCAATAAAGGTATCTATAGTGATGGGTGTGATCTGTGCTGTCCAGATACAGTAGCCACATGCCACTTGTGGTTATTGAGTAATTAAAATGAAGCTACTGTGATTGAGGAAATTAAAATTTCCATTTTATTTAATTTAAATAATTTAAATTTAAATAACCCATGTGGCTGGTGGCCAGTGTGTCGAACAGTGCTGATATAGAATATCTCTGTCTTCCTAGAAAGTTCCATCCTGCTCCTGCTCCACCTGCCCCTTCTCCCATGCTCTAATTTTTTTCACTACAGATGAGTTTTGCCTCTTCTAAAACTATAAATGGAATTATATACCATGTAATTTTTTTGTTACTGACTTTTTTCATTCAGCATGTGTTTGAGAGTCATTTATGTTGTTATATGTATCAGAAGTTTGTTTCTTTTATTGCTGAATTGTTTCATTGTGTGAATATACCTGAGTTTATCCAATCTCCTATTGATGCACATTGGGCTGTTTCTAGTTTTGGACAGTTATTTATAAGGTTGCTATGTATATTCATGAGTTTTTTTGTGGATGTGTCTCTTTCTCTTGGGTAAACACTTAAGTGTGGGCTTGCTGAGTTACAGAATAGGTATATGTTTGGTTTTATAAAAAACTGACTGAGATTTTTCAAAGTGATTGTGTCATTTAACATTCCCACAAGCAATGTATGAGAGTTCCGTTAGCTCATTTGATATTGTCAATCTTTTAAATTTCAGCCATGCTTTTGGGTGTATAGTAGTATGTCATTGGCTTCTATTTGCATACATCACCATTATTTTCTTTACTGTTTACATGTGGGTTGTTATTTTTTTTTGTCCTCTCCCTTTGGAATGTATGTTCTATGATGGTAAAAAAACCTTGTCTTTTTTTTTCAACTAATATGTCCCTAGTGCCTGGAACAGGGCCTGGCATATGGTATGTGTTGAATACTTTCATGCTTGTATCCAACAAATAGCTTTTAAGTGCCTTGAACAGAGCAAATATCATTAATCTCATTTGACAGGTGAGAAAATTGAGACTAAGAGATAAGAGACTTCACCACGTTCAACATAGCTAATAAGAAATGCTCATCATAGCTAACATATATGGATGCCTACTATGCGTTAGGCATCATCTAGGCTCTTTATGTAAATTTACAGAGAAGTGGTAATTTAAAACAAACAATTTTGATACTCTTCCTTTCAAGAGGTGGGGCTGAATTCCCATCACCTTGAATGTGGGCTAGATTTAGTTATTTACTTCTAATGAATAACATAAGTGATAGTTTGTGACTTCCAAGAACAGTTCATAAAAGGCATTGTGGCTTCCTCCTTGACACACAGTCTCTCACTCTCAATCTCTCTCTCTCAGATTATTCCCAGCAGTATGGAGATATTCCCATGAAGAGGAACTCAGGCATCCCAACAACAACCAGAGAGGAACTGAGACCTTCTAATAACAGCCACATGAGTATGCCATCTTGAAAGCAGGTCTTCCAGCCCTAGTCAAGCTTTCAGATGATGCAGCATTAACTAGCACCTTGACTACAACCTCATGAGAGACCCTGGCTTAGTACAACCCAACTCAGCAGCTCCAAGATTTGTAATTCAGAAACTATAGGTGACCATAAATGTTTGTTGTTTCAAGCCTTTTTATTCTAATTGCTGCGTTCTGCCGTTTCCCTTCTGGAGGACAACCAACCCAATGGTTTAGGCTTTGAGTCAAAAGGGGAAAGAGAAAGAAACCAGCTGACTGATAAGAAAAGGTATGACAGGATGTATTTCAAATGTACTGCGCCCAAGCAACCAAAGAAAAAATAAAGAACTTCATCAAAATTAAAACTTCTGTGCTTCAAAGAACTCAAATAAGAAAGTGAAAAGATACCCCACAGAATAAGAGAAAATATTTGCAAATCATATATATGGAAAGGGACACTTGTATCTAGAATATATAAAGAACTCTTACAACTCTACAAAAAAAGAGACTTTGTGTCAAAATGGTATAATAGGTAAATGCTGTGCTCAGCTCCTCCAATGACCACACCAAAGATACAACTAAATTATAGAACAATCATCCTTGAGAACCACCTGAAGACTCTCTGAGCAGAACTTCTATATTATAGCTAAGGATATAAAGAAGAAGCCGCTTCGAGACTAGTAGAAGAGGCTAAAAAACACAGCCTACTTCTACACCCATGTGTGGCAGTTAAGAATCAGGAAAGAGATCTCAGCTGTGGAGGTACTCCCTGAGGAGCTAGGGGTCCCACCCCGTACCAGACTCCCCAGCTGGGCACCAATGCTGGAGAAAGGAATTCCCACAGCATCTGGATGCGAAAAAGAGTGGGGATTCCATCTGGGTGACATGTAGGGCTGCTGTAGACCCAGGCATCCACTTAAAGCACCCAAGCATAGAATCACTAGCTCACAAACACTTACCCGAAGCTTCAGTGAAAGGAATACATCTTGAAAAGTGCCAGAAACATAGAAGGAGAAACTGAATTGTCTGACTTCATGGTGTGGGCTTGAAGGACAGCTCTCTCTAGGACAGAAGTGCTGGCAGGTATCATTGGTCTTTTCTTGAGCCATAACCCCCACACAGCCTGAAGGAACAGATGAGTGCCAAATCTTAGTCTCCATCAACTTGGCTAACACTGCTTGCCCCACTCTGGTGATTCCCTGAGACTCCGCCCCACCCCACTCATACACTCCCCTGAACCTCTTTCAGCAGCTGTTTCTCACAAGCAGTCAGCATTGGCGCATGCTGTGGACTTCTCCAAAATCTCTCAAAGGTTCACAAATCCCAAAAGAAACAGCACCTGGCCTCAGCGAGCCCTGTACCTCTTGCTAAATGATCCCAAACCTGGCACTAGTGGCAGCCAGCCTCAGTTCACAGCATAATCACTCACAGGCACCTCCAAGCCCAGCACAGGCAGCTACCAACCACAGATCACTTTGTATCTCATACCAAGTAGACATGGGCCAGGCAGAGGCAGCAGCTGAACTTGCCTTGCACCAGAGCCCCTCCTAAGAGGCTCTAGAATCAATATACCAGCTGGCTGACTTCAGACCACACCAGAGCACTACCCAGTTAGCTCCACAAACTACACACCTAAAGAGTGAACTCAGCAGACACCAGAGCCCCACCAAAGTGAATCTTGCTCTGTGGGGTCAGCCCCTACTCAATAGCTCATCTGTAGTAATCACTGTCAGTCCTCACAGCCAGTCAGCCTGAGGGTCAATCCCACCCACTATGTGCCCATAGCAATCAAGGCTCAGTAATGGAGGAGGGCACACACAACCCACACTAGGGTTAAGCATGGAGAACTTGGCTCAGGTGACAAGGGAGATGGCACCACAGGACCCCACAGAACACCTACTACATAAGGCCAAGAATGGGAGACATAGCAGATCTGCCTAATACACGAAAACAAACACAGAGAGTCAGCTGAAATGAGGAGACAGAGAAACATGACCCAATTGAAATAATAGGAGAAAACTCTAGAAGAAGAACTAAATGAAATAGAGGTAAGCAATCTATCAGAGTTCAAAACAGTGGTTATAAGGATGTCCAATGAACTTAGAGGTAGAATAGATGAATTCAATAAGAACTTCTGCAAAGAGATAGAAAAGACAAAAAAAAAAAGATCAGAAATGAAGAATATAATAATTAATATGAAGGCTATTTTAGATGGAATCTACATCAGATTAGATGAAGCAGAGGACCAAATCAGTAAATTGGAAGACAAGGTAGTAGAAAATGCCCAATCAAAACAATAATAAAAAAAAAGAATTTAAAAAATAAGGACAGTTTAAAGGACATCTGGGACAACATCAAGCATAACAATGTATTTGAAGGAATAGTGACTGGTGGCTGAAAACTTCCCTAACCTGACAAAAGAAATAGACATACAAGTCCAGGAAGTGCATAGAGTCCCAAATAAGACAAACCCAAAGAGGCCCGCACAAGACACATCATAATTAAAATGTCAAAAGTTAAAGACAAAGAGAGAATCTTAAAAGCAGCAAGAGAAAAGCAGTTAGTTATGTACAAGAGAGCTCCCATAAGACTATCGGAAGATTTCTCAACAGAAACTTTTCAGGCAAGAAGCAATTGACACAGAATATTCAAAATGATGAAAAGTAAAGACCTCCAACCAAGATTACTCTACCCATTTACAATTGCAAGGGAGATAAAGAGCTTCCCAGACCACCAAACTAGTATTACAAGAAATGTTAAAGGGACTTCTTTAAGAAGAAGAAAAAAATTTAAAATATGAATAAAAAGATGGCAATAACTACACACCCATCAATAATTTCTTTAAATAAAAATTGATTAAATTTTTCAATCAAAAGACATAGAGTGGCTGAATGGATTAAAAAGCAAGACCCATACATATACTGCCTACAAGAGACCAACTTCAGATTAAAAAATATATGCAGAGACTGAAAGTAAAAGATGGAAAATGATATTTCATGAAAATGAAATGCAAAAAAGCTGCGGTAGCAATACTTATCTCAGATAAAAATAGACTCTAAAACAAAGGCTGTAACAAGGACAATGAAGGGCATTTCATCATCATAAAGGGATCAGTCCAACAAGAACATATAATGTTTGTAAACATTACTCACCAACATAGGAGCACCTAAATGTATAAAGCAATAAATATTGATGAACATAAAGGGAGCGATCAACAATAATATAGTAATGTTGGGAAATATAACACTCTATTAACATCAATGGATACATTATCCAGGCAGAAAATCAACAAGAAAACATTGGCCTTAAATAACAAATTAGACTTATTGGATTTAATTAATATTTTTAGAACATTTCACTCCAAAGTAACAAAATATATATTCTTTTCAATTGCAAATGGAACATTTTCCAGGGTAAACCACATGTTTGGCCACAGAACAAATCTCAATAAATTTAAGAGCATTGAAATCATATCAAGCATCTTCTTCTATCACAATGGTATGAAACTAGAAACCAATTACAAGAAGAAAACTGAAAAACACACAAATATATGGAGGCTAAATAACAAGCTACTAAACAGTGAATGGATTAACAACAAGAAAAGAGAAGAAATCAGAAGATACCTTAAGACATATGAAAGTGAAAACACAATAACCCAAAATCTGTGGGACATAGCCAAAGCAGTTCTAAGAGGAAAATTTATAGCAATATAGACCTACTTCAAGAAACAAGAAAAGTCTCAGATAACCTAATCTTACACCTAAGGAACTAGCAAAAGAAGAACAAACAAAGCTCCAAGTGAGTAGAAGGATGAAAATAATAAAAATCATAGCAGAAATAAACAAAATAGTTCTAAATGAAAATGCAAATGATCAGTGAAACTAAGTGCTGGTTCTTTGAAAAGATAAACAAAATCGATCAAACTTTAGTCAGATTAATCGAGAAAAAAAGAGAGCCAAAATTAATAAAATCAGAAATGAAAGAGGAGAAATGAGAATTGATACCACAAAACACAAAGGATTACAAGAAAATACTATAAACAATTATATGCCAACAAATTGGACAAACTGGAAGAAATGTATAAATTCTTAGAAACATACAATTTTCTAAGACTGATTCAAGAAGAAACAGAACATCTGAACAGACTGGTAACTACTAAAGAAATTGAATCAGTAATCAAAAAGCAAGCAAACAAACAAAACTCCCAACGAACAGAAACCCTGGGCCAGATGGCTCCACATGAATTTTACGAAATGTTCAAAGAATATTTAATACCTATCCCTCACAGACTATTCCAAAAATTGAAGATGAGGGAATGCTCCCAAACTGATTTTACAAGACCAGTATTAGCCTAATTCCAAAACCAGACAAAGCCATTATAAAAATAATAAATGAAAGAAAGAAAGAAAGAAAGAAAGAAAGAAAGAAAGAAAGAAAGAAAGAAAGAAAGAAAGAGAAAGAAAAAGAAAGAAAGAAAAAGAAAGAAAGGAAAGGCCAATATTCCTGATGAACATAGATGCAAAAATCCTCAACAGAATATTAGCAAACCAAATTCAGCAATACATCAAAAAGATTATACACATACACCATGATCAAGTGGGATTTATTCTTTCAGTGCAAGGTTGGTTCAATATCTGCAAATCAATTAATGTGATATGCTACATAAACAAAATGAAGGACAAAAACCATCTGATCATAGCAACAGATGCAGAAAAGCATTTGACAAAATCCAGGATTCACTTATAATAAAAACTTTCAGCAAAGTGCAGATAGAGTGAATATACCTCTACATCTTAAGGGACACATATGACAAACCCACAGCTAACGTCATATTCAATGGTGAAAAGCTGAAATCTTTTTCTTTAGGATCAGGAACAAAACAAGGATGATCACATCTTATTCAATATAGTATTGGAAGTCCTAGCCACAGTAATCAGACAATAAAAAAGAAATAAAGGCATCAAAATTGGAAAGAAAGAAGTAAAACTGTCATTATCTGCAGGTGACATGATACTATATAGAATGAACCTTAAAGATTCCACCAAAAAACTATTAGAACTAATAAATGAATTCAGTAAACTAGCAAGATACAAATTAATATTCAGAAATCGGTTGCATTTTTATACACCAATAACAAACTATCAGAAAGACAAATTAAGAAAACAATCTCATTTACAATTGCATCCGAAAGAATAAAATACCTAGGAATAAACTTAACCAATGAAGTAAAACACCTGCAGTCAGAACACTATAAGACATTGAAGAAAGAAATTGAAGAAGATACAAATAAACGGAAACATATAGCATTCTCATGGATAGGAAGAATTACAATCGTTAACCATCAACAAAACAATAAGAATAGGAGAAGATATTTGCTATGATACAGCTGATAAGAGGTTAATATCCAAAATATATAAAGAACTCATACAAGTCAACAACAATAAAAAAAAATCCAGACAAGCCAATTAAAAAGTGAGCAGAAGACCTGAACAGATATTTCTCCAAAGAGGAAATACAGATGGCCAATAGACATATGAAAAGATGCTCAAAGTCACTAATCAACAGAGAAATGCAAATTAAAACCACAATGAGATATCACCTCACACCTGTCAGAATGGCTATCAATAAATCAAAGAACAAGTGTTGGCAAGGATGTGGAGAAAAAGGAACTCTCATGTGCTGTTGGTGGGCCTGCAGATTGATACAGCCACTATGAAAAACAGTCTGGAGGTTTCTCAAAAACTTAAAAATGGATATACGTTTTGACCCAGAAATTGCACATTTGGTATTTATCTAAAGAAAAACAAAACAATAATTCATAAAGATCTATGCACCCCTATGTTCATGGCACCACAACTTACAATAGCCAAGGTATGGAAGCAACCTAAATGCCCAGCAATAGACGATTGGATAAAGAAGTAACGGTTCATATATACAAATGGAATATTATTCAGCCATTAAAAAATGAAACAGTAACATTTGCAACAACATGGATGGACCTAGAGGGTATTATGCTGATTGAAATAAGTCAGACAGAGAAAGAGAAATACCATATGATTTCACTTATATAGAGAATCTAAGGAATAAAAATAACAAACCAATCAAAAACAGACTCATAAATATAGAGGACAATCCGGTGACGGCCAGAGGAGAGGGGAATTGAGGGACTGGGAGAAAGGGGTAAAGGGATAAAGAAGTACTAATTAGTAGTGGATAGATGGTAGCAGGCATGGGAACACGGCATAGGGAACGCAGTTAGCATTAACGTAATGACTAAGTCGAGAGGCAAAGGAGAAAAAGAGCAATTAGAGAGATCATTTGATAAACTACATAAATGTCTAACCAATGTACTGTATACTTGAAACTAATAATAAAATAAGATAAAAAAAAGACACGAGTACCAGCAATTTGTAGAGAAGAAAGATGATATAGAGTTTTAAATGTATGTTTGGCAAACTTATAGGTCTGTAAATTTCATTACCCTATTTTATTTTATTTTTTCATTTTTATTATTATTTTTAATTTTCAGTTACAGTTGACATTCAGTATTATTTTGTATGTTTTAGGTGAACAGCATAGTGGTTAGATTTATGTGATTACTTTACTTTAAAACAGAGTAACGATGTTTTGAGTGCACCCTGAATTTGCTTGAAGACTTAATTAAAATAAGCAATTGAGCAGTTTGGGATCTAATAATCTGAAGTGGATTTTTTTTAAAAGTTTAGTTAACAAAAATTTTTCTCCCTGAAACCCTTTTTCAAGATTTAGAGTAACCAATTAGATGTTTTCTAGTGCCTGAGTTTGCCAGGTCTCAGCTTGGATAAATGGGGTAAAATCATTATCATCATGCAATAAACATAAATAAAACAGAAACTCAAGCTTGCTTTATAGAAACAATACTGAGAGAGACTGTAATGTAAATCTGAGTTCATTAATATTGCATTTACATGTGATTAATTTTGAGTTCTACTTATGTGTTATCCTACTTGAGTCATTGTTTGCCTTATATAAATAACTAAGGATAGGATGGAATTTTCCAAGTTCTTAATAATGGAGGGATCAGGGATGATTTTAAATGACTGTGTCGTACTAGGTGATGAATGGGCTTTGCAATTCCAAAAGGCAATTGAAATAGCATGTTAAGACTTCTTTGGATCTTAGAAAGTTAGACAGTTCTACATTGCCTTTTACTTCTTCAGATCTTAACATTTCAGTTAAATCTGTATGAAGGCTTAAAAACATCTATGTTCAGGTTCAGAACAAGTGTAAGAGTCAAGTGATGAGTTATAAGTTAGTTTATATTTTCCATATTAAGAATAGAAATGAGCAATAAAAGACTCTTAGTAAAAACAAAAAATGGTCATACTACCCAAAGCAATCTACAGATTCAATGCAATCTCTATCAAAATATCAATGATAGTTTTCACAGAACCAGAACAAATAATTATAAAATGTATATATAACCACAAAAGACCCTGAATAGCCACAGCATTCTTGAGAAAGAAGAACAAAGTTGGAGGTATCACATTATCTGATATCATCTTATACTAAAAGTATATGTAGTAATCAAAACAGCATGGTACTGACATAAAAACAGACACATCTCAATGGAACAGAAAAGAGAGCCCAGAAATAAACCCATATTTATTTGGGCAATTGATCTATGACAAAGGAGGCAAGAATACACAATGTGATAAGGGCAGTTTCCTCAATAAAAGGTGATGGGAAAACTGGGCACACACATGCAAAAAAAGAAAAAAGAATAAAGAAACCAGACCACTATCTTTTCTTTTCTTTTCTTTTCTTTTTGACCACTTTCTTGTATCACATACAAGAATAAACTCCAAATGGAGTAAAGAGTTCCATGTAAGACCAGAAACCATAAAACTCCCAGAAGAAAACATAGGCAGTAAACTCTCTGACATTGCTCTTAGTAATATTCTTTGTAACATGTCCCCTAGGGCAAGAGAAACAAAAGAAATAATAAACAAATGGGATTATATCAAACTGAAAAGGTTTTGCCCAGTGAAGGAAACCATCAACAAAATGAAAAGACAACCTGCTGATTGACAGAAGGTGTTCACCAATGATGCATCTGATAAGAGCTTAATATCCAAAAATTATACAGACCTCATGCAACTTAACACTATAAAAATAAATAATCAGATTAAAAAATGAGCAAAGGATCTGAATAAACAGTTCACCAAAGAGAACATACGGATGGCAAATAGACATATGAAAAGACGTTCAATTCATTAATCATCAGTGAAATGCAAATCAAAACCACAATCAGATTTCACCTCATACCTGTCAGAATGGTTATTATCAAAAATACAAGAAATAACAAGTGCTGGCCAAAATGTGGAGAAAATGGAACCCTAGTGCATGGTTGCTGGCATTGTAAATTGATGTAGTCACTATGGAAACAGGATTAAGCTTCCTCAAAAAATTAAAAATAGAGCTATATGACCAAGCAATCCTACTTCTGGGTATTTATCTGAAGAAATCTGAAACACTAATTCGGAGAGATGTATGCACTCTTATGTTCACTGCAGCATTACTTACAATAGCCAAGATATGGAAGCAATCTAAGTGTCCACTGATAGATGAATGGATAAAACAGAAGTGGTATGTATATATAATGGAATATTAGCCATATAAATGAATAAAATCTTGCCTTCTGCAACATGAATGGACCTAGAGGGTATTATACTAAGTGAAATAAGTCAAAGACAAATAATGTACGATCACTTATATGTGGAATCTAAAAAACAAAATAAACAAACAGAACAGAAACAAACACATAGATACAGAGAACAATTGATGATTGCCAGATGGGGGGTAGCTGGAGGTATAGGTGAAAAAGGTGAAGGGATTAAGAAATACAAATTGGCAGCTATAAAAATAGTCATGGAGATATAATAGTCATGGAGATATATGCTGTATATAAAGTACAGCATAGGGAATATAGTCAATAGTGTTGTAATAACTCTGTATGGTGTCAGATGGGTACTAGACTCATCGATTGAACACTTCGTAAATTATACAAATGCGTAATCTAATCACTATGTTGTACACCTGACACTCATATAATATTGTATGTCAATTGTAATTGAAAAATAAAAAAATAAAACAGAAAAGAAAAAATATACTATGCCCTGAGTATGTATGTTTCATAATCTTTTTTGATATGAAGTAGGTAGAGGATACCTAACATTTAAGCCAATTAGTTCTTATGTAAAAATTAAAAGCTCAAAGTTTTAAAATACTGATATGTTTGAAGATTTATTAGTTGTAATTTTTTATTCTAAAAATTCTTTTATAAATGCAAATACAATGTTATGGCCTTTTTATGGAATACAGCTTAATGAGTTTTAACACGTGTATGGATTCATGTAACCACCGCCACATCCAGAATATAAAACAGTTCCCCGTAAACCCCCTTGTAGTCAAACACTCCCCAACCCATAACCCTTGGCAATCATCGATAGGTTTTATATTCCTACAGATTTACATTTTATAGGATGTCATAAAAATGGAATTTCACAATAGGTAATGTTTCAAGACTTAGCTTATTTCACCTAGCTTAATGTCTTTGAGATGCATCTAGTAATTGCCTATATTTGTGGTTCATTTCTTTTTATCACTGAGCAATATTCCATGACATAGTATACCACAGTTAGTTTATCCATTCATCCACTGAAGGGAAATTTGAACTGTTTCCAGATATTGGTGCTTATGAGTAGAGCTATTATAAATATTTACGTACAGGTTTTTAAGTGAGCTTATGTTTGGGTAAATATCTAGGAGTGGGATTGCTTAGCCATATGGAAAGTATATGTTTAACTATATAAGAAAATGCAGTTAAAACTGTTTTTGCAGAGTGGTTGTATCATTTTTTATTCTAACCAGCAATGTATGAAAGTTCCTGTTGTCTGAATCCTCTCCAGTACTTGGTATTGTCAGTTTTCTGTTTGTTTGGTTGTTTTTTTGTCATTGTTGTTGTTTGTTTTTTTAGCCTTTCTAATAAGTACTGGTTTTAATATGCATTTCCATAATGGGCAATGATATTGAGCATCATTACAGGTACTTATTCACCATTCCTATATCTTCTTTAGTGAGGTCTCTGCTTAAATCTTTTGAAAAATTTATTTAATTTTTTATAAGGCTTGAGGTTTAGGTTAAGTTCAGTTTTAAAAATTTTGATAAGATAGACATAACATAAAATTTACCATCTTAACTATTTTTAAGGGTATCATTCATCTCCAAAACATTTTCATCTTCCCAAACTAAAACTCAGTATCCATTAAACATTAACTTTCCATCCTCTCTCTCTCCTGGCCCCTAGAAACCACCATTCTACTTTTTGTCTTTATGAATCTGACTACTCCAGGTAACCCATATGAGTAGAAACCTATAATATTTGTCCTTTTGTGACTGGCTTGTTTCACTTAGCAATGCAAAAAGATTCCAATTTTATCACATATTCACCAACATTTGTTATTTTCTGTTTTTTTTTTTAAATAACCATAGTAATGGGCGTGAAATCATTTTTTTTTGTATGTAGATGTCTAATTTTCCAACATTATTTGTTGAAAAGACTTTCTCTGTTGAGTTGTCCTTGCACCCTCGTGTAAAAGAAAAAATAATTAACCAGATTTGTGTGAATCTATTTTAGATTCTTTATTCTGTTCCATTATTTTGTTTCCTTATTTCAATGCCAATATCAAACCATTTTGACCACTCCTGCTTTGCAATAAGCCATAAAATTAGGTAGTATGAGTACTACAGCTTTATTATTTCTTTAAATATTTTTTCTACACTGTACCTTTTCTTTTTTCTATCTGGAATTCTAATGACATGAATGTTTTGGCTATCCTAGTTCCATTGTCTTTCCATATAAATATTAAAATGAAATTGTCTATAAATACAAAAAAATTCTGCTGTGTTCAATTGGAATATCACTAAATCTGTAAGTCAATTTGAGATGATTTGAATTCTTAACTATATTGAATATCTCAGTCCATGAACACAGAATTTATAATTGCTTCTCATAATTTTTCTTTGATTTCTACATTGGCATGTATACTTTTCAGTCTGCATATCCTGCACAAAAAACCAGTAAGGATATGGAAGACTTGAACAACACTGTCGACCAATTTGACCTACCTGACATTCATATAATATTACACATAACAACAGCAACATATACATTTGTGCCCAGTGCATGTGGAATATTTCTAAGATATGCCATATTCTGGGCCATAAAACAAACCTCAACACATTTAAAAGATCCAAGTCATACAAAGTACATCTTCTGACCATATGGAATTAAGTTAGAAATCAATGCCTGAAAAATCCCCAAATGTTTGTAAACTGAAAACACAGTTTCAAATAACCCATGGATCAAAGAATAAATCAACATTAAACTTAGAAAGTATTTTGACCTGAATGAAAATGGAAATATATAACATAGCAAAATTCACAGGATGCCATTAAAGCAGTGTCATTTATTAAAACAGCCACTCGCCAGAGAAGATATACAGATGGCCAATAAGCGCATGAAAAGATGCTCAACATCATTAGTCATCAGGGAAGTGAAAATTAAAGCCACAATTGGATAACATTTCATACCCACTGGGAAGGCTAAAGTTAGAAAGACTGACTGTAGCAAATGTTGACAAAGATGTGGAAGAACTGAAACTGTCAGAAACTGGTGGTAGAGATGAAAAAAAAAAATTGTACAAACACTTTAGAAAACATTATGGCAGTTTTTTAAAAAGTTAAATGTATACCGACCATATTATCCTGCTATTTCACTCCTGGCTATATAAACAAGAAGAAAGAAAGTATTTGTTCATGTGAAGACTTGTGTAGGAATGTTCATAGCAGCTTTGTGATAGCCAAACGGTGGAAACAACCCATATGTGTTCATTAACACATGTCTAGATAAACAAATTGTTGCACGTCTATATAATAGAAAGTTATTTAGCAGTACAACAGGAACAAACTAATGACAAATGCAGAACATGGATGAATTCTAAAGTAATTATGGGGAGTAAAATAAGCCATATTTATATATTTTATATTTATATAAAATTATAGAAAATTCAAACTAATCTATAGTGACTGAAGTCTATCAGTAGTTGCCAGGGAATTGGGGAATGCAGGCAGGAGAGAGATTACAAAAGGATGCAAGGGAATTTGGGGCAGGCAAGATGGATATGTTCACTATTGTGATGGAGGAGATGGTTTCACAGGTGTGTATGTAAGTCAAAATGTCTCAAATTTTATAAAAAAATTTATCAAGTTTTGTATGAAATTTTAAGTGTGTGGAATTTTTTGTATATTAATTACACATTGATTTTAAAAAAAGTTTTACCCAAGAAATGGAAAGGAAGAAAATAAATGAAATAAAGGCAATATTCAGATTGGTACATTGCCAAATCCAACTTTTTCTGAACCACAATAAGTTCACCCCTTGAACTTTCCAGTGACATGGGCCAATAAATTCCCTTTTAAATTAAACCAGTTTAAATGTGCTTTCTGTCACTTGTGACAGAGTTCTGAGCAGTATAATCCTGATCTCTGAATGATTAGAATGGAGCCTACAATGGAAGTAGGGTGTGGGTTCTAGGAATTAGAGGCATCAGATATTTTTTGAAATTTTAAAAGTAGAAGTGGAAGCAAAGGAGAGTAAATCTTCCAGAAGATAGGTGGGAAAGCTGTTGACTGGCCTCCCAACTCTGTACAATGTACAGCTTGTTTGGATGAGCATATAAAGGACATTAATATCTGCTATATAGGATCTCTGTGAAGTTGCCATGCGTTGTCGTGAAAAGCTTGGACTGAGAGATTCTGGCAATGTAGGTCATAGCCTTATCTCTGTTGTGTGACCTTGGGCCTTCATTAACTCATCAGTGATATTGACAAAATGTTCTTAAATTGTCCTTGATTTTGTCCATCTTCCTAAGAAACAAATTCTGCTCGTAGCTGTGGATAGAAACTTGGAGTTGCTAATAGGAGAAAGATCATTAATCTGGGAATATGAGGCACTTTGAAGATAGCAATTTAAATCACTATACTGTAGGAATTGAAAAATTGTTGGAAATAAGATTACAAGATGGTAGGGCATGTTTTTGTCTGGGTTCTTTTTTTCTCACCCTCCCACCTCACATGATCTGTAGACTTTAGTTGTTATGGTGAGTCGCTACTGTCTCACTGACTGAAATTGAATGCTTTTCCTATCCCCACATTTCTTATGCACCCAATGTATGTAGTGAATAAAAGTTCAGATTCTGGAGTCAGACAGATAGAAGTTTGAATCCTAGTTCTGCCAATAACTAGCTGTGTGTCTTCGATCAAGCCCTTAAATCTCTCTGAGCATTAGTTTCCTCTTCTGAACAATGGGGAATAAAAATTGTACCAAATAAGGATAGGCTAGCTTATGCTTCAGTAATAACCAGCTCCCAAATCTCAGTGGCTTAACAAAAGTTTGTTTCTCTCTTATTGTAGTAGTCAGCCTCTAAAATGACTCTCCATGAGGACTGCCTCCTGGTAGTCACGCTTTTGAAAAATCCTTGGTCTTGAGTCTAGGTTACAAAAAGACTGTGACTTTAATATTGCTTCTCTCTTCCTCTCCTATTTCTCCCTCCACTCTGGGAATCTACCTGCCATTTGTAAGCTGCCTTTTGGAGAGGTCCAGCTGGCAAGGAACTGAGGTGGATCCCAGCTAACAACCAGCCAACAGCCTGCAAGTCACTGAATTCATCCGAAAACCATGTGAATGAACTTGGAAGCCAACTGCCAAGCCTTCAGATGAGACCACATTCCTGGACAACAGCTTGATTGCAGCCTTGTGAGAGACCCTGAGGTAAATGCACCCAGCTAAGCCAGGACAGAACTCTTGATCCATAAAGATTGTGAAATAGTAAATGTTTTTGAAATACTAAAGGCTACACCTCTAAATTTTGGGGTTATTTGTTACATAATTACGTATCCAATGTGGGTTAGGAGGGGGTACTTAGCCCATTCTAGTCAAGGGTCCAGGCTGACAGACGCTCCATCTCAACACGTGCCTTTATGATAATCCTGACAGGAGAGGAATTACACACCGGCACTTAAAACTCTCACTCAAAAGTGACACGTGCCACTGCTACTTGTGTTTCAGTGGCCATATGAAGTCATACAGACACACCTACCTTCAAAGAGGGAGGAAAGAAAAGAAATGGAATATTTATGAACAGCCCCATGATTTCCACAATAAAATCTGCCTTGAAGAATTGTGGGACAATGCAGTTAAAGTGCTGTATCAGAATGCTTGCAGCTACAAGTAAAAGAAAACACCATGTGAACTTAAACAATAAAAGCTTAAAGAGTAAAGGCAATTTGTTGGCTCATATTTTTTGGCTAAAAGTGTATTGGAGGCAGGATTGCTTCAGGTAAGACTGGATCCAGTGACTCAATGATGGATAAGACTGGTTTATTTCTGTCTCTCTTTTTTGTATTTTGAGATATTAGCTTCATCCTAAGCCTTGTTCCCCTCAGGCTCCAAGGTAGCTCCCTGGGGATAGGGCTTCCTTGTTCAACCCAGGAGAGAATAGGGTTCCCTGAAGTCTTGAGCTTACCTTTGATTAGATTAGCCTAAGTCATATACTAAAGGTGGCCTGAGGAGAACGGTGATGGAATGTGAGGATGGTTTCCCTATGTCACTCACTCAGATCTCCAAGTCACGTTCCCTAGAAACATATGAATCTCAAAAGAGAAATGGAGTGTGTGGGAAATATTTACACCAGTGCCTGACACTGTCCCCAGCACCCCTCCCCTCAGGATTATCTAATATCTAATAGTGTCTTCCAAGTCACTGCGTTTGGTGAAGATATTCAGAAGAACATCTACCGAATCTGAAAATGCTTCGCAAATGGAAAAAGTTGGACAAATGTAAAAGACCATTACTATTGTTATAGACAAGCAGTACTTAACTGAGACACACCAGAATCCTACTTACTCACTATATTCTACTCAAACTGTCATTTTTTCCTCTTTCCCCAAACATATCAAGCTTGTTTGGCTCTTAAGATCTTTGCACACCACATTTGTTCCTTTCTCTGGAATTCTCTGCTCCTTCTCATCCTACAATTCTCAGAAGCATTTCCTCACCTTCCTAAACCCCATCACAATATTTTATTTTCTTTATAACAAATATTACTATCTTATTTTATGTATTTGCTTGTTTATTGTCTTACTCCCCAAATCATAACTTCCTGTAAGCAAGGACTTTCTGTCTTGTTCAGTGTCAGGCACTGGGCTTGAAACACATTAGACACAAAGTAAATGTGTGTTTAAAGAATGAAAAGACAGGTGATTAAATGTAATACCTCCACCTACTGCTGTGCTTTGTTGTAAAGTGTGTCTCAAGTAATTGC
Organism: Pteropus alecto; assembly: GCF_000325575.1. Lineage (NCBI taxonomy): Eukaryota > Metazoa > Chordata > Mammalia > Chiroptera > Pteropodidae > Pteropus > Pteropus alecto. The sequence goes on from NW_006433941.1 coordinate 5,617,767, forward strand.
CAGATTTTACAAATGACTACCTTAAAAAAATACAAGCTAGAGTATATTCAAAGTTAGCCATGTAACCATATCTCTTACAGTTATTTCATTCCTGAGAGGAAGAGAGAAGGGTGGAATGACTCTTAGCTGTTTTGAAATGAGTGTAATTCGTATCTTGGCCCCTCTATGCCACAATCAAGACTTTCTTAAACTTTAGTGTGCATTAGAATTACTGCAAGACTTGTTAAAGTTGGATTGCAGGGCACCACTCTCAGAGTTTGTGATGCAGAAAGTCTAGAGTGGAATGTAACACTTTGCATTTCTAAGTTCCCAGACACTGCTGATACTGCTGATTTGAGAGCCACAATTTCAGAAAAGCTGCCATAATCTAAATAGGCAACCCATTTTAAAGTATCATTAGTAGCTGTGGCTATTTTGAATTATTTGAATTATTGTTGTGCTTTATTTCTCTGCAACATATTTGGCTTTCATTAAAATCCACATACAAATGGATATTTTCAAAAATCACGGAAATATGTATGTCCTAAGTCAAGACATCTGTCTTATACATTGCAAGAGATCAAAGATAGAGGACCAAATGCTGCCATAGAACATTCAGGGGCAGTTCTATCATACAGTACAAGTATTAAAGTCATTCATCAAAACATGTCCAAAATTCACCAATTTATTTCCATTTCTACTTTTAAAATACAATTATTACTATTATATTTCATGTCAACTACTGCAATAGCTTCCTAAATGGTTCTCTGAAGTTATCTATGTGAAGTTAGTCAAACTTTTCTAAATACAAACCTGATCATCCTACTTCCTTGCATTAAACTCTCAGTGGCTTCCCAATCTTCTCAGGGAAAAGTCCAATATCTTTAACACAGCTTACTTGATGTAGTCCCTGTCTACCTTGCAGCTCCATCTCATATGACTCCTCTCCAATTATCTCCTTTCGGTTCCTCAATCTCAGATAGCATGCTCCCTCCCAACTCAGGGTCTTAGTGTTGTGGAAAAGATCCAAAATCAAACTGGCAAGAAACCAAGCAGCACCCAGAGAGTTGGAGAACTCAGGTTCATTACGCTAGTGGTCCCAGAGGAGCTAGTGCTCTGAAGATCTGGGCTGGAGCTCAGTTGCAACATTTCTTGTATAAACCCTTTTTGGCATGACCTGCTAGGGTAATTTGAATTTAGGCTGCTACAAAGCAGTGGGAGTTGTTATGGTTGCAGGTAGTTACATGGTGTTAAAAGGGCGGGAGTTGCTATGCGTTATCTGAAGTTACAAAGTGTTACAAAGCAGAGGAGTTGCTAGGGGGTACATACAATTACATTTGTAGCTTAGATAAAACAAAAAGGGAGGGTGAGTCTTTCATCAATTTCCAGTATAGTCCAGCAGCAAGCATATTTACAGAAGCAGAACAGAGAGCTGATTAGCCTTTTGAATGAAAATTCTTCATTAGAGCATGCTATCCTCTCACTTAGGATAATTTCTTTCTCTCTTATTAACTCCCATTCTTTCTTCAGAGTTCAGTGTTGTGTCATCTCATCAAGAAAGGCTTCCTTGTTGTTCCCAGGCTAGATCAGTTTCCTCTGCTGCATAGTCTCATAGAACCTTTTTCCAATCCAGAACACTACTCACCTTTTTTCCCCCTAGGGTCTTTATTTTGTTCATTATCTGCAGGGGAGAATGATCATGACTGTTTTTACTCACCAGTGTATTGCTAGTGCCTAGCACAGCACATTGTGGATGTTAAATATGTTGAATGAAATTTTTAAATGCATGTTTTTCAGTCCCTACTATGCACCAAATCCTGTGCTAGGCCGTATGATGGTACAGAGGTAAGACAGATGCTTGACCTCAAGGAACGCCATGACAGTTAAGAACAATAGATATAGTATGGATTATGGAGACAAATTTCTGTAGCAGAGAAGTGGCTATATTAGAGGAACAAAGTGTTTTAGGAGTCAAGTGAAGGACAGATTCATTCCAGGTGGAGAAATCAATTCATTCAACATATATCTTGAATGAAGAAATAATTCTATGTGCTAAGCACTATTCTAGGTGTTTTATGTGGTTGAGGTCATTTTAAGGATTTTACAGATGGGAAAAACAAGGCAGAGGATGGCCAAATAACTTGCCCAAAGTCACATGGATACTAAGTGATAGGAAAAGGATGTGAACCCAGGCTGCCTGCCTGGCTCCAGTGTCTATGTTCTATTACCTCATAGGAAACGATTCATGGAAGAAGTGCCAACTAAGGCGAGCTGGCAGAATTTGGCCAGATGGAAAACTGGACGGCCATTCCTAGCAAAATCCTGGAAATATGTGCCTAATTATGAGTTTCGTTTCTTCCTTTGCCCACCGTCCGCATTAAATAGAAGGTTTTCACAGGTGCTCAGAATGAAGAATGAAGGAAAAGAAAGCTAATTTCCCGATGCGGTGAGCAGCGGAACTGTTTCCATGGAAATAGTAACTGATGCTCAGGTAAGTGATCTCGCGGTGATTGAGCTGACGGAAGTGACGTCGCCGCTCTTGAGGCGCTCCGTTGGATCCGCCCGGCCCCACCTCCCAGAGCGGCCGCCTTTTCCCGCGCGAGCTACCTCTAGCGCTCCGGCCGCCCAAGGGAAACATGGCGTCTGCTCTGGAGCAATTTGTGAACAGTGTCCGGCAGCTCTCAGCTCAAGGTGAGGCCCTGAGCCGACCCTCCAGGCCGCGGGACCGGCCTGCATCCCCAACCGCCAACAGGAGCGGCTGCGACCGCCCTGTTAGTCTTAAGCCTCGTCTCCGAGGCTGGACTCGCGGTTGCGGCGCTTAGACCAGGGCGGGATCAAGCGCGGCTGAATTGGAGCAGCCCCCTCGCGTTCTCAGGTTCCGTTATCCTCTTCTGCTGGCCAGTGCCCTCGGCAGCCTGGCTGCCTCCCCTCCATGGGGCCGCCTGGAACCCGTTACCCCTGGCCCAGGCCTCTTCCACCCGGGCACCTCGCTTGACAGTTTAGGGGCGGTGACTTCCGCTGGGCGCCTTCCCCAGCTCCCGTTGGTCCCTTCCGCCTCCCCTGCCCACGATGATTGGTGCACGGGCCCGTCTGTCGCGGCAGCCGTCTCCTGGCTAGGCCGCGGTAGAGGGAGCGAGGAGAACCTTTTCTGGGTGCCTTGGCTCAGAAGCTCACCTTGGCCGGCCCCTCAGCTGCCTCCCGGCTCGCCCTCGGGAAGCCTCCACGCCTATTTTAGCCCTGCAGAATGTCGGGGGGAGCTATCGCTTGTAGGACTCCATTTCTAGGGGTAGAATTGTGACCATTATAACTTCGTCCTTAATTTTGCTGTTTGGTTCATTCACCTCATCACTTGATAGAGCCCTCGACTCAGGATTAATTGGCTACTGGCTGTGAAGAGCCTTTTAATTGTCCTGTTTCTTCATCTGTAAAATAAAAATAAGTCCGTACTTCATAGAGTTGTTAGGATTGAGTGAGAGAAACCATGTAAAAGTACTTGGAACAGTGCCTATAATATGGGGTGCAATAATTGGTTACAAATTATTGTCAACTGTACTTTAAAGTTCTGACCATTGTAAAGTTCTCGGAGCTGCGTGACCTTGGACAAGTCACCTTTAGTCTCTTGAGTCTCTTTATCTCCATTTTTTTAAAATGGAGAGGAGATATCTACCTGTTATAAGGCTTAACTGATATGTAGACATGTTTAATGAAATACCTGTCTATTTTCCCTTATTATTGATAGAAATTAGGTTCACAGGTAAGGCATTGACTTGCAGTCTCTATGAATGAAGAAACCATTATGACACAGTTTCTACCTTCCAGGATGTAGAGTGGTTAGAAGATTTGGGTTGGACTCCTGTCTGTCATTTCATGAGCAAGCCATGTAATTTCCCTGGGCCAATTTTCTCATTTACAAAAGGGAACTAGATCTGTTGAGCATCAAGAGCGGGATCACTTATCTGAAAGCTTTGTGTGTGTGCTCTGTACAAGACACTGCTTTAGGAACAGTCTGCCAGGCAGAGATAAATATACTTTTACTGCCCTCGGCTTCAGTGCCTCATGTTTATAGTATAGTAAATGTTTATTAGTGTCTATTTTCTCTGCTTATTCAGATTTTTCTATCGTGGACCTTAAGTGAAGGGAATATGATCTCCAGCTAGCTCTGAGGAGAGGAAATTTCATTGGCCAGACCTCTGGTTGGGCTCATTTTACATGTGCTCTGTGACACTTAAACTTACTTTTGACTCTCCCCTTGGCCCTGCACTAGTTAACTCTTACGTTATCATAGTGACCCAGCTTTTAAGTCTCAACTCAGCATTAATACTTAATTGGGGAAAAAATGATGTACTGAAATGCTTATTTCTGGATGTTTCAAATCATTGTAAATGTATTTAGAATAGTGAGTTAAGGAGCACCAGATTATTTAACTGGAAGAAGCTGCATATTTTATACCTACCAGACTTTTTCCCAGTTCAACTTGTGTTATCTTATAAAATGATACCTAATAAGATCATGGATTTTTAAATTCTTGTTTGCAATGCATGTAATAATAATGGAATATTTCCTTTATTTTTGGTAAAAGTTATCAAATATGAAAGTATTATAGTATAAGAGCCCCAGAAATTAAATTATCAAAGTTCCTAGCTACAGTCACTTGGATTTTAAGCATTGTATTAGTTAAATGTTTTTTAATAAGGAAAAAATCACCCACCTACTAAATAGAAATGACTGGTGTAGGTAGCTTGAAGTTCAGAATGTAAAAGAGAACATTGAGGGAAGAATTTTAAAAGGTTGATGCCCATGGGCACATATATACGCCTGCCCCCAATACCACTACCAGAAAGACAGCTAGTGGGATTTAAGAGTATAGAGTGTGGCCATGATGTCTCTTCTCAGAATAACCTATTAAAATTGGTGAGTCTACTTCAAAGTACCAATTTGGGCCTAATTAGATC
>NW_006433941.1:5622793-5627568 GCF_000325575.1 Pteropus alecto
AGGGAAAGATGAATGGATCCATTAGGAGATTCAACAAGCTGCTTGTTGATTGACTGGCTACTAAGCAAGCACTGTATTCTGAAGCTAGAGAAATGAGTCTCTCCACCTGAGTTTATGTTGAATTACCTAATCACATCACAGGTGATGCAGAGAGGGCACAGAGAGGACAAATATCCAAGTTAGCCATGGGAAGGGAGATGAAGTGAGAGTAGACCCAGGCAAATGAGCACAAAATATGAGTCAGGTAGTGGAAGACATGGGGGGAGAAGAGTGAAGGAACATTCAACATGGAGAACACATGTAGAGGCATAAAGATGAGAGAATGTGGAATGTTGATGGAATTTTCTGAGTTTGGTGTGACCAAATAGTTTGTGTGTGAAAGGAATTAGCAAGAGGTAAAGCCGAGAAGGCGTAGGGCCTGGTTACTGGGCCAAGGCATTTAGACTTCTTAAAGCCATTGGAGTAATTTGATTAAATTTTGCATTTTAGAAAGATCACACTGGTATCAATGTGGAGTATGGGTTGGAGGAAAGAGTAGAGTAAGCAGACTATTTAGGAGATTTTTGATGTAGTTTAAGACAAGAAATGAGTTGAGGCAGTGGAGAGAGAAAGGAATGGTGCTGAGAGACTTAAGTAAAATTAAATCATATTTGGACGTTTTGAATATCACTATTATTAGTGATAGTAATGTGTACACTTCTGGATTGGGGGACCAGAAAAAGTAATGGAGGAAAAAGAGAAACTTGGGGGCCAGAGGGAAATGGGACATCTAGTTTTGAGGCTGTGGGCAGAGTCATTTCATTTCTCTGGCCCTTCTGGGTCCTCATCTGAAATAAAGAACATATAAGAAATTATCTTTAGTTTTTTCACTTTGAGGTATGAAGTCCAGCTATAATATACTTCTTTTAGTTTGGTTATTGCTATAACTTAATGATATAGTGTTATTCCTGTTTTCCAGGGCAAATGACTCAGCTTTGTGAACTGATCAACAAGAGTGGAGAACTCCTTGCAAAGAACTTATCCCATCTGGACACTGTGCTTGGGGCTCTGGATGTACAAGAGCACTCCTTGGGCGTCCTTGCTGTTTTGTAAGGGGCATCTTTTATAGTTTTGTGCTTGCTACAACTGAACACTTTTCACTTTCTGACTTTATTTTTTTGGTGTAGGAAGTAAGCCGTGTAAACAACATTGAGCTGTTTTGCACAACTAAAGTCATGTCATTAGTAGTTAACATTTTACTCATCCCAGCTAATCATTACTTGTTATATTTTGTTAAATTTTATTATTTTTTAACTCTTGTATGTGTTTTGAAATTTATTCTAAAAAAATGAATGGCCATCTCAGTTGTGGGCACTATAGTTTGCATTTATCTGAATACTTTTATTCATGTAATACATTGAATTGTCATGTTTTCAAACTCAGAAAGAAAATAGAGAAGAGTGAGACAGGGAATGGTGGAATATATTGAGTGAGGTTACCAATGCTCAAAAGCAACATTACTTTGAATTCTGTTCAAACAAGTAAACTGTTTAAGACCAAATTAAATAGTTCTTATTTCATTTGGGGTTCCTTGTAACTCTGTATACCTGACAGTAGAATTATTTTTCTCAGTGTTTTAGTATAAATTGGGATTTTGTGGTTGTCATGAAAGTTGAAATAATACAAATAAACCAGGAAGACTGAAAGGCAAAGGTCAGGCTTTACTCGTGCTGGGATTCCTGAGACTAAGATATGGGTCAAGAATAGAGTTTAGAGAAGAAACTTTGTCAGAATGAAAGGGTGTGGAGCTATACTCTACAATAGAGTAGCCACTAGCCATATAAGGCTATTTAAATGTAAATTAATTTTTAAAAGTTAAAGATTCAGTTCCTAAATTGCACTAACCACATTTCAAGTACTCAGTAGCTACATGTAGCGACTGTATTGCACAGCACAGATGTAGACTATTTTCTACCATTACAGAAAGTTGTATGGGATGGTGCTAGCTAGTAAAAATTTCTATTGTCTCTATTTGCTGATTAAAAGAATGAATAACATGTTTTATACACACACAAACTTACATTTATATGTACATCAAATGAAGTATAACATACATGAAAGCATTTTGAAGCTATAAGTTGTTTTACCATTGTATATCAGTAAAAGAAAACCTGGAAAGAACCCTGAACTTGTTTCTGAGTACCCCGGATTTAAATTATGTTCTTCTAGTTATGAGGCATGGGGCCCTGAGCTTCCTATTTTTATTTATAATGTGGAAATTATAGTGCTTTACTGACCTTTTATAAAGCCCAAATGAGATTGTTTCAGGCACACTTGATAATTACAAGTGTAATTAAAGGTGTAAGGTGACATTTTTAAGTCGAATAATACTGTACAGATGGAAGTACAACTTGAAAGATGTAGGAGAAATTGTGATTAGGCAATAATATCCATTTCATTTTTCTTGAAATTAGTTTTAACAGGTCATTAAAAAAAAAAGTTTGAAGTTTACTTGTAAGCAATGCCTGAGTGGTTATATGATTTCTTTTCCCAAACCTATCTTTGATCCTCTCTCAGAGCGTTTATCGTAGGGAATTGAAAGGCACCACCTATCTGCCAAGTGACTCAGGATGGATCACCTGGGTCCTCCACCTTCTCAGTACCTGCAATCCTTCTTGTCCTGCCCATCAGATATTTCTTTCTCCCAGATGGACCACAGCATCACCTGAGTCCTGGCAGCAGCATCTTTAACTTGAAAACTGCTATAGCCTCCATTGCTCTAGTTCCTTGTCCCCTTCAGTCTATTGTCTTTAGAGCAGGAAAAGCAACAACTGGTTTTGAAATGAGTAAATAGTCCTGACCACATTGGAGCTCAAAAGAAAAATATTTTTAAAATTTTTGGTTAAAAGTTTAATTCAGTTTTTTCACAAGTATTAAGATGATCTGATATTTGGCCTTATTTAATGGAGTTTTCTTTTTTGAAAGTTGTTCTTGTTTAAGCATATTTTTCTTAATCTCTTTTGTGTCTATGTCCTATGTCTTGATTATGCAAAGAACCAGGCCAGGAGAATATTATCGACTCTGTTTCTTAATTTTTAAGAATACTATGACTCTTTAATTCAGAGTATTGGAGGCAGGATGGACTTCTGGCCTGTTATTTCTACATTTTTACCTCATGAAATATCAGGATAAATTGATTCTTTTCTCTTTATTCCAGATTTGTGAAGTTTTCTATGCCCAGTGTTCCTGACTTCGAAACGTTATTCTCACAGGTTCAGCTTTTCATCAGTACTTGTAACGGGGAGCATATTCGATATGCAACAGACACTTGTAAGCTAAATAGCATTTTGTTATTTTCCACTGGATGTATTTTGCCTGTCTAGTGATTTATATTTTCAATATTTTGTTATTATATCTAGTTGCTGGGCTTTGCCATCAGTTAACAAATGCCCTTGTGGAAAGAAAACAGGTAAGCAATGTTATTCAAGTATTTATAGTTCTGTTATATATCTAAATTGCACAGTGAACTAATTTGTTAAGGTTCTAGGTTAGTACTAAGCAGCCTAACACTTAAATATATGTGGTCACTTCATAGTAGTCAAAGCATTTGCTATAAAGACAGCTAACCTCTACCACAAGTTAGGACTTCGAGATGCAAGGAGAAGGGTTGCCTCAAGGAGGCTGCTGCTAGTGGTGGTCGTTTTTGGAACTACCATTCTATGTCTTTACTTTGTAATATGCTGGGGTTTAAAAAATTTTTTTTAAACTTTTAATTATACAATGTTAGCTTTATAGAGAGTTGCAAGAATAATATAAATAATTCCCATATACCTTTCACCCAGATTCTCCAGATACTAACGTTCTATCACACTTGCTTATCCTTCTCTCTTTTATTCCTGAGCCATTGGAAAGTAAATTGTAAATATGATGCCCCTTATCCTAAATACTTCAATGAATGTTTCCTAAAAAAATAGGACATTCTGTTACATAACTACAATACAGTGGTCAATGTCAGGAGATAAACATAATATAATCTTTAACAAATTTACTGATAGTATTCAGATTTTGCCAGTTGTTTTGCTAATTTCCTGCATCACAAAAATCTCAGTTTATGGTTTGCATTATATTGTAATGTCTCCTGTGTTTCTTTTAATCTAAAACGGTTCGTTGGTTTTTAACTCTTGTGATATTGACACAAGTTATAATTTGGGTGTTTCTTTTATATTTGAAATTGAACTTTAAGACTAGTGGTTTGAAGGAGACAAAACAAAGAACCAGTTGGTATTTTACAGGAGTACTGAATAAATTGTGGTTTGAAAGAGATGGTTAAAAACAAACAAACAAATATTTACTTTAAAAACCATGTAAATTATTCAGCTATTTTAGAGTTACATCTCCTATCCAGAAACTGTACCTCACTTGAAACTTGGTCATGTTATTTTTAATCAGTGGAGGAAATGGTCCATTTATAACTTGTGGTATCAGTTTCTATAGTAATTGTTAGGTGAGAGATGTTGTTGAAGAGAATTTATAGATGATATCTAGCCTGCCCTACTTAATTTTAGATAAGGATGCTGGTTCAATGGCAGAGTGCCAGCATCCTTATCCAAAATTAAATTTATTAAGCATAGGCTTTCATCTATTGTAAATAATTTGGAAAATTTTTATTTAGATGTAAATATAATGAACTGTTGAGAAAGTAATATTGCTTTTGATTATTTGTCTTCATTGTAAAAAAAGATTTATGATTTTAAAAAAGTCCTGAATTACTCTAAATACCACAAAAAACAAGAAAA
>NW_006433941.1:5627636-5641585 GCF_000325575.1 Pteropus alecto
GTGTTATTTTTTATTTGTAAGTGACAACATAAGATCCAATGTGCTGCCATCTTTGAGAACTTATCTGAAAGAGATGTCATTTCTGACAGCCCCTGCGAGGAATTGGCATCCTTAAACAAGCCATAGACAAGATGCAGATGAATACAAACCAGCTGACCTCAATACATGCTGATCTCTGCCAGGTAAGCTGTCAAAGAGTGTGAGTCACACTGAGTTAGCGGTAGAATGTTGGTTGTCGGTTTGCTTGACATCAGATTAGATAAATATAGGCAATTTAGTGGAGACTGTAATATGTTCCAGAAGTTGAAACATAAAGGTATGTTTCTAGTAAGGGAATTTTCAGCAGGCTGCTGGATACAAACTGCAGAATGGTGCTCAGCTAGCAGGCTTGTGATGTGAGTAGAACAGATAGAATAATGCTTGTGATGTTAAAAAAAAATCCCAAGTCACTTTATTTTTAAGGAATCGTGGAACCTGAGAATAAACACAGATAACTTCTTACACCTTAAAATGTTATTTATTTATTGTACATGGTTCAAAATCCAGCAGGCAAAAGGGAGGGGTATATAATGAAGTCTCCCTACTACTCTAATCACTAGCCACATCTCTTCTCCCCAAAGGAAACCAGTGTTAGCAGTATATTTATCCTTCCAAAGATATTTTATGCACATACAAGCAAGCAAATATGTGGATATTTTCTCTTTCTCTCTCTCTCTCTTTTTTTTTTAACATAAATAGCAATCTCTACAAACTTTTATATACCTTGCTTTTTTCTACTTAATGTATCTTGGAGATGATTCCATATTAGTGCTTTATAGCTGCATTCCATAATATGAGTTTAACCAGTCCTTATAGGGTATTTAGATTGTTTCCTTAATGAATAACATGGTATGTAGATTATTTCAAGCACATGTTCTTGTTTTACATGAAGATGTGCTTTCTTTTAAAAAACTTTCGTGATTGAAGTATAACATACATCCAGTTAAATGCTCTAATATTAAATTTGTACCTATGTCTACTCCTGTGCTTCTATCACCCATATACGGAACGTTGCCTGTGCTTGCTTTATTGAGTTGCACAATTCCCTACGCTTACCTAAAGGATCCTGAAAGTGAAAAAGTATAATTGAAGAAAAAACTTCGATTTTTATTACACCATGCCGATCTATTTCTATTCTACTAGTTCAGCAAAGAGATTTAAAAGGACTTACTTGTTTGCACATCTCTAGGCGAGTTAAGTGATAGATGAGCTTTAATTCATCTATGGAGTATTTTATCTCATGGCTAGTTAGTCTTTTATAAAGAAATGCTATTTTATATGTTGACATTTAGATCATTATAATGTTATAATGAGTTATAAGTTGTAAGTAAAAATGTAAAACAAAATATCATTTTCTCATACTTTCTAGAATCTGTGAATTTGCTTCTGCTAACATACAATTAAAATGACGATGTAATATAAATTTTTTCACAGCTTTGTTTGCTGGCAAAATGCTTTAAGCCTGCCCTTCCGTATCTTGATGTGGACATGATGGATATCTGTAAAGAGAATGGAGCCTACGATGCAAAGCACTTTTTATGTTACTATTATTATGGAGGGATGATATACACTGGGCTGAAGAACTTTGAAAGAGCACTCTACTTTTATGAACAGGTAATCAATCCTCTCTCTCAATGCCCCCAAGGTTGTTTTGAATATTTACGATCAAAGAAGTGCATAGCTGGAGCAGATTGACCCCCAGCCTCTGAGTTGGGTCCTTTCAAAGACTGTTTCTCTATAATCATATAAATGGTGGTAATCTGTTCCTTACGTTGAAGGGCAGTAGCAGTTGGGGGAGGAGCACTAATGAGTGGGGTCTAATCTAGGCTTTGCCACTTATACCCTCTCTGTTTTGGGTTAAGTTCTGTACATCTCTTGACATTTATAGCTTCCTTTGCATATAAGGAAGAGATTGAACTGAATGATCATTTAAATGTCTTGTTCTAAAACCATGTGTGGTGGTAAGTTTTATTATTTTAATAAGTAAAACATTCTCGTGGTTCAAATTCAAAGAGTATTAAGTAGTACATAGTGAAAAAATCTCTCCCACTTTTGTCTGTGTCTTTGTAATGAGACATATTACACAATTTGATAGAATGTTCTGGAGGTTTACTCAGTCTGGAAAAGATACAATATTGGCTGATACTAGTGTTTTAAGATAAGTTTGTCAGCTATTCATAAGTTGGTATTTTATTCATAGCACATATAAGGTAATAAAGCATATTCTAAGCCTTCAAGGAGATCACAATTTAGTTGAAATGCTTACACATAAATACCTGTGTATACATCTGTGACTGAGCATTGTCTCAGTGAGTGGGGGTTGACAAGCACTGCCAATGGCACTTAGGGAAGGGTCACCAGAAAGTGCTGGTGTCATTAAAGGATTTGTCTAATCAGGTAAAATATTCAAGAGTACAGAGTCAAATTTTTCATTCAGAAAATTATAAACATACACTTCATAGCCACTGAATGCATTATTATTTTACAGCCCAATATAACTGATGATTCGCATACTGATCTAGAAATATGAAGATGATATGGGCATTTAAAAGGCAGGAAAATGTGTAATGTACTTAGAAAAATATTTCTATCATAAGTAGTTAAAATGTTAAAAACAAAACTTTTTTTTATATTTATGGATAGAAGCCTTTTACCTGAAAATATACTTATTCCCTGATTTTGCCCTAATGACAAGCATTGTCTAGTGTTAGTCTGCTTCATGCCACTATGTTTTAATAATATTCATGCAGTTGTAGATGGTATTAGTACTTTAACTTCAGAAGATGATACAGACTTTTTTTACTACTTTTAAAAGAAAATTCCCAAAGAAGAATGTGCTTACTGAAAAAAATTCAGTATAGCATTATATAAATAAAGCGAAAGCATCTTTATCTTTTTATCTTTATCTTATGCCACAGAATGACCTAGTTAGTTTCCTAGTCCTCAGTTGATGGAACTGTAAGTTGATTCTGATATTCCACTATAAAAGCAATGTTGCACTGGAGATTATTATACATGTATCCTCATGCACTTATGAGTGTTTTTGCAGAATAATCTCAAATGCCTTATAGGCTCAGTGGTTTGGGTTTTGATTTGTAACATTGGGCTAATTTGGGGATGATAGTTTTCAGTTCTTCTAAACCTTCATAAATCCAGGTGAAAAAAGTGAAAAGGCAGCCACAGAATGGGAAAAAAGTGAAAAGGCAGCCACAGAATGGGAAAATATATTTGCAGATCATATTTCTCACAAAGAACTTGCATCCAGAATATACAAAGACCTCTTACAACTCAGCAGTAAAAATACGAAAATTTAAAAATGGGCAATGGATTTGAACAGACATTTCTCCAAAGAAGATAAACAAATGGCTAATATGCACATGAAAAGATACTCATCATCATTAGTCATCAAGGAAATGCAAGTCAAACCCATAATGAGATACCAATTCACATACCCACTGGGATGGCTAAAATTAAAAAGAGTCAGCCAATAATAAGTGTTGCTGTGGATATGGAGAATTTGGAACCCTCATAATTGCCAGTGGGATTGTAAAATGGTACAGTCACTATGGAAAAGAGTTAGGATTTCCTCAAAATGTTAAACATAGAGGTACCATGTGACCCAGCAGTTCCACTCCTAGAAATATACTGAAGAGAAATGAAGACACATGTTCACACAAAAACATGTACACAGATGTTCATAGCATTATTATTAATAGTGGCCAAAGGTAGTGACAACCCAAATGCCCATCAACGGAATGAATGAACAAAATGTTGTACATCTATACAACAGAATACTATTGAGCTATAAAGTGGAATAAAGTACTGATAGAGTAGAACATGTTAAGTTAAAGAAGTCAGTCACAAAAGACCACATATTTATGATGCTATTTACATAAAATGTCCAGACTAGGCAAATCCGTAGAAACATAAAGTAAAATAATGGTTGCCTGGGGCTGGGGGGAGAGGAGGATGACTACTGATGGACATGGGATTTCTTTTGTGGGGGGATGAAAGTGTTCTGAAATTAGGTAGTAGCGATAGTTGTACAACATGGTGAACATACCAAAACCACTGAATCGTATATTTTAAAAGGATAAATTTCATAGTATGTGAATTGTATCTCAATAAAGATGTTTTTTAAAAAAAGAATAGGACTTTTAATGTAAATATTGTTTTTTAATTAAAGCATTATATATGGTTGATTCCTGCTACAATGTGCTATCTTCACACTAAATATTCTTCTCTTGCTCAGGCCATAACTACCCCTGCCATGGCGGTCAGTCATATCATGTTGGAATCATATAAAAAGTATATTCTAGTTTCTTTGATATTACTTGGAAAAGTACAACAGCTGCCAAAATACACATCTCAAATTGTGGGTAGATTCATTAAGGTGAGTTTTTAAAATAAAACTGACTTCTTAGGTGACATATTAAATCCATAGGAAATTGTAAAAATACATAGTTCTATAATTTTATAGTGATTTAGCTCTCCCAACAGCTTCAAATTAGCAGACATTTAAATGTTTGTTAGGAGTCTGGGAGTAGCAGTTCTGGCAGAATCTCTGACTCCATTCCATTCCAGTTCATACACCTTCTGTTCACCTGACTGAGACAGAATGTTCCTCAGGAATCTATTTTCAGACTTTTGCTCTGGGCATTTACAGCCATAGATGTTTAAGCTCCAATAAGGGTTGATTTTTTTTTTTTTAATTCTTCATTACTACTATATAGTGAAAATACTGAAAAAGCATTGCTGCTTTTATTGAACTCAATTTGCCCAGGTGTTGGAAAATCATACTAGAGCTCCCGTGTGAAGACTGCAAGTTCTGCTCACTGATCTTTTGTTTTCACTGACAACCCAGCTTTGGGACCACATCAAAAAATAACTATTTAAAAAAATTTTTTTGAAATACATGCTCGTGATTTTAAAAAACATTGAGCAATTCAAAAGATTGTGAGGCCACAATAATTTTAATAACAATTTTACCACGTTCTTGTACAAAACTCAAAATTACAAGATATTAATTTGTAAATATTCCTGATGAGAAGATTTTTATGTTTTGTTGAAGATAGCCAGTGTCCTTCATCTAAGAGCCCTATTGTGGTTCTCGGGCTTCTAGGCTGCCTAGTCACAGACTAGGGGTGGGGTAGGGGAGGGAAGGTGGCTAAGAGAGATCCCATGGAAAAGAGACAGGACAGGTTTAGGATAGCCATTCTCAGATCATTTTGGAGAACTCCCATGGTTCCTTCAGGTGGCCCTTGAGCTGGCCTGTTACAGAAGGAATGCTTTTATAAAATGGTGTCATTCACAAGCATTAGTAGTTTATTTATGAGATAGAAATGGTGAAAAGAACACAGACCTCAGAGTAGAGATACAGGTTTGAATCCAGTTTATACTTGTGCTTCTCATGAGCACTCCACATTTTTTTGGAGTTCTGCCTCAACTTCTTAATATTTAAAATAAAGGATAATGGTGTAAAATAAAGGATAATGGTTTAAAATAAAATGCCAAAGGCAGCTCAGGCTCTTAGTAGGCCCTCAGCCGTTAGTCCTGTTTTCCTCCTTATTAAAAGTATCAAATTGTCCTTTTGTATCTGGGGAGCTGTTTATGTGTGTGTCTGAGAGTGCAAGAGAGTTGAGAAAAATGGAAGTTCTGCCTTCTTGGTTCCCAATGTAACTTCAATAAAAAAAAAAAAGCCGTGCATGCCTTTGCTAAATGCAGTGCACTTTCACCTGCTATGCACTTATTTGCTCTGTTCTACACAGTTTTTTCGAAAATAAATTATGGTGAATTTCTCTCTTTGGTCTTAAAAATTAGGCATTTGTTGGGTAACAAAGGATATCGAATGTACTTACTCAAAATACAGTACCATGTTTTCTTTTACTTCCTATACAGATTTTATTCCTCTAATGGTAATCTGATTTTTTCCCTCACCTTCAAACCTTTAGCCTCTTAGCAATGCGTACCACGAGTTAGCACAAGTTTATTCAACCAATAATCCCTCAGAACTCCGCAACCTGGTACATAAGCACAGTGAAACTTTTACTCGTGATAACAACATGGGACTGGTGAAGCAATGCTTGTCCTCTCTTTATAAGAAGAATATTCAAAGGCTAACCAAGGTGAGGCAAGTACTACCCTCAACATTTCCTGACTCCCTGGGGCCTCCCCCTCATCTCTTTTCCCTCTCAGTACTGAGGAAGCAGATACAGGAATAAAGTGTGGCAGGATTTCCATACTAAGAAAGAATGATTGCAACCAATTTCTTAGAGTTTGATTTATACTTTTTGGTCTTTTTAGGGCTAGAACAGGGTATTTGAGAAGAGGGACAGGTGAAGAAGATGGGTAGGAGATAATGGCTACTTGGGAGGCAAGGAAAGGTAGCCTGAGAGAGGTAAACAGTTTCATGGGCAGATGGGGTGATGCTAACAATGCAGATTAAGTCCCTTGCGACCAGCCTTGGAACCTTTGAGGCTGTGTCTCTATTTGAACACAGTAGTACTCTGACGTTAATTACCGTTTAAGCCAGGGTTGAATGAGCTATGTGCAGTTGAACTGTAGAAAGTAAGCCAATTATATAATTTTTATTTTTAAAGTGAAGGTAATTTGATTTTTTTTTTTTTTTGATTATATAAAAGTATAAAAGAAAAATCCTATGTGAGCTAGGAAGGCATATACTGCAAGGAATAGGAGCAGCTGACTAGGAGCAGCTTAAACAAATGGAAGATTGTTTTTTTTCACTTGAGAAGTAGTCTGGTCAGCTACAGCAGTTCACAGCTGGTGAGAACATGGTAAAACTCTCCCTATGCATACCTTCTGCCCTATGTCAGCAGTGAGATGATGGGTGAAGGAACAGAGGAGCAAGAATAGGATGTGTCTATTGCTAGGTGACCTAGTAATGGGAGGGCTGCTGGGTTTCCAGTGGAGCATAGAAAAGAATGATGGATCTGACACTGGAGGGCCTGGAGTTTCTCCAGAGGGGGAAAGTGATGAGTAGAGGATAGTCATGGAGGCAGTAGACTATGCAAGAAGAGGAAGGAAGGTGGTCACTGAAAAAGAAAAGGAAACTCCTAAATATGCTAGAGAGGGTAACTATAGCTTCCTGACTAACAAAAGGAAATGTTAACTTTGTAAAATGTTAATTTGTGAGAGGAAAGTGAAGACTGAAAGAGAAGCAACTTAAGAAAGTAAAAAAGCAAATGTAACCTGTCAAGCAGAGAAAAACTAACTTGACCACAGGCAAAAAAGGATCTATGGGACTCAAGGTAACAAGCTGCCTTATTCTCCCCATAAAATTTTCTGTTTGGTCCAGGTGCCAACAGAAGCATTCTCATTTCCTGTCTCACCATCAAGAGAGCCATTAAAAAAGAGCTGCACCCTGTTTGTTACTAGTACTTGAGGATTAGATAAAAAGATCAAAATATTACCAAGGTTAAAAGATGGTGTATTTCAGGAAAATGTTAAATTTCAAAATGACAAAGTTAAAGAATTAGAACTTACATAATCTAATAAGTAAGCATCACTGCAAAAATCATCAGTCAACTATCTTGTGAAGTAGTCAACCACAGTTTCTCACTAAGAATAAGTTGATAGTTTATCCTTTGAGAAGTCTGTATAGCAAAGTACAGTTTTCTGATTTGGATCAGGTAAATCTAGAACATGATTTTGACCATATGAACAGGAAAGACCTTGAGGTGGTCAGTCCAGGGCTGGAGCACTGGCTGGGTCTTGCATGTGCTGACTCATGGTTAATTAGGGTCCACTGAGCTAATAAGCACTGCCCTGGGGACATAGGAGAGGAACAGCATGGCTACTGGTGGCCAGAGACAGTGTCATTAAAGTCTGTCTTTAGTCAGAAGGTTAAATCTTTGATAGTTGCTGTTATACTTTTTGACATCATATCCATATGTAATAATAGAAGGGGTAAAAAAAATCAAAGGATTTTCTAGACAGATTAGTCTCTTATTCAGAAGTCAGAAAATCAAAAGCTTTTCAAGAAGTCTCAACAAGACTGTGTCAGTGCTGATAACAAGAACTGTGTCCCATAGTATTGCTGCCTGGAAGGCACGTAGGGTCATGGAGGCTAAATCCCTTACTCCATGTTAACATTTTCGTGGACATTTTTCTAGATTCCTCTTGTTTCTGTCTCTTTTCTATGTGCGTATGTAGACATTCCCAATTAAATGTAATTTGGGTCATATTCTATATGCTATTTTGTACTCTGCTCTTTTTGTTCAATATGTCTTAAACCTCTTTTCCAGCAACATAACCCTGTATTACAAATACCCTACCTGGTAGTTTGTTGTATAGATAATTCATAATTTATTCAACCAGTCCTCTACTGATGGACATTCAGGTCGCAGTTTCTGTTTATTTTGAAATAGGACAAATGATACTTTTATATGTACTTAGAAATGTCCACTTTTTAGTTCTCCTTTATGTTAAACTACTAGATACTTCTTAAAATTAACAATAATTTTATTTTCTTGGGTATTGCTCTCTGAACTAAACTATATGTAGATTTTTTTTTGGTAATTAGTTTATCGAGAATTTTCAAAATCAGAGTTTTAACGTGCCCTGCTCTGAAAATGCCATTGTTGTAAATATTGCCAGCTTTTCTCAAAAAAATAAAATAGAAGAGCTCTTTTAATTTGTTGCTGAAAGAGACATTTTCATTAAGTTCCAAGCAGAGAAATGGTAAACACCAGTTTCCTTCTAACTCTCCATTTGTTTATACATTTTAGCTTCGAATTTTGAAGGGTGAATGTGATAGTTCCATTTTTCTTTTATTTAATTGATAATACATTTATACTACAAAATTCAAAAGATACGAAAAACTCCATTTAGTTCATATACCCCAGCCACCATTTTTCTTTACCCAGAGGCAACCCAGTGTTACCAGTTTCTTGAGTATCATTCTAGAGATTGTCTGTGCACATATAAGGTCACACATACGTGTGTGTGTGCATTCATACATATGCATGCATTCTTTTTTACATAGATATTAGCATGCCATATACACTGTTATGCATCTTTCTCTTTTATATTTAGTGATGTACATATCTTGAATTCTTTTTCAGTTCGTAAAAGGTCCTCACTTTTTAATTTTTTTTACAACTGTATAGTAGTACATTTATATAATTGTAGTGTGCTATATACTTAACCATCCTCTGTTGATAGACATTTAGGTGGTTCCAATCTTTTGCTATCGCATACAATGCTATAGTTAATAACCTTGCATATATGTCATTTCAGACATAGGAAAGTATGTGTAGGATACATTTCTAGAAGCCATTACTCCTCTAGAAAAGTAATGACTAAAACCACTGGGTTCATCAATTTTGAGTCATCTTCACAACAAAAAAGTATTTTGTACAATAATGGAAAGCAAATTTTCAATGATTTAGTAGAACTCTACACATTTAATAAAATTTCTTGGTTGTTTTTACCTGTGATTAATTCTGTTTTGAATTTCAGACCTTTTTAACACTATCATTACAAGATATGGCAAGTCGTGTGCAGTTATCTGGACCTCAGGAAGCAGAAAAATATGTCCTACACATGGTAAGTGTGTTTTCATTTTTAAGAAGTTTATTAGTGGATTTTTGTCTTTGTAAAAGTAACAGGTGTTTGTTATGGAAAACATGAGAAAGGAAGACAGGAGAGACATCCACAGTCAACCCCTGTGGACATTTTGCTTTATTACCTTATGATCTATGGGGTTTTCCAGTCATGTGTACTCATATGATTTACACAATATAAATAAGGAGCACAAATATAAATACAAATAAGCACAAATAGGGCACACCATGATTTACACCATGATTTACATGGTGTGCTCCTTATTTATATTTTCATTGTCAAGAGTTTTTGTAAACATTTAAAACACTTGAGATACTTCAGTTATTTAAAGAGGCTTAAAGCAATGCTACTTGGCATGCTGGTCCATGATAAGGTCATGAACTTGTGCCCTTATCATTATGTAGGTCAGGATGCTGTTACCATCACCAACAAAGTCTTGTTCAGCTAGGCAGTGCACTTAGTGATGTCATTGATTGCAGTCTGACTTGAGCCCCTTCTACACTCAGGGTAGTGTTGATGTAAAGGATGCTAAAGCAGGCACCCATGTGCTCAGGACCCTGCTTCAGAAATCAGATATTACCAGTATATACCTGACACCCATGTTTATCACTTCCTAGTTGCATCTCCCACTCCCCTGTATTTGGATAAGCATCATTTAGTTGACTACATGGTAAACCAACCAAGTTGAGATTCTAATCTGCCTACCTATTCAGTTATATAAGTACATGGCTCTGCTCTGATCCACCAGAACAAACCTATGTACTCAGCTCAAGTCAGGCAAATCTTCTTATGTGTAGAAAGTCAACATTCTACATTTTTCTGCTAGTGATATCCCCTGTGATTTCAGAAGCACTGCCATATTAGGATTAGGAGTAATAAAATTATTTTCCATTGTGATAATGGAGTATTTTATTTCCATAGTTTAATTTACAAATGTTTTGAGGTTTTTTCCCTTCAAGATAACCCTCAAAACACACACATGCATCCCCCAAACAGACAAAACCTTTATGACTTAACTAACCTTGGAGTGCATGCTAAGAGCATCTTGCTAACCCTACACGGGTAACAGGGAATGAGTAAGCTAGAGTCTCCCTAGGACTCACTCTTTAGTGGCGGGTAAGAAGAGATACATGAGTGGTCATGACACCAGCCAGGACACTCGAGCTAGCAAAATGCTTTGAGGGGTCAAAGAAGAGGGGGATGGATTTTGAACACTGCATGACCAACCCAGACAAAACCTAACAGGCTCTGGATTATCTGGAGGTGTTTTGTCTGCAAGGGGCATTTGGCATTGTCTGAAGACATCTTTGGTTGTCACAGCTAGGGGTACTACTTGCATCCAGAAGGCAGAGGTCAGAGATGCTTTTAAACATCTTAAAATTTAAAGGAGAGCCCACACAACAAAGAATTATCTGGCCCAATATGTCAGTACTGCCAAGCTTGAAAAATTCTGCCCTAGAGTGTAAGACCCATGAAAGTAGGATTTTTTTTAAGACTTTTTTTAGAGCACTTTGAGGTTCACAGCAAAATGGAGGGGAAGGAACAGAGATTTCCCATTTATCCTATGCCCTCTGCACATACATAGCTTCCCCCATTATCAACATTCCTCACCAGAGTGGTACATTTGTTATAATCGATGAACCCATGGGGAAACATCATTATTACTCAAAGTCCATAGTTTACCTTAGGATTCACTCTTGGTGTTGTACATTCTCTGAATTTGGACAAATGTATAATGATATGTATCCATCATTATGGTCTCATATACAGTATTTTCACTGCCCTGAATATCCTCTGTGCTCTGCCTCTTCATCCCACCCCTGGCAACCACTGATCTTTTTACTGTCTCCATAGTTTTGCCTTTTGCAGAATGTCATATAGTTGGAATCACACAGCATGCAGCCTTTTCAGTTTGGCTTCTTTTATTTAGTAATCTGCATTTAAGGTTCCTCAGTGTCTTTTCATGGCTCGATAGTTCATTTCTTTTTAGCAATGACTAATATTCCATTGTCTGTATATAGCACAATTTATCTATTCACCTACTGAAGGACATCTTGATTGCTTCCAAACTTTGGCGATTTTGAACAAAGCTGCTATAAACATCCTTGTGCAGGTTTTTGTGTGAACATAAGTTTGCAGCTCCCTTGGCTAAATACCAGGGAGTGTGATTGATTGCTGGATCATATGGTAAGAATATGTTTAGTTTTGTAAGAAACTGCCAAACTGTCTTCCAAAGTGGCTGTGTACCATTGTGCATTCCCACAGTAAATGAGAGGTCCTGTTGTTCCACATCCTCACCAGTACTTGTTGTCATTGGCTGGCTTTTGGCCATTCTAATAGGTGTGTAGTGTTATCTCATTTTATTTTGCATTTCCTTGACAACATATGTAGAGCATCCTTTCATATGCTTGTTTGCCACCTGTAGATCTTCGGTAAAGTGTATGTTTGGGTCTTTGGCCCATTTTTTAATATTTGGTTTTTTTATTGAGTTTTAAGAGTTCTTTATACATTTTGGTTAACAGCCTTTATCAGATGTGTCTTGAAAATATCTTCTCTCAATCTATGGCTTCTCATTCTCTTGACATTTTCTTTCACAGAGCAGAAGTTGTTAATTTTAATGAAGTCCAGCTCATTTTTCTCATGGATCATGCCTTTGGTGTTGTACTCAAAAGTTATCACCATACTCAAGATCATCTAAATTTTCCCTTATGATATCTTCTAGGACTTTTTCATTTTACATTTAGGTCTGTGATCCATTTGAGGTATTTTTGTGAAAGGTATAATGTCTTTGTTTAGATTCATTTTTTTTCATGTGAATGTACATTTGTTCCAGAACCATTTGTTGAAAAGACTGTCTTTGCTTCATTGTACGGCCTTTGCTCCTTTGTCAAAGATCTATTGACTATATTTATGTGGATCTATTTCTAGGCTCCCAAGTCTGTTCCATTGATCTATTTGTCCTTTTTTTTTTTTTTTTTGGTCAGTACCACACTGTCTTGATTACTGTAGCTTTATAACAAGTCTTAAAGTCAGTATCAGTCTTTCAACTTTTTTCTTCTCTTTTAATATTGTGTTGGCTTTTCTGTCTTTTGTCTCTCCAGATAAACTTTAGAATTAGTTTGTCAACATCCATAAAATAACTTGTTGGGATTTTGACTGATACTGTGTTAATTCTATAGATTAAGTTGGGAAGAGCTGACATCTTGATATTATTGAGTCTACCTATTCATGAACATGAAATACCTCTCAATTTATTTAGTTTCTTTCATGAGACTTGTAGTTTTCTCGATACATCTTGTACATATTTTGTTGGATTTATTCCTGAGTATTTCATTGGGTCGGGGGGGCGGGGAATGTTACATGTAAATGGTATTGTTCTTAATTTCAAATTCCACTTGCTGGTATATTGGAAAGCAATTGACTTTTGTATATTAACTATGTATTCTGCCAACCTTGCTATAATTGCTTATTAGTTTCAGGAGTTTTTTCGTTGTTGATACTTCCAGATTTTCTACATAGATGATCATGTCACTTGTGAACAAAGACAGTTTTATTTCTCCTTTCACAATCTATATACCTTTTATTTCGTTATTATATTAGCTAGAACTTCCAGTGCAATGCTGAAAAGGAGTGGTGTGGTGGGATATCCTTGCCTTGTTGCTGATCTTTATGGGGAGGCTTCAAGTTTCTCTCTATTAACTATGATGTTAGCTGAAGATTTTTTGTAGATATTTTTATCATGAATGGGTATTGGATTTTATGAAATACTTTTTCTGTTATCTGTTGATATGATCATAATCTGTTCAGCCTGCTGATGTGATGAATTACCTTGATTTTCTGAATGTTCAAACTTGCACACCTGGGATAAATCCCACTTGGTTTTGTTGTATATATCTCCCCACTCCCTTATTCATTCATTCATTCATTCATTCATTCATTTCTTTATTTAATTATTTAATTTTTTGTGGTGACATTGGTTAACGAAATCCAATAAGTTTCAGCTGTACACTTTAACAGTAAGAAATATATATTTACATTGTATGTAAATATACTTAGAATTCTTCCTGTCACCACATACTTGACTCCCTTTACCCCATCTACCTCCCTCCACCCCCTACCTCTGGTAACCACTAGTCTATAGTCCATGTCCATGAGTCTCTGTTTCTTTGTCCTGTTCATTTGTTGCTTTTAGGTTTTTATCCACATATAAGTGATATCATGTGATTTTCAACTTTTTCTGTCTGGCTTATTTCGTTTAGCATGATTATGTCCAGGTCCATCCATGTTGTAACAAATGGCAATATTTTATCTCTTCTTATGGCTGA
>NW_006433941.1:5642550-5653588 GCF_000325575.1 Pteropus alecto
TTTGTAGTATAATTTGAAGTCAGGCAGAGTGATACCTCCAGCCTCGTTCTTTTTTCTCAGGATGGCTTTGGCAATTCGGGGTCTTTTGTGCTTCCATACAAATCTGATGATTTTTTGTTCTATTTCTTGTAAAAATGCTAATGGGCTTTTGATGGTGATTGCATTAAATCTGTATAATGCTTTAGATAATATGGTCATTTTAACTATGTTGATTCTTTCAATCCAAGAACATGGAATATTTCTCCATTTCTTTGTATCTTCTTTGATTTCTTTTAATAAGGTCTTATAGTTTTTATGATATAGGCCCTTCACATGTTTCATTAGATTTATTTCTAGGTATTTTATTCTTTTTGTTGCAATTGCAAAAGGAGTTATTTTTTCCACTTCTTTTTCTGACACTTCATTATTAGAGCATGGAAACGTTAGAGATTTTTTAACATTGGTTTTGTATCCAGAAACTTAACTGTATTTGCTTATTGTTTCTAGTAGTGTTCTTGTGGAGTCTTTAGGGTTTTCTATATAGAGAATCATATCATCTGCAAATAATGACTGTCTGACTTTTTCGTTTCTTGTATGGATGCCTTTTATATCTTTTTCTTGTCTGATTGCACTCGCTAGGACCTCCGATGTTATATCGAATAGCAGTGGTGATAGTGGACAGCCTTATCTTGTTCCTGAACTTAGAGGGAAGATTTTTATTTTTTCACCATTAAGTATAATGTTGGCTGAGGGTTTGTCGTATGGCCTTTATTATGTTAAGGTGGTTTCCTTCTAAATCGATTTTATTAAGTATTTTGATCATAAATAGATGCTGTATCTTGTTGAAGGGTTTTTCTGCATCTATTGATATCATATGATTCTTATTTTTTTAATTTGTTTATGTCGTATATCACATTAATCGATTTGGGTATGTTGAACCATCCCTTTGCCTCTGGGATGAAGCCCACTTGGTTATGGTGTATAATCCTTTTAATGTGTTGCTGTACTCGGTTCCCTAGTATCTTATTTAGGATTTTTGCATCTGTGTTCATGAGAGATATTGGTCTGTAGTTTTCTTTTGTTTTGTTATCTTTACCAGGCTTTGGTATCACAGTAATATTAGCCTCAAAAATGAGTTGGGAAGTATTGCCTCCTCTCTGATTTTTTCGAAGAGTTTGAGGAGAATAGGTATTAAATTTTCTTTGAATGTTTGGCGGAATTCACTGGTGAAGCCATCTGGTCCTGGACGTTTACTTTTTGGTAGGTTTTTGATGATTGTTTCAATTTCCATACTGCTGATCGGTCTATTTAGATTTTCCAGTTCTTCTTGATTCAGTCTGGGAAGGTTGTGTTTTTCTAAGTACTGGTCTGTTTCTTCTAGGTTATTAAATTTGGTGTTATATACTTTTTCATAGTATTCTTATATGATTCTTTGTATTTCTGTGGTGTCTGTTGTAATTTTCCCTCTTTAATCCCTAATTTTGTTTATTTGTGTCCTTTCTCTTTTTTGTTTAGTTAGTCTAGCCAGGGGTTTGTCAACTTTATTAACCTTGAAGAACCAGCTTTGTCGCATTTATTTTTCTATTTTTTTGTTTTCAATTTCATTTCTGCTCTAAATTTGATTTCTTTCCTTCTGCTTACTTTAGGCTTCATTTGTTCTTCTTTTTCTAGTTTTTGAAGATGAAGCATTAGGTTGTTTATTTGGGCTCGTTTTTCTTTTTGGAGGTAGGCTTGTAATGATATGAACTATCCTCTTATGACCGTTTTTGCTGTGTCTCAAAAGTTTTAATATGTTGTACTATCATTATCATTCATGTCTATGTATTTTTTAATCTCATTTTATTCTCTGACCCAGTTATTCTTCAGTAGTATGTTATATAATCTCGATGTATTTGTGGTTCTTCCTGCTTTCTTTCTGCAGTTGATCTCTAGTTTCAAAGCATTATGATCAGAGAATATGGTTGGTATGATTTCAACCCTCTTATATTTGTTGAGGCTAATTTTTTGTGTCCCAGTATGTGTTCAGCCCTTGACAATATTCCATGTGCACTAGAGAAGAATGTATAAGCAGCTCTTTCGGGATGGAAGGCTCTGTAAATGTCAATTATGTCCAGTCGGTCTAATGTCATTTAAGGATGTTATTTCCTTATTGATTTTCTGTTTGGATGATCTGTCCATATCCGACAGTGGGTATTTTGGTCCCCTACTACGATAGTGTTTCTCCCTTTATTTTTGTTAGTAATTGCTTTATATATTCGGGGCCCCCTGATTGGGAGCATAGACATTAATAATTGTTATGTCTTCTTGGTGCATGATTCCCTTTATCATTATGAAGTGTCCTCAGTATCTTTCTTTACCTTTTTTATTTTGAAGGTTATTTCATCCGATATTAGTACCACCGCTCCCGCTTTTCTCTGAATGCCATTTGCTTGAAATATCATTTTCCACTCTTTCACTTTGAGGCTCTATTTGTCTTTGGAGCTGAGATGTGTCTCCTGGAGGCAGCATATGATTGGGTTTTGTGTTTTTATCCAATCTGCAGCTCTGTGCCTTTTTATTGGTGAGTTCAGTCCATTTACATTTAGGGTGATTATTGAAATATGAGGTCTTCTTATAGCCATCTTATCTTTTGCTTTCTGGTAGCTCGGTGTTTCTATTGCTTCCTTGTCCTTGTGTTTCTGTTTTCTTTAGTTTGGTTGGCTTTTGTGGGTTTTCACTCTGGTCCTTTTTTTTTTTTTTTTTATGTTATGTACTTCAGTTCTGAATCTTCTGTGTGTGGTTACCATTACAAATATGTAAAGGATAGTTATATATATAGTCGTCTCTTTTCTTCTATGCATGCCTTATCTCCATTCCCCTTTGCGAATTTAGATCTTTGAATCCTCCCCTTTTCAGTCATTGTTGTCTCAATTTGTCCCTATGTATGCTCAATGTTCATTACTATCTTGTTATAACAATTCTTTTCTTATTATTTAAGCTTATAATGCCATGTTCTTAGTAAGAGTTGCACTCCTCTGCGTCTATTGCCTGATAGTCACTTTACTCCTAATTATGTATATTTTTTTTGTCGTTTTGTTTTAGGTGAGCTGACCCCTTTCAGTATTTCCTGTAGTGCAGGCCTCGTAGTGGAGAATTCCCTCAATTTTTGTATGTCTAGAAAGGACTTTATTTCTCTTTCATATCTAAAGGAGAGCTTAGCTGGATGCATTATTCTTGGCTGGTTGTTCCTTTCACTTAATAGTTTAGATATTTGATTCCACTCCTTTCTGGCTTGTAAGGTCTGTGCTGAGAAGTCTGAGGATAATCTATTGGGTTTTCTTTTATAAGTTGCCATCGTCTTCTCCCTGGCTGCCCTGAGAATTTTGTCTTTGTTGTTGATTTTTAATAATTTTAATACAGTGTATCTTGGTGAAGGCCTTTTTGGGTTGAGATAATTGGGTGTTCTGTTGACTTCTTGAATTCCAAGCTCCAGCTCATTTTAGATTTGAGAAATTCTCCTCAACTATTTGTGTGAAAATGCTTTCTGGTCCCTTCTTCTTTTCCTCACCTTCGATAATGCCCATTATTTTTATGTCTCCTGATGGTATCAGCTAGTTCTTGTATTTCTCTTTCATTATTTTTTATTCTTCAGTTTCTCTTCTTCTTTATTTCTAGATTTATTTCTAGATTTCTGTCTTTGATATAACTGATCCTTTCCTCCATTTGGTGTACTCTGTTTCTCAAGCTTATTACTATTTCATTTTTCAACCTTTGCAGTGTATTTTTTATCTCCAGAAGATTTATTCTGTTCTTTTTGAGAGTTTCAGTCTCCTTGCTCTGCTCATCTAGTTGTTTTTTCAAAACCTGAAATTGTTGATATGACTCATTTTGGATCTAACTGAGGTTTTTTAGAAGTACCATCCTAATTCTCTGTCATTTCAGTCACATATTTCTATGTCTATAAGCTTATTTTCTGGCGATTTTTCTCTTTCTTTCTGAGATACCTTGTCACCTTGATTGTTCATGGTGTTTAATGGACTACTTCTCCACCTGGCCATTAATGGAAGAGATTATGTGGGGAGAGGCCCTCTGGGTTGGAGATTAGGGGTTGCCTGCTCAGCCTCGGTTTTGCAACTGCAGTCTGTAAAAATCAACTGTTGTTTCTCTGTCGTCCGCTTCTCTGCTTTCTGCCCCAATTATGCTGATTATATCGAATCACTATATAGTCACATAATGTTCAGATCTAAACTGCTTTCTTGATTTCTTTTATAGATAGAAGATGGTGAAATTTTTGCAAGTATTAATCAGAAGGATGGTATGGTCAGTTTCCATGATAACCCTGAAAAATATAATAACCCAGCCATGCTTCATAACATTGACCAGGAGGTAAATGTGAATGCCACATTTTTATTTTTTATTTTTTTTTGATTGGTGTTAAAGATGTTGTGTTTGCAATATTGCCCTTGTGCTACAGGATACTTTTAGTTTTAAATACAACATCTTAGTTTCTAGAAACTTAATTTCAAAATGGGCTGCTTAAAACTCTTCTAGATTGTTGGTTATAAGTAATGGTGGGTTAGAGTTCCCATCTAGCTCACCAAAGCCTATTTTAACTCCTAAAAGACATGAAGGGTCTTACAATTAATATAATTTTATCCACACCCAATTGCCCACTATAACGTAGAGCCTTGTTTCTGTGATAAAATATATTTAGAGTTCCAGGTCTCAAGTTAAGAAGACATCTCTGTGTCAGGAGTAGGGGTAAGTTGGGTAACTGGAGGAAGAAAGCCATCTTACAGTTCCCCACCGAGCAACTGCCATGGGCCATAGAGCAGTCATCTCTGCATCTTCTGAGGTCATGTTGCTCTGAGTAGCACTCTGGGTTTTGGACATGAGTTGGGATTGTGTAGGTGGTCTGTGTTTTTTACCTCTGATTAAGGAAGTGGATTGAACCAAATATTAAATCTCAAAAACCTAAAAGCAACATATAGTATACTTCCGCAATCCCTTTTTTGCAATTCAAAATCAAAACAAATTCTGAAAACCAGAAGTTTTTTTTTGGTAATTCATTTGATAGCAAATATCACCTGAATTGATTTAGTCTTTTTTTTTTATCCCAGTTAGTGTGAATATTTTGAAGTTTCACTGTAAAAGATATTAACGTGTTTGATTATGGGATGCTACCCTAGATCCTACGGGTATATTAGGTAACATAAAGTACTTGTATGTTACTTTCTGAAGTAACATGTTACTTATGTTAACTTTCTGAATTCAAAAAATTCTGACTCCAAAACCTATCTAGTAGCCCCAAGGGTTTCGGGTCAAGGGATTGTGAACTTGTAGCACCCATATTAAAAGTCTAGGTTCAAAAGAATGTAATTGACCTAACCCCGCTTACTAACCACCTTTAAACATGTCTGTCACACAGATGCTGAAGTGCATAGAGCTGGATGAGCGGCTGAAGGCAATGGACCAGGAGATCACAGTAAACCCCCAGTTTGTGCAAAAGGTGATTAGGGTTCCCCTCATTAACTCGAAGTGGGCTGGATGGAGAAGGAAGGGTGTTCCTACATGAGGAACATGAAGTTGATTTTAGGTTAAATGTTTAATTGCCAGCTCTCGAAAACGTTTATTACAAAGTTCAAAGAGCTTGTTGAGAGCATTTTCACACTACCACCTGGAACTGTGCTTAGGTGGTTGTGTTGGGTGGTACCTGGAATTGCCTCCTCTCTGTTGTACACAAAGATATAGGTTGACTGTCCTCTGGGAAGCCCTAGTATGCTTGTTGAGGGCTGGTGAGAACCCTTGACAAGAGCAAACATAAATACACTCCTTCATTCTCTCTTTTACAGAGCATGGGATCACAAGAAGATGATTCCGGAAACAAACCATCCAGTTACTCTTGAAACAAATGGCCATCTTAAGTTAAAATGAGAGAAACTGTCACTTTGGTAAGCTGTTAAGAGGGCAGCAGGGAGAACCAAGCCTGTTTCACCTGGACATTAAGAAATTACATTTTGTTTTGACTTCTTCAGTCCTATGTGCTTTCAGAAAACCATTTTCTCTGCAAAGGAAAAAAAAATCAAACTTTAAAATCTGTTGTGGATTTATTTATCCTCCGATCAATGTTGTTATAGTATTAAATCTACCGTTTTGTTTTAATTACTTGAACATTGATGTGTCTTTATCACTTTTTTCCCCCTCTAAAAAGTTTTTTAAAAGCACATTCATTTTGAACAGAAATAGTTAGATTTTAGACATTTTCGGAAGATTTGGGTCTAAAGTTATATCAGTTGCCTTAAAAAAAAGCTGGGAGAGTCCATAAGGCAGAAGCTAATTTTGTATAATTAGAATTAACATGCATTTTAGTGGCAGTATGAATTGTGAATTAAAGAGATGCTATTGCACTCTTTCTAACCTTTGGTGTGTACTATACACACTTATAGTCTTGAGAATGGCTTTTTTTTTTATGAGACAGGTGCCAGACTTCCCCTCTTTTTCTTCTAGAAGCATTTTCAGTTAAACTGTCAGCTGCATTTTGATTATGTTCAGGGTCCTTCTCTATAGAACTCTGATGTATCTGACTAGGGTTTACTAATTTCACCCCGGAATGGGGTGAAGCTTTTGTAAAGTGTGGTCAGATTAAACTAGAATTTGGTCCTTAAAAAACGTTTCTCTCTTGCTAGCGGCATTCACTTTTTTAAAAGTGTCAATTTGTGTAGTCAATCACACTTTTATTGTTTACAAGAAGAAACTCTGAAACCTCATGAAGCATGTAAAAGTTGCCCCTAATAGAGAGGCTTTGGGCCCGGGGTCTTGTGGTCTATTGTGATAACTACTCTGTTTTGCTGCAGGAAAGCAGCCACAGAAGACCCAATATGTAGATGAATGAATAACTTTGTGCCTATAAAACTTATGTGAATATAGGCAGAAGACTGAGTTTGACCCATCATCTAAACTCTCCAGTTTTCTGGCTCAAATTAGTACTGCTTGTGGGCCACATCATTTCCACTTAGGCTTACACATACCTGTACTTAGGAAAAAGAAAATATTTAATGGAAATCTTTTATTAGTGTAGTGAATAGCATACTGTTTTGCTTTCAGACAACTGATTTACCTGGATATGAATTAAAATCACCTAAAAAGTGTTTGAAAATTCTAAAAGCTGCAAGTTATGACTTTTTAAGTAAAGAATAACTCTCTTGTGGACTTTTAATGAAGTGGACGCTATTAATTTTTTTCCCCAAAATGGATTCATTAGAACACCACATTATTGAAACATGAACTGAAAATGGGTATGGTATTTAAGGCCTCATCGGTGTCCCTCCTGTGTCAGTGAAAGGGGAATGCTGGTTGTGATTGTTTCTCAGCTTTACACCTACCTTTATTCTTTCTGATTTTAGGTATAGAACTCTGCAAACCCCTCCCCGCCCCCCTTTTTTTTTTTTGCCAGTAGGAGGCAGAATAGAAAGCTAGGGAGGAAACAGGGACAGACTCTTTGCTGCGTGCTTCCTATTTAATAGTAGAACCCTAGAAACAACTCTTCACCCTGGTAAGGATGGTTCCAACAGCAGCAGTGAGACCCAGGTTGTTTCCCATGCTCCTAGAATCAGCCTCATCATACTCCCTTAGAGATACTGGCCCCAGGAGCAGTAGGAGGCAGAATAGAAAGCTAGGGAGGAAACAGGGACAGACTCTTTGCTGCGTGCTTCCTATTTAATAGTAGGACCCTAGAAACAACTCTTCACCCTGGTAAGGATGGTTCCAACAGCAGCAGTGAGCCCCAGGTTGTTTCCCATGCTCCTAGAATCAGCCTCATCATACTCCCTTAGAGATACTGGCCCCAGGAGGCATGCTTCTCCTAAAATCCCATACAGGTTAGGGACCCAGTTCCATTGGACATCTCCTCTAAATTTTTAAATTCTATTAATTCCAACCTCTTCCCTTTCCATGGTAATTTGAAAGATTAATAAATACTCTGAATTAATGAGAATACTTGCCCTCAGAATACATGTTTCCCCCACTAGCGAAAGTAGAGCGTTCCTATGAAAACTTTTGTAAAGCAAAGAAACAATTGCCATTAATTTATATGGAATTTTTTTTCAATGTTCCCAGACCCCCAAAATAACCTACCAAATCATACGAAACAATACATAAAACCTAAAATAACACTAACATATAGTAAAAGCAGTGCCAAAAAGATAATAAATACACAGCCTCTATAAAGTGGAGTGAGCTTGGCGGGGCCATTCTCACTGCTGCTTGGGATACATGCTGCCTCTACAACAACCTGCTGGAAAACAAATGCTGAACACTTTTACTTCACTTTTTCAAAAAAGTGAAAATCTTCAGATTTCTTTCAGTTAGCGAAAACAGGTACTAATGTAGGTATTTTGTAAAAGCAAAATGGAAAAGCAGAAGATACCTGAACTTGCATTATATTTCTATTCATTTTTGGTACCAAGTTTACTGCCCAAAGGGACAATGTTTAACTTTTAATATAGACTTGCTTAAATGTTTATGCTTGGTCTTGGAGATTGCCAGTTTGGGATATATTGCTATACAGTATTCTTTAAAGAAATATCTGGTTGCAAGTTTTAAAACGGCAGATGTTTTCTGAGACAAAGAATGGTATTAATGAGCAGTAAAGCAGTGAAATTTTTCTGCCCTGTATGAATGGCACCTTCTTTGTTTAGTAAATCAAAATCCCAAACAAAGCTAGGTAGTAGAACATTACTGCTGTTAAATGAGAAATAAAAGGCCAAAGTGAGAGGCAAAAAATATTTATTTGAGATCAAAAATGAATAGCTACTTGGGAAGCACTGATTCAGGCAGAGGTCCAAATGAACTGATTAAGAGATAAAGGCAACGAGTATGAGAAAGGGAAGGGGAACAATTACATCAATAGAAGGAAACATAAGGTAACATAATGACACTAATATTACAGATTTTTAATTTTTGGTCTGGTAGCCATCAGTCTTACAATGTCTGCTTTCTTGTTCTTTGCCAACAGTTCTTTTTGTCCTAGTCCAAAGGTTATTTTGTCCTGTTTTAACATTCCAAAAGTTTGGGGCATAAGACATGCAAGGCAGCTCCTCTGGGATGGCAGCTTCAGTTCCATTTTAAAGTGGCTCCGTTTATGTTGGTTTTTACACTGTGAAAGATACCAGCTAGCCTTAGTAACAGAATAATGCCTGTGTAGTCTAATCAGGGACAAGTACTTTTCTAGCAAACAATTTGGCAGAGGGGAAGGTTAAGTCTTAGGTTTACAGGTATGCTGAACTGTTGATGTTTATTGGTGGACCTACCTTGTTCAAGTTCCCTCCTCCTCCTATGATAATGGTCAAATTGTGCTCTAGTTCTCTCCCATTAATTGCTGTTCAAAGATGCAGTTTTGGGTTTGTAAGTTCTAAGTTTCTGTGTTGCAACTTGAAATGGTAACCAATCTGTAGAAGAAAATATTTGCACATAAGTCCGAGCAGTTGCAAAGACCCCAGAGAAGATAAATGACTGGATAAATCAGAGATGGTATTTGTGAATAGAAAAATGAGATGGCTACTTTGATTAAGCAGTTGAATTACTTAACAATAGTGGATAAAGACAAAACTCTATTCTTTTCTAAAAATCAAAAGTTGAGATCAGAGAATTTTAGATAGTTGTAAAAGGCATTTGATAAGCCCGGATTCCTAATGAACTGTTAAAGTTTATTACTAGATTAAAAAGAAACCACTTGGTAATTGACAAGCACAAAATGCATAAAGCCAATTAGTTGAATTCTAATTGGGGGAGGAGGTTAATTTTTAAAAGCATTATAAAAGTGCTATGGTAGGAAAATTTCTAGTCAAGATGGCATAGTAGGTACATGCTTGCCTCAAGACTACATCAAAATTACCACTAAACAACAGTCGTCATTGAGAATCGCCTGAAGTCTAGCTGAACAGAAGTCCTACAGCTAAGGACATAGAAGAGGCCACCTCGCCACCTCGAACCACTAGGGAAAGTGAAACCAACTAGTTTCACATTTGGTGATTAAAAATTGGGAGGGATATCTTAGCTGGAGAGGTCACTCCAGGAGGAGTGAGTGGTCTCAGCCTGATACCAGGTTTCAGTGCCAAGAAGAGAAATCCCCATAATGTCTGCCTGTGAAGCCAGCAGAGATTGTGGCTGAGAGGAAAGCTGGAGGAGCCCCAGGCGTTGTTTGTTTTTGTTTTAGTTTTTAAATTAGTTTCAGGTATACAGTACAGTGGATAGACAATTATATAATTTATGAAGCGATACCCCCAATTACTTTAGCACGCATCTGGCACTATACACAGCCATTATCGTAATATTGACTATATTCCCTAAGCGAGTCTCTGAATTCCCATGACTGTTTTGTAACTACGAATTTATGCTTCTTATTTCCTTCACTTTATTCACCCAAACACAAAGCCCCCACCCCTCTGACATTCACCATAATGTCCTCTGTATCCGAGAGTCTGTTTTCATTTAGTTTGTTCGTTTCTTTTGTTCCTTAGATTCCGCATACAGCTGAAATCATATGGTATTTATCTTTCTCTGTCTGACTTATTTCAATCAGCATAATACCCTCTAGGTCCATCCATGTCGTTGCAAATGGTAAGATTTCATTTTTTTAATGGCTGAGTAATATTCTGTTGTGTATATGTACCATAACTTCTTTATCCAGTCATCTGTTGATGGGCGCTTAGGTTGCTTCCATATCGTGGCTATTGCATATAGTGCTGCCATGATCATAGGAGTGCATATATCTTTACAAACTAGTGTTTTGGTTTCCTTTGGATAAGTACCCAGAAGTGCAATTGCTGGGTCAAAAGGTAGTTCTAGTTTTAATTTTTTGAGGAACCTCCAAACTGTTTTCCACAGTGGCTGTACCAATTTGCAATCCTGTCAACAGCATGTGAGTGTTCCCGTTTTTCCACATCCTTTCCAGTACTTGTTGTTTTCGATTTATTGGTAATAACCATTGGTAATAACCACAGGTATGAGGTAATATCTCATTGTGGTTTCAATTTGCATTTCTCTTGATGATTAGTGACCTTGAGCATCTTTTCATACTTAC
>NW_006433941.1:5654866-5672090 GCF_000325575.1 Pteropus alecto
GATATGATCATATAATTTTATCTTTCGATTTGTTAATATGGTGTATCACATTAATTGATTTGAGGATATTGAATTAACCCTGTATCCCAGGAATAAAGCCAACTTGATCATGGTATATGATATTTTTAATATACTGCTGAATTTGGTTTGCTAATATTTAGTTGAGGATTTTTGCATCAATGTTAATCAGGGATAACAGCTGATGGTTTTCTTCTTTTGTGATTTCTTTTTCTGGTTTCAGAATCATGTTGATGGTGGCCTCATAAAAAGAGTTAGGCAGCCTTCCTTTCTTTTGAATTTTTTGGAATAGTTTGAGAAGAATAGGTGTTAATTGGTTTTGAATGTTTGGTAGTATTAACCTATGAAGCCATCCGGTCCAGACTTTTGTTTTTAGGAAGTTTTTTGATTACCGATTCTATTTCACGGTGGTAACCGGTCAGTTCAGATTTTCTGTTTCTTCTTGACTCAGTCTTGGGAGATTGTATGTTTCTATGAATGTGTCCATTTCTTCCAGATTGTCCAGTTTGTTGACATATAATTGTTTGTAGTATTTTCTTGTGAGCCCTTGTATTTTTGTAGAGTCCGCAGTTATTTCTCTTTCATTTCTGATTTTATTTATTTGAGTCCTCTCTTTTTTTCTCGATGAGTCTGGTTAAAGGTTTATCAGTTTGGTTTACCCTTTCAAAGAACCAGCTCTTGGTTTCATTGCTCTTTTGTATTGTTTTTCTAGATTTTATTTTGTTTATTTCTGCTCTGATCTTCATTATTTCCTTCCTTCTACTCATTTTGGGTTTTGTTTGCTGCTCCTGTTCTAGTTCTTTTAAGTGTTAGGTTAGGTTGTTTATTTGAGCTCTTGTGTCTTGAGGTTAGGCCTGTATTGCTATGAATTTCCCTCTTAGGACTGCTTTCACTTTGTCCCATAGATTAGGAGTAGTCATGTTTTCATTTTCATTTGTCTCTAGGTATCTTTTGATTTCTTCTTCGATCTCATTGATAACCCATTCATTGTTTAGTATCATGTTGTTTAGCCTCCATGCGTTTGTGTATTTTCCAGTTTTTTTCTTGTAGTTGATTTTTAATTTCATACCATTATGATCATAGAAGACGGCTGATATAACTTCAGTCTCCTCAAATTTATTGACACTTGTTTTGTGGCCTAACATGTGGTCTGTCCTGGAAAATGTACCATGTACACTTGAGAAGAATGTATATTTTGCTACTCTGGGTGAAATGCTCTGAAAATATCTATTAAATCTATCTGGTCTCCTGTGTCATTTGAGTCTGCTGTTTCCTTATTGATTTTCCGTCTGGAAGCCTGTGTCATTTAAGTCTGCTGTTTCCTTATTGATTTTCCGTCTGGAAGGTCTGTCCATTGGTGTCAATGGGCTGTTAAAGTCTCCTACTATGAGTGTATTACTGTCAGTCTCTCCCCTTATGTTGGTCAATGAACTGCTTTACATATGTAGGTGCTCTTATGTTGGGTGCATATATGTTTATTAGGGTTATGTCCTCTCGTTGTATTGATCCCTTTGTTATTATATAATGTCCTTCCTTGTCTCTTCTTATGGCCTTTGTTTTAAAATCTATTTTGTCTCATTTAAGTATTGCTACCCCAGCTTTTTTTTCATTTCCATTTGCATGAAATATCTTTTTTTACCCTTTCAGTCTGTGTGTGTCATTTGATCTGAAGGAGGTCTCTTGTAGACAGTTTATATATGGGTTTTGTTTTCTTTTCCATTCAGCTACCCTATGTCTTTTGATTGGAGCATTTAATCTACTTACATTTAAAATGATTACTGATAGATACATAGTAATTGCCACTTCATTATTCATATTTATGGTTATTTCCCCCCTTCTTTTTACAGAAGTCTCCTTAACGTTTGTAATTCTGTCTTGTCGGTAATGAATTCCTTTAGCATTTTTTTCTGTCTGGGAAGCTCTTTATCTCACCTTCCATTTCATTGATAGCCTTGCTGAGTAGAGTAGTCTTGGTCATAGGTTTTTGTTTTTCATCACTTTGAATATTTCATGCCAATCCCTTCTTGCTTGCAAAATCTATTGAAAAGTCAGTTGACATTCTTATGAGAGTATCCTTTGAAGTAAGTAGCTACCCTTCTCTTGCTGTTTTTAGGATTCTCTGTTTCCAACCTTTGGCATTTTAATAATGATGTATCTTGTTGTGGGTCTATTTGGGTTCCTCTTTTTTGGGACTCTGCACTTTCTGGACTTGTATGTCTACTTCCTTTGCCAGGTTAGGGAAGTGTTCTGTCATTATTTCTTCAAATAGATTCTCAATTCCTTGCTCTCTCTCTTCTCCTGGTACCCCTATCATGCAGATGTTGGTATGTTCGATGTTGCCCCAGAGATCTTTTCATCTTTCTTCATTAAAAAAAAATTTTTTTTTCTTCCTGATGTTCTAGTTGGATGTTTTCTTCTGCCTTGTCTTCCAACTCGCTGATTCGGTCCTCCACTTCATCTGATTACTGTGGAATCCTTCTAGTGAATGCTTCATTTCAGTTATTGTATTCTTCATTTCTGACTGGTTCTTTTTATGGTTTCTGTGTCCTTTTTTATACTTATTATCTCTCTGTTGAAGTCCTCACTGAGATCATCTATTCTCCCCGTAAGTTCATTGAGCATCCTTATAACCAGTGTTTTGAACTCTGTCTCTGGTAGGTTGCTTGCCTCCATTTTGTTTAGTTTATTTTTTTCTGGAGTTTTCTCCTCTTGTTTCATCTGCATCATGTTTCTTTGTTTTCTCATTTTAGTTGCCTCTCTGTGCTCATTTTTATGTATTAGGAAGCTTTGTCCAGGTTGCCTTATGTGGTGGGTGTCCTGTGTGGCCCAGTGTCCCTGATAACTTGTTCCAGGAGCTCCAGGCGTGTTCTTTGTGTGGTTGTATGTGTTCTGTTGTAGCTAAGCCTTGATTGCCATTAGCACGTCTGTGGATGGATTGACTCAGCCTGACTGGCCGTGGGGACAGGCCACACCCACAGGGTATGAGCTGCTATGTGGGGACTGACCCCATGGAGTGGGGTCTCCCCAGCAGTCTCATGTTCCTGTCAAGACCACCCTTTGGTTGTGCTGTTATGGAGTTAGTCAGGTGGTGCTCTTTTGTGGTGTGACACCAGCCTTAGGGTGTGTTGATTCTCTGGCCCCTCGGGAGGGACTCCTGTGTAAGCCAAGGTCAGCCACTGCCTTTAATCGATCGAGGCTACCTGGTAGGGGCAATAGAGATCTGCAGCTGGTTGCTGCCTATGCTGGATCTACAGGCAAGTGGGAGAGACCATGCTGCTAGCTGAGGTCAGTTACTCCCAGTACCGGGGCTGGGATGGCTCAGCTGAAGGACCAGTGCACCTCAAGGCCTGAGGCTGCCTGCCAGCTGCCCGTATGACTCCACAGCTGGAAGAGCCTTTGAGTGGTATGCAAGTTGGGTGTTATGTGGACCCAGGAAGTCACCAGGGTAACGCAAACGAATTTCACCCAGCCAATGCAGAATCAGGTTTCGTGTCAGTGCTGAATCTGTGACTTCCTGTAAATGTCTCAGATTACAGCAAAGCCAGACACTGTCCTCCTCAGACCCTCAGATCCCCATGATCTATCCAAAAGATATTATTGCAGCTCGAGGTGGCACCCGTCTCTGCTGAAATATATTGACCATGTGTGGGTCATGTGAGCTGAGTATTACTGGCTGCCAATAACTATGTGGCCCAGGGAAACAATGGAGTGAGGCTGGCTGCCTACAACAAGCCTGCCTTTGGCAATTTGTGGGCTGGGTGGGTCTGGGTTCCAGGGAGAAACAGGTTATAGTGGGCCCATCTCACCAGGCCAATGCAGCTTTACAATTGGCCATGCAGGGTGTAGAGTTCAATAGAAGCAGGATGGCACCCACCTGTAGACTGCCCAAGAGGAGAGCCCCTACAAAGATGTAATAGCAGATGTCCCTTCAGCCTTCACCCTGGTGCTACACAAGTCAGTCTTTTCCTATGTCTCTGTACCTCTTGAGCTGTTGACCCTCTGTTGGAGCCAAGGGTGAGTGTCTATGAGTGAGTGAGTCTATGCACTGGCCCCTTAAGGGGAGGTTGTCTGAGTTTTCAAGTTCCTTTTGTCTCATCCAGGTGTCCAGAATCCCTAGTAATTTTTACAGTTAGATTTTGTTGGAAGTCCTCTTCCCAAGACTGGGACCCTGGGCTGGGAGCCCCTGTGTGTGGCAAGGGCCCCCTCATTACTTCAGGGTGGCCTCTGCAACCTCTCTCTCGCAATTCTCAGCTGCCATGCATGGATACAGGACCAGCCTGCTTTGTGTCTCCACCCCTCCTCCCGGTCTCAATGTGGCTTTTTCTTTATATGTGTTGTGATCAGCTAGACTTCAGGTTGTTCTCTAATTTGTTTTATAATTTGGTTGTACCTTTAATGCAGTTACAGAAGTAGGTGAACTCTGATTTTACTTAGCCTGCAAATCTTGCCCTAAAACCTCGGTGTTTTTTTTTAAAGGCCCAGTGCATAGAATTACTTACTGTCAGACTCACTTGCTCTGAGCTCCTGCACTGGGGCAGACATATAGGGAGTGGGAGGAAACTTAATTGTCTGCCTTCAGGGCGGTCCAGCTTTCTCCCAGACAGAAGTGCGGGCAAAATACATTGTTCCTTTGTTGAGCCCTCTAGCTCCCCACTTACAGACACAGCTGGCTGCAATATCTGGGTCTCCTTCAACCTGGCTAACACTGTCCTGTTCAGGTGCTTTTCTGAAACCCTGCCCCACCCAAATTTCAGGCCCACCCAAGCAGTTCCAGTGGCTTTACCATACAAGCAGCCTGTCTTGGCTCATGCTGCAGGCTTTCCTAAAATCTCTCAAAGGTTCACAAAACCTAAACAAGCTGCATCTAACCTCGGCATGCCCTGTACTTCTTGCTGAGCAGCCCCAAGTACAGCACTAGTGGCAGCTGGCTTCGGTTCACAGCTTGGTCTCCTGAGGTACCTCTGGCTTCGGTTCACAGCTTGGTCTCTTGAGGTACCTCCAAGCCCAGTGTGGGTGGCACCCAGCTGCAGACTGGTGGCTTATGCCACGTGGCTCTGGGCAAGGTACAGGTCATGGCTGAAATTTGCCTGCCACGAAGCCCCTCCCAGGACGCCCTGGGGCTCGCGTGCCCAGTAGCAGGCTTTGGAATACATGAGGCCACATCCGAGGACAACACTGCCGACAAGCAGATTGAAAAGGCACCAGAGCCCTACTAAAGTGAATCCTGCTCTGTAGGGTCTGCCCCTGCACAACAGCTCCTTCACCGTAGGGATTGGCCAGTCCTCACAACCAATCAGCCTGAGCAGTTCCTCCCTTAGATGTACAAATAGCAATAAAGGCTTGACTACAACAGGAGAGCACACACAACCCATACAAGGCACACACCTGGAACACCCAGCTCAGGTTACCAGGGAGGTGACACCACTGGGTCTCACAAGACACCTACTACATCAAGCCACTCTACTAAGACCAGAAGACATAGCAACCCTACATAAACAAACATGGGGAGGCAGCCAAAATGGGGAGACAAAGAAATGTGTCCCAAATGAAAGAGCAGAATAAAAACAAAAAATAACTGGAGACAAGCAATCTACCAGATGAAGAGTTCAAAACACTGATTATAACGATACTCACTGAACTTAGGGGAAGGGTAGATGAACTCAGTGAAAACTAACAGGAAGAAAACAAAAATGGAGATAGAAATCATAAAAAAGAACCAGTCAGAAGTGAAGAATACAATAACTGAAATGAATAACATATTAGAGGGAATAAACAGTAGACTGGATGAAGCAGAGGATTCAATCAGCTATTTAAAAGATGAGACAGCAGAAAACACCCAAAGAGAACAGCGACAAGAAAAAAGAATTAAAAAAAAAAGAGGGTATTTTTAGGGGCCTCTGGGACATCAAGCATACCAATGTTTGAATCATAGGGTTCCCAGAAGGAGAAGTGAGAGAGCAAGGAATTGAAAATCTATTTGAAGAAATAATGACTGAAAACTTCCCTATCCTGGACATGGAAATAGATATATAAGCCCAGAAAGCACAAAGAGCCCACGCCAAGGCACATCATAATTAAAATGCCAAAGATTAAAGACAAAGAGAGAATCTTAAATGCATCAAGAGAGCTCCCAGAAGACTGTCAACTAATTTCTCAACAGAAACTGCAGGCCAGAAGGGATTGGCACGAAATGTTCAAAGTTATGAAAAACAATGACTTACGACGAAGATTACTCCACCCAGCAAAGCTACCATTTAGAATCGAAGTACAGATAGAGCTTCCCAGATGAGAAAAAGCTAAAGGAGTTCATAATCTCCAAACCAGTATTAAATGTTAGACTTCTTGAAGAATAAAGAAAGATAAAAAATATGAACAATAAAATGGCAATAACTACATACCTATCAATTACTTTAAATACAAATTGATTAAATGTTCTAATCAAAAGATACCTATGCTGCCTACAAAAACTCACTTCAGGTCAAAAGGTACACAAAGACTTAAAGGGGTAGAAAAAGATATTTCATGCAAATAGAGACAATTAAAAAGCTAAGGTAACAATACTAATACCAGACAAAATAAGCTTCAAAACAAAGGCTCTAACAAAAGGCAAGGAAGAACCCAGTAATTCAATTCCTGGGTATTTACCCAAAGAAACCCAAAACACTACCATAAACATCCATATGTTTATGTCAGCATTATTTACAATAGCCAAGAAATGGAGGCATCAATGGAAGAGGTGGTACATATATGCAGTGGAATATATTTTACTCAGCCATAAAAAATAATAAAATCTTGTCATCTGCAACAACATAGATGGGCCTAAAGGGTATTGTGCTGAATATAAGAGAGAAAGATAAATGCCATATGATTTCACTTACATGTGGAATCTAAAGACAAAACAGAAACTCATGATGTAGAGAACATTTTGATGGTTGCCAAATGGTAAAGGGGCTAGGGGAAGAGATTAAGAAGTTCAAATTGATATTTACATAATAGTCATGGGGATGTAAAATGTAGAATAAGTCAATATAGTTAATAATATTGTAAAAATATAGTGCCAGTTGGGTAGTAGATTTATCACAGTGATTCATAAATTATATGAATGTCTAATCACTATATTACACCTACAACTAACATAACATTGTATGCCAATTGTAATTGAAAAATAAATATATTTTTTAAAAGTCTATGGTAAACAATGCTAAATTAACACTAGTGTGTTTTTTGAAGAGAAAACATTGTACTACTACTAATAGTTCTTGTCCTGCAACTGGCTGTCTTGGTTGCTGGAAGAAAGGAAAGCCTTAGGTTATTAATTATTTTTATAACAGGGAATCTACTATAGTTAACCTCCAAAATAATGAGATGTGACTAAAAATATTAGATCCAGTTGCTTACAAATGAAACACTTCTTCATGAAACTACAAATTATCCAGGAACATGGTGATTTGAATCAAAGATAATGCCTAGCTATTCTGTAGCTACATGAGACCATAAAATAGGTAAGTGTACTCCAAAAACCTGAGAAATCTGACAGTAAATTTGGTATCCCTGAAGCACTCCATTAGTCTGGATGCTCAGCTAGCAAAACCTATTCAATTAAGCCTTTTGGTTTAGTGGTGGGAAGGCAGAAAAGCAACAAGAAATCTTTCATTCTGATTGAGCCCATTTCAGTGGTGGAAAAACATTCCAGACTGTGAATGCCCCTCAGTACGCTTTTGGTAATATTTTGTAAAATTCCTATTGTGCAATAGAAACTTCGGGTTTAGCATGGTATTTCATTTGGTTGAGTATTTAGCATTACTGCCACCTTTCGCTTTCTCATTGATAATGTACATTTTCTGACTTCTAAGATGACTTCTTGTTGAATGTCCTTGGAAGTCTATACTCTGAGAGCCCAGTTTAATTTAGCCCTTGGTACAATTCGCTGAGGTAAGGAATTGGCATGTAATTGTTACTTTTAAGCTGATTTATAAATTTTCGATAAAGCACCTCCAAAAGAGATAGGTGGCTGAAGCCAGCGGTGCTGGGAAAGATATTAAAGGCATAAATGGAGTCCAGCTGTAGTCCAGTGCACACTGAATATGGCAGTGGTAGAATAAACCTTCCTCGAACACTTGGGACCTTCATTAGCTCATCATCATGGAAATAAGGATAATCTGAGTAAGGTGATGACCTCCACTAATAAACTGAGGACGTTAATTCCTTGAATTAAAGTTTTAAGACAAGAAAAAAATTTTTTTTCTTGTCTTAAAACCTGACTAATGTTAGTTTCAAGAACACTTAACACTAAGCGAAAATGGGGAGAAAAAAGGAAAAGAGAAGGAAAAAAAATGCTTTCCTGTCTTCCTGATTGGGACAATAAGAGTATACAATTGGATTTTTTTTTTTTTTTTTTATGGTATTAACCTCTTTGTTAAATAAGAACAGTCGTAGTAACTAACTGAAAACTTTGGAAAGTTTGGTTAAGTACTTTATTAGTATGAAAGTCAATCAGATTTGTATTCACAATTGCTGCTCTGGCCATTTTCATAATGAATCTTGTCCATTTTGACAAATGTTGCAAATGTTTTCCTTTAGAAATTGAAAGGCACAGCCATACGAGAGGAGGCTGCAAACATTTCTTTCACCTTTTCACTAAGGTTTTCAAAGCACTCTGCAAACTCAACAAAATTCAAATATTTGAATTGTTGAAGGCAAAGGTAAAAATAGAATTTCAAATCAGTATATCCTTGTGGGTTTTGTTGTTGCTTCAGAAATTATCTTGTGACTTACCTGAAAATATATGAAGTCTGTGCTGTCCAATATCAAGAGGAATTGGATTGGTAAGAATTAAACATATAAAGGTGATATCTAACCTCATAATTCCATGCCATACTACTTAATCTTTTACCACAGCAGTAAAAGGTAGAAAACAAATTGCAATTTTGTTCTTTTCTCATGTCCTCCCTTCAGCATAACACAGAAATTCAACGAGAAAGAAGTGCTCTCGGCGATTAAAAAAACCCACCCACCCATTTCTTCTTTAGAATGGCTAATGTTTCTTCCTAACACTTCAGAAAAACATTTTGGACACTAGGCCGGAGCCACAGCGACCAGGATTTGGCTGTCAAATGCCCACAACTGAGGCTAGTGGTCTTTGGGTCTGAGCAGACACAGGGTGGCAGCACCGCCTCACAGGCCAAGCCAAATTTCCTGCTTTTCGGGATCTGATTCTTATTTCTCTACCTCTTAACTCTAAGGACACGCATCACGTCATGCCCCGTTGGCTTTAAAATTAACTTTTAAGTAGACAGACTGAATAACTGGCGCCAGGATTTAAAAAAATATATTACTTAATTGATTTATATAGTCTAAAAACTTGAACATGCTACTCCGGTAAGCGAAGAGTGGGAGTCACGCACTTCCGC
Source organism: Pteropus alecto (assembly GCF_000325575.1). Taxonomy (NCBI): domain Eukaryota; kingdom Metazoa; phylum Chordata; class Mammalia; order Chiroptera; family Pteropodidae; genus Pteropus; species Pteropus alecto. Next base: position 5,664,295 of record NW_006433941.1, read on the forward strand.
ACCTCGGGTAACCTAACTTCGGCGTTGAGCTCTTCCCCACGTCATGTGATGACCGCTTCTCCGCCACCTGACCTCACATTCCATCGAAGACCGGGTTCATCGTCAATTTAGTAAAATACAGTGGTTTAAAGACCAACTTTGAAAAGAAAGTAAAGCGCTCTTTGTAATTTTGAGGCCTTCCCTTTTGTCTTCGGGAGTCCTAGGATGGCTATATTTTCCCTCAAATGTCTTAAAATATTTTTAATTTAAGCATTTCCCCCTCTCTTGAAATGGTTTCCTCCAATAGGCCCTGCGGTGCGGATTGAACCATTCGGTACTTCTCAGTGGGGGGGCGCGAGCTAGGGGCGGCGGAAGAGGAAGGTGTCGGGCAGCTGCTTCAGGTTTCCTGTTAGAGTTGCCAGTCTCACGCGATCTTCTTGGGTGTGCGGAACCTGGCGAGGATCCGCTCGCTTCGTGGTGTAGGGGTACGCTTGGACGGCCCGTGCGACCCCTCCTCGGGCTAGGAGGATGGTACGGCTTGGCCGAGTCACGCGCCTCAGGCCCCGCGCTGCGGCTTTTGAGCGACCAGGGTAAGGGTGGCCACGGTACTGTGCAGAGCTGGGTGGCAGTTGGCCGAATTGAGGCTTCTCAGCAAACAGTGGGGAACCGGGGCTCGCGAGGAGCAAGCCAGTGTTCATCCGGGCTGGGCGCGGGGGCCGACGAATTCGAGGAAGGGCGCAGGGCGGACTGCAGGAGGAAGACGCGTTGTCAGGTTCGCAGCAGCCCCGACTGCCGGACCTGGGCTAGGTGCTTTCTCCGCCCGACCGAATTTAGCTTTGCTGGCGGCCCCTGAGCTCGGTGTTAGTGCAGGCCACACTTGGTCCGTGCGGGACAGAGGTCCAGAGCGCCGAAGTGGCTTGCCCGGTTAGACCGAAGCGGGTCTGGGACCAGAACCGGGCCTATCTGGCTGCTTTGTGGAGGTGTAAAGGGCGCCAGGGTTCGGGCGAAGGGCCGAGAGGGGGACGGGTGGTGGAGGCTGGAGAAAGTCGCTTGAGGCATGTCTGGGCCGGGGAAGGGGATTGGGCTCCGGTGGCGAGGTCGGGACCTGATAGCCTTCGGGTTAGCTGAGAGGCACAACTTAGTTTTGAGTTGGTGTGGAGTGGGTTGGTTAGAGATCGGCCAGAGAGGAAGGGGATGCTGAGAACCTGAGATGTGGAGAGAGGGTGGGGTGAGGGGCACATTTGTAAACTCTAAAGGGATAAGAAATGTGACCTGGGTTCAAACCCGTCAGCATTGTTGTTTTATTCTCCTTTAACGTTGCTGTGAGACTGTATTCTTTGCCTCTTCACTGCCTTCCCGTTTTTGCCTCATTTCTGGTTTAGGGGAGAGAGTGCGTGTCATAATTCCTTCTTTCCCAGGCGGCATTCTGAGGGGCGCCCTCTGATGAGCATGTGGGCCTAGATCAGTGTCCTCCAGGGAGGGTTGAAGACATTTCTCTCCAATTTGATGTGTATTGTCAGACACGTCCTTATTACCTGGAAAGAATGTTTAGCTCAGAGATTGGTTCATTGTGGATTGAGGTCCACGGAGGTAAGCAACCATGCGAGGCAGAGGGCAAGGAGATATTGCTGAAAGGAGGTACTGGTTCTCCAGCTCTTGGACACCTGGCACCAGCTGTGGAGTCCATCTAGGTTACCAGTATCATCAAATAACAGTAATAGTGGCTCGTGACACTGTTTGCCCTTCCGGTGTTATACATCAGGGAGCGCTATAAAGAAATCCAGGTGAAATGAATAGAAATAGTAGAGCCACCATGTGAATGGGTCTGAGCAGGAAGTAATCCCCTGTGGAACTTTTCACCTTGCACTTGGTGGGATCTCAACACTTGACTTAATGAGGCTCCCCTGTGGGAGACTACTTAAAGAAGCTGTGGGGGATTCTGATGCTGACCACTGGTTAAGAGCCATTCTGATACCATATTTATTTACAAAGTGTTCATACTTAGCAACCTCTCAAGAGTCCTATGAGAAGACCACAAGAAGTGGAGATGAAATGGACTCAGGGCCAGGGCACACCACACCACAGGAGTGGGAGGATAAATACGAAGTCACTGTCCAGGTCATGCACAGCCACTGTGGAAAGGAGATGTGGACAAGTATCCTACCTCTTCGATGTACTTGACTACTTGCTTTGAGTATAATGTTGCAGAGACTTTTGGGCGGGGGAAGATATCAGCTCTTTCTTGGATTCTGGAAAGTTTGTTGGAAGGAAAGAAACTGTTAGGCATACTCAGATCAGATTATTTTTTCAGCAAACATCTGGCAGAGATTGGAATAAGAGAGTGAATAAAGAACTGACCTCATGCTGCCCCAAATTCTGATTCCACATGTAGTGGTTAACTCTGAGAGAGAAATAGGGTTTGGCCTTCTGTTTCTCAGCTTTAAGGTGGTGCTTAGAAAAAATAAGTAACCTATTTGACATTACGTGGCTAGTAAGGGCTAGAGACAGACTTTTTTCTGACCCAGGTCTGTGTGACTCTTGAGCTAGTGTTGTTTAGGGTACCTCACTGCCTTCCAGTGGCTACCAGCCTTATAACCAACAGTAGAACAGATAAGGACTTTTAAGTTTATATTTTACAAAGATCTTTAAATATTTCTGTTTCAAGAGATCCTTTATGAAATACTGCTGTAGAGGTGTAAACTTCAGCCAAGGCTTTGTCTGCAATGTCAGTTTGCTGTTAGCTACTGCTCAATAGGCAGGGGCCAGCTAAGTCATTCAGAACCACTGAAGTCCCCAAGTCTCTTTTTTGTGTTCTAATTTGAGCTTGGCTGTAAGCTGCTTGAACTTTTTTAATGCCACAAAGTCCATTGCTCTTAGAATTAGCTCTGATTTTTTTTTTTTCTTTACCCAGAAAATATCAGGTTTTAGAGCTGAAGTATGACTGCCATTGTCCTACCCGACTCATTTGGAAATGCCCTTGCATGCTTTTGTGTAGGCAGGATGGTGGACATGTGATTCTGCTAAGTATTAAGGTTCATATTAATTCTCTACAGATGGAATAGATGTGGAACCTTAGCCAAGTGTGCTTTCACGTGAGTGTCTTGCTGAAAAGAATCTTTATTTCTCTTATTCTTCTCAAAGGAAGACGTGGCTTCCTTTTCCAGAGTTAACTCCTCTGCCTTTAGTTTGGGTCCCAATGCATCTTTCTCTAAAGTTCTTATTCCATTTTCTAGTGCATTTTCAACCCATTATTTTCCTTGACCTCACTGTAGTGAGCCCTGTGGAACTTTTATTTAAATTCAATTTATTTGGTTCCCATGACACTAGGCTCTTGGATTCTGGCATTCCCCATGGTTGTGCTCCGGAACCTTTCCTGCTCATAGGAGCCTTTGATGAACAACTCACTTTCTCTGGCAATAACTGTCATCTCTCTGGGCAGCTTCTAAATTCACTCATTTATTCAACACTTATTAACGTGGTGCTTACCATGTGTCAGGAACTAAGGTAGACAAGAAAAAGCCTCCCCCTTAGGGAATGTTCATTCCAGTAAAATAAAACGGGGGAGGGGAGAGAGTAATGGGGTTGGAGGTAAGAGGTGAGCAGCTGTTCTTAATCAGCAGCCTGATTAGCCGAGGCCTCTCCTAGTAGGGGACACACAAGGAGAAGATGAATGATGAGGAGGAGTGAACCAGGCAAAGGTTGTAGGGAGTGTTGGGGACTTTTCTCTCCAGCCCTGCCTTTTTTGATGCTGTAGTCCAGAATCAGAGAAGACTCTCAAGGCTTTCCACCTAATGTCCTCTTATTTCTTAAACTGTCTCCTTTCCCGCTGCCAACTTCCCTCCTGAATCAACTTTTATCCTGGTGCTTCATATTTTCTAGCCACCCTAGTGTCGCCATGTCTGATCTCCAGACCTGACTTGGTGTCAGCTCATCTGACTTTCTCTTTAGATGTTTTGTTTTGAGTTGGCCCCTACCACTCCCACCATAACAACTTGAACTCCAGCCCCTGCCTCAGGTAGAAGGATGGGTGCAGTGGCAGCCCACATAAGCTGAGGGGTTCATTGTGAAGCATCAGGTGGGTGGCAGAAGTAGCAAGCAGACTAGAGAAGCAGGCCCTGAGCAGGGAACACCAGCAGGGAGGCTACTTGGAGGGCACATCCAGGGACACACCACAAGTGGTTTTTGAGGATGTGGCTCCGTAGGATGCACTCCCTCAGGGGACTCCCACCCCTACTGTGCATATTCACAGTCTGCTGCTTTGCCTCCCTCCTCTAGGTTCAGTGTCCCAGGCAGGGCCTCTGACTGGCCAAGTTATGGTCATGCCCATGCCTACCTACTAGAGGATGAGTACAGAGGATGTCTGACGTTTCCCTCTGTGATGGGGGATGGGATCCCCACAAGAGAAGAGAGTGTAGAACCTGGCCAGTGTTCACAACTCAGTCAAACATTCAAAACTTAAATGGTTTCTCACTGTTTTGAGCAAGGCTGTCTGAGAGAATTTTTCTATGATGATAGAAATGCTCCATGATCTACACTGTCCTTTCAAAATGGTGGCTGTGAGCCACATCTGCCTAGCGAACACATGAAAAGTGGCTAGTGAGAGGAACAGGGCTTTAACAGGGCTTTTCATTTTAATTAAATCTAAGTTGCCACATTTGCCTCACGGGTACTGTATTGGACAGCGTGGGTCTGGAGAATACATTTTCCCTCTTTAGCCTGGTTTCCAGGCCCTTCTGTGTCACATGAGTCTGGTAAGCTGGGCCACCACTGTCCAACCTCTATGGCTTTGCTCCTGTGTTCTCATTTCCAGACCTCTTCTGTTTGTCAGTCCAGTGGACGTGCTCCCACATTTAAAGCCTTGCCCAATTTTCCCAACCAGAGGGCACTTGTGTCTGCATCCACATCCCTTACTCTCCCTTACAGTGGACAATCTACCAGACTTGCTGCCGAAGCCCAGCTCTCAGCTTGGGAAAGCTGCCTCTTCTTATAATTTGCATTTTGTTCTCTTGGTCTCTGGAGTAACACTGGAGTTCACCTTTCTGCCTGTCATTCTCTTACCCTGGCCAGCTCTTCCTCCCCTTCATATTTAAACTCTGGGGGCCCCTACCGGAGGGGCCACCTCACTCAGCTACCTCCATATTCCATCATCTTCACTCAAAGGCTTAACAGGCATTGGGCTCTCAGCCTCCTCCTCACTTGTTCCTTCTTCTATCTTTCACATTCCTTCCTTACTGGTCCAAATAGCTTTGTTCCCTTCTTCACACTCCACAGTCCACCCATGAGCAGAGTCTGCTGGCTCTGCTTTGGGAATATAGTCACAATCTAACTATCTTTAACACCTTCCACTGCTCACCTAGCTGTGTCCACCATCTCATCTCACATGAAATAGTGGGAATGTTACAACTAGTCTCCCTGCTTATATCCTGGCTTTGGAAGTCTGTTTTCTGCACAGCAGCCAGAATGATGCTTTGAAAATAAGATTCAAATGTATCATGTTTCTCAAATCAGAACCCACCAAAGGCTCTCTAATTTCTAAAAACAAATCAGGGTCTTACCATGGCCGAGAAGGGTCTGCCTCCTCCTAGTTTCCTGCCCTCATTCCCCAATTCTGTGAACACTCAGATCCCCAATCGTGCCCCCTGCTTGGCCCCCCATGGCTCCCTCTGTTCCTTCAGTTCTTGATTGGGGAGCCTTTCTGTCTGAAATCGCATCCCACCTCCTCTGGTGATTCTCTGCCCTGGACCATCTGTACTTTTATTTCTAATGCCATCACCCCATAAGAGTAAGCAGTTACTCATGTGTCCCTCCCCTCCTAGAAGGTAAGCACCAGGCAGGCAGCATCACATTACCTAAAACATTGTCCACCTCATAGGAGGTGCTCAACAGCTAGTGGTGGCATTTGCTGCATCATCACTCGTGCACGTCTTCCCCTCTGTCTACCCTGTAGGCCTCTCACTGTTCTAACGGAAGGGTTTTCTTTGTGATCATTGAATTACGTTTTTCTTCTTTCGTTGTCATTCTTCATAGGCAGGGACCGTGTCTGTCTGTCTGTCTGTCTGTCTGTCTGTCTGTCTGTCTTATTTCTCCTGCATTCAGTGCAGTGCTGGCACAGAGTCAGTGCTCAGCCAAGTTTGCCTGGTGGGTGACCCACCTCTCCTGGATGGGAAACCCACTGACAACACCTACCTAGTCCCTATGCGCCAGGGACTGACAGGTTCTGTAGTGTGAACATGCATTGGCCAGTTGATGGTATTTTCCCTCCCCCCTCCACAGGCCTCGTGCTATCTCCAAGGCACCATGAATGCCATCGTTGCTCTCTGTCACTTCTGTGAGCTCCATGGCCCCCGCACTCTCTTTTGTACTGAAGTTCTGCATGCCCCTCTTCCAAAAGGGGCTGGGAATGGGGACAGCCCTGGCCAAGGGGAACAGGCCGAGGAGGAGGAAGGTGGCATTCAGATGAGCAGTCGGATCCGTACTCACAGCCCAGCAGAAGGAGCCAGTGCAGAATCCAGCAGCCCAGGACCTAAAAAGTCAGACATGTGTGAGGCAAGTGTTTCTCAGGTGTGGGGATGTTTCTTCAGGGGCTTGTGTTAGTGCTTGTGTGTGGGACCTCCTGGGGGAGGACATCAGGGGTGGTGGTGGATTCTTGTTCATACCAATGCTGACGTCTGAGGCCTCCTCCTGAGGCCCACTTGCAAGCTCCTGCCAAGTGGTTATGTCAGGACCAACCAAGAACAGATGCCAGCACAGAGCACTATGTGAGCCACTTAACAGCTATAATCCTCAGCTTGCCTTCTGTATGATGGGGATTCGCACTATAATTATCTCATAGGGATGAGCTTTGTATTAAATGAGATAATGTACGCCGAGCTTTTCATAATATCTGCTACACAAGTGCTCAGTCGAGTAGATTTCATACTCTCTGACAACCTTTGTGATCTTTGCATCCTGGTTATCCTATTCAGGAAACATTGAAATTCTCGGATAAGTATAACTCTACAAGCCATTTATTTTTATATAAAAACATTGAGTTTTCTATTTCAAATTTGCGTAAGAATAAGATAGTGTGTTGCTGCTTCCTGACTAACTGGTTTTCTTTTCCTTCTTGTGGGCAGGGCTGCCGGTCACTTGCTGCAGGGCATCCCGGGTATATCAGTCATGATAAAGAGACTTCAATTAAATATGTCAGTCACCAGCACCCCAACCACCCCCAGCTTTTCAGCATTGTCCGCCAGGCTTGTGTGCGGAGCCTGAGCTGTGAGGTGAGCACCGATGATGTAGGCAGAGAGGCAGCTGTCTCTGTAGAGATCTCACACTCTCCACAGTGCCCTGAACAGGTTCAGTGTTGGCTATGGAAAGGAAGACAGAAGTCAGTCCTGTCATGAGGAGGATGAGTAGATCAGTGAGCAGGGAGCACAGGGGGGCCTCTGTTCTCCAGAACTCCAAAACACATTATGTTAGATTCGAATTTTCTAAATGGTTGCTAGCTTATCACTTTAAGCACCAAACCTTTGTTATTTGTCTATTCCTCATGGACATGTTTCTAAAATAGGGAATATTTCTGAGATATGTAGTTTATCATATCAAACATCACCTTTTTTATTTTCTCAATCATCATGTGCTCTTAGACCCTACTAAAGAATGAATCCATTTGTTTCTAAATTCCATGGTTGCTGTTGTTGAATTTGAGTCTTAGCTTTTATGTTTTTATTTGTCACAAAGAATTCATAATCCAGTTACTGAAACTTCCTGTCATATCCACTTGGTCAGACACACCTAGCTCTCTCATCTTTAGGTCTCACTTATTGTTGTGTGCC
>NW_006433941.1:5672129-5681227 GCF_000325575.1 Pteropus alecto
CCCTTTTTATTCCTGCTACTAATCTGCTAGCAGGCAGATGATCATATGTGATAGAATTGTGTGTAAAGGAATAGTGACTGTGTCATGAGAGAGCGCTGAGTTCTCTCCTACAAATAAAGTATGCAGATTTTATTACATGGATGCTGCCTTGGCTGTTTTGACCTGCCAGCTCTCTGTTATATTCTGGGTGAGTGATGTTGGCAAATTTGAGTCAGAGAGAGTTAATATTTGTACAAGAATTACTTATGGCTCAAGGTAGAAAAAGTAATGAACCTACTTTACTGGTTCTTGTATTCCTTAATAACGTTATCTTTAGAAAGTTTGACCCCAGGAGCAGATGAAAGTGAAGTTTTCCTTTCTCATCCCTACCCTTCCCACTCTCCCTATAATTAATGGCAGAAAAAAAAAACCTGAACAGGAGGATTTGATTTTATATTACTGAAGCAAGGAGAGGACTATGTCTTGTTGTGGTTGTTGTTTTGTCCCAGGTCTGTCCTGGCCGTGAAGGCCCTATCTTCTTTGGGGATGAGCAGCATGGGTTTGTGTTTAGCCACACCTTCTTCATCAAAGACAGCCTGGCCAGGGGCTTTCAGCGCTGGTACAGCATCATTGCCATCATGATGGACCGGATTTACCTCATCAACTCCTGGCCCTTTCTGCTTGGGAAGATCCGAGGGATCATCGATGAACTCCAGGGCAAGGCACTCAAGGTGACCCCAGATAAAGGGGGAGTGGGTGGTGGTGGGAGAGGAGATGTGCACTGAAAGAGGGTAAGAGCACATGGTCCTGTGGCCACTGCTCTGTCTAAATTGTAGTCTCCTGGCTTCAGAGTCGGGGTTGTGGCCATAAGCCTTGCAGTCAGTCAGTCCTGCTTGCTTTGCTGGTCTCTCCTGAGTCTCTCGTGCTGATTATCATTCAGCTCTGGCTTCTTTACTGTAGTCAGATGCCCTGGTTTTATCCCTGGTGTCTTTGCCTCCTTTGACCATCATTTCAAAAGCCCGGTCATTAATTGTGTTACAGACCCACCACCTAACATAGACCTCCAGCTTTGGCATTGCATCTCTCAGGATAGGCCAGGTTATACTCTGTCAACAAACAGCCCTCAAACCTCTGTGGCTTAAAACCACAATTTTTTTCTTGTTCATGTTCTGTGTCCATTGCAGGGAAGTGAGGGATCAGCTTATTGTAGGCATCTTGGCAGATGGAGCAGTAGCCATATTGAATGTTGCTTGTTTTCCTGCTAGAGGGCATAAAGGGTACTGGTCACATGTCCCACCCACAGGCTCTGGGTAGTGAATGCCTCTATGTCCCTGGAAGGGAGAGGACTAGAAATACTTGAAGAATATCAGTAATGACCACCTCGAGCACATATGTTACCTGAATACCTGTCAAGTGCCTAATGAGTTGGCTGTAGGAGAGGGTATAAGAGAAATCCTTAACCAATTCCGCTTCTCAGGTGGCTTCTAATCTAGTTAGGGAAGCAGACCATTCTGTCTAGAATTATGAGACTGGGCATTTTCTGTACTTTGCATCAAGGGAGCAGAGTTGGACAGTCTTCAGGAGTAGCATTGATGAAGTTGGCTGTGAATGAGCTGGGCTGCTCAACTGGTTTTGTTTTGTTAAAAGGTTACCCCTTCCCTTTGCATTTCAGGTATTTGAAGCAGAGCAGTTTGGATGCCCACAGCGTGCCCAGCGAATGAACACGGCTTTTACACCATTTCTGCACCAAAGGAATGGCAACGCTGCCCGTTCACTGACATCTTTGACAAGTGATGACAACTTGTGGGCTTGCCTCCACACCTCCTTTGCTTGGTAATGAGATTCTCAGGTCTTTTGGCAACTGTTAGAATAAGAGCAGTCACGGTATGTTGGTTGGATTGTGCATGAATTTGGGGAGAACAGTCATTGGATGAGTTGCTTGGGTACCTCTGTGGGGTGTACTTGTGAATGAGCACTGAACTAGGTTCAGTTTTCCCAAATATGTGCAAGATGTGTTTAGGTAGAACTCAGTCCAGTGATATTTTTTAAATGATGTTCCCATTCCAAGACTAGTGATCTCCTCCCTTCTTTGTATATAACAATAAGCATGTATCTTACACAGCTTTTGTAGGTCAAGAATTGGAGAGTGGCTCAGCTGGGTGGTTCTGGCTCAGATTCTAAGGAGTTTTTGGTCAGCTGTGCTGCATCATCTGCAGGTTTGGCTCCCTCACAGAGCTGGCAGGTTGGTGCTGACTGGGCAGGAGATCTCAGCTCCTTGCCCTGGGCCATATGAGCTGACTTCCCTCAGAGTGAGCAATCCAAGAGAGAATGAAGTCTGATCTATCTACAAGGTCTCATGACCTGGCCTTGGCAGTCACACATGGACACTTCCAGCACATGATGTTTGTTAGAAGTGTGCTGTGTCACTAAGGTCAGCCTAGTCAAGAGGAAAGGATTAGTCTCCATCTTTTGAAGGGAGGAGAGTCGATGAATTTGTGGACATATTTGAAACCATCACAGTTTGTCATCTCGCCACAAATTGTTTCTGTTCTCCCATTGCAAGATATAACTCCTTCCAAAGACTCCTCCAAATTCTCATTCCTATGCAGTGTCAGCTTGAAACGTAGGGTCTCGTCTGTGTAAGGTCCTGGTGTGGGTGAGTCTCCTTAGATGGAGATCCTTGAGTACAGTCCCGACAACCTGCGAACTAAAGAGAAATTATTTGTCTCCCCATCCAACATACATTCCTCTTTTAAAAATCACTTTTATTAGAAAACTTTTTACAGCCCAAAGTAGAATAAATAGTACAAGGAACTATGTACCCTATCATCCAGCTTTAGCAGTTACCAACATTTTACTGCTTTTTCATATGTCTCGTCACTTTTTTTCTAGAATTTTTTAAAGCAAATATTACTTGTATCATTTCAGCCATGAAACCATTATCATAACCAACAAAATGGATTTATTCCTTAATATTATCCAGCCCAATCCATGTTCACTTTTCCTATTTTGTCTCAGAATTGACTTTTGTATTGGGTTCAGAGCACAATACACAGACTGTGCTAAATTTCTCAGTCTAGAGCAGTTAGTCCTGCACCCCCTCTGGGTTTTCCCATGTCTCTTGTTGGAGGACCTGGATCATTTGTTTTGTAGAATTCCCCTTTTAGGTTTGGTTGATCGTATCGTCATGATTTTGCTCAACACATTTTTTTACGCTATTTTCTGTATTTTCTATAAATTGGTAGTTAGACCAAGAGGCTTGATTGGCTTCAGATTTAGTTTTTCTTTTGGCAAGAACACATTATGACTTTGTTCTCCAGGCTCCTGAAAGCGTGTGGTAGCCGGCTGACTGAGAAGCTCCTGGAGGGTGCGCCCACTGAGGACACCTTGGTTCAGATGGAAAAGCTTGCGGGTGAGCTGGGAGGTGCTTGTGCTGGAAGCCTTTGCCTGCAGTGGCTACTGGGGACCGTCATAGCCACCTGGCCCCTCCACCATGCTGGCAGAAAGAGCTGACAAAGGGGATGAATAACCCCTTTAATCTTGGTGTTTTTATCGTGATTTTCTGTCTCAGTTTCCTTGATAGTCACATGAAAGAGTCTGGTTAGAAAAACCCACTGTGAAGGCTATCAGTCTAGAGAGGATCGATTGATTGGAGGTTTTCTAGAAAGTCTCTTATTCTTTGTTCTTTAACAATAAAATGTTATACTTCAATTGGACCTAAGCTTCCCATCAAGGGCAGTGGTTCTCAAACCTCACTAATATCTGGAACCCTCCCCAGGTTCATGATCAGATCTTCATGTCTGGGGTTCAGAGACCTCTGTGTTTTGAATAACTTCCCAGGGAGTTCTAGTGCTGCAAATACCAGCCCAGGAACTTCTGACCGTGATCCGGGCTGTGCTTTTCCTTCAGAGATGATTCCATTTTTGATGATCTAGGTCCATAGTCTCAACTGCAGGTTTGAGTAAGATAGACTTATGGTGTGTGCTGTGTGTAGTTCGTTACTAATAATGCTCGATGTACTTCAATTTGCAAATGATTGACCTTCTAAATAAGTTGTAATTTTTAGAATCTATGTCCTCATGGATCAGTTGACCCTATAACTGTTTGTTATTGTATTGATTACAAATTTCTAGGTTAGTGAAGATAGCAAAAGTGGTCTGTTGGTGAGGTTTATTTATACAGAGAACCAAGTGTATCAGGAGATAAATTTTTTGGAGAGAGAGAATGTAGGCATGCAGGCTTGCTGTCATGTCTTCGATTATATTCTGGTAACAAAAGAAGATGAACATAGGGGTTTGGAGCACACACTTTGGGACTGGACGTACCTGGCTTCAGATACTGCCTGTGTGTTCTGCGTGCATGGGTACAGCCTCTTCCTTATGGGTCTCACCATTTGTGAGGATTGTCATGAAGATTAATTAAAATAACAAATATTTCTTTGTCTTTAAAATGGGGAGAATAGTAATGATCTCAGGACAATTGAAAGGATTAAATGAAATAATGTGTGGAAGCCTGATTGAGGATATGCTCAGTAAATATGAGCTCTTGTCATTCTTACCATTTGTTTGAATTTTTCCACTGCAGTGAACAGTTCACAGTCTTGCAGATGTGTGCTTTACAATGTAGAACGAGGCTCTGGGCTAAGTATACAGCAGACTGAATTCTCCTGGCCCACCACAAGGCTCCTAGGGCAACACGTAGTATAGACAGCTGGCCAAAACTAAAAATCAGTAACTTTCTCTGGTCAACATGAGATGCCTTGGGCTGAAGTGGTCACGTAAGGAGGCTATTGCATCAAGGGAATGAAGGAATCCGAGGGCAGTATGTTTCCTAACTCTCTTGGTCATCTGTCTTGCAGACTTAGAAGAGGAATCAGAAAGCTGGGACAACTCTGAGGCTGAAGAGGAGGAAAAAGCCCCTGTCTTGCCAGAGGGTGCAGAAGGGCGGGAGCTGACCAAATGCCCAACAGATTTTTCCTTGCACTTAGACTGTGGAAACTGGCAGCCGCGAAAGTTGTCTGTCTTTAAGTCCCTTCGGCACATGAGGCAGGTAGGCAGCGGAGGGATAGAGCTATAATCAGAAGCTCAGGAGAAGAGCCCAGTCCTCTCCTTCTAGCTCATCTCCATCTAACATACTTTGTTCTTTGGGCCCATCCTGTTCGAGACCCAACAGGGACTGGATGTTTAGAAGTAACCGAACCTTCTTGGTGAGTGGCTGAAGATGGCACTGGGCATCTGAGGTATCTTAGCCACAGGATCAGTGCTCCCCTTTTAGTGATGATATAGGTGATTTCTTTAAAGAAAGGCCTGGATGGTTGGCTTTTTTCATTGTTTGCTAATCTTGTCATTATAGAAACTTCTAAAAGAACTGATAAGCACTTTTTTTTTGCATGCAGCCTAGATACTTTGCATATTGAAAATAATGGCTCTTCTTACAAAAAATCGGAAACAGTCTGAATTATCCAACCATAAGAATTGCATCCAAACAATGGAATAACATTAAGCACAAGAAAGCAAGCATGTAATATGTTGTATAGGGTGGTGCATGCACTGCTTAACGATGGGATATGTTCTGAGAAATGTGATATTAGATGATTTCATCACGTGAACGTTCTGGAGTGCACTTAACAAACCTAGATGGTGTTACCTACTACTGTAATTGTATGTGCTATACTTTTATATAACTGGCAGCCCAGTAGGTTTGTTTATACCAGCATCACCACAAACACCACAAACATGAGTAATGTGTTGTGTTACTATGATACAATGGCTGTGAAGTCACTAAGTGATAAGAATTTTTCAGCTCTATTATAATTTTACAGGACCACCACTGTGGTGTATATAGTCTGTTGTTGACCAAAAAATCATTATGTGGCACATGACTGTATATGTGTATTTTAAGGACAAAACAGATGTCTCACAGGTAACAATATTAACCATGGTTTTATTTGGTCAGGTGAGAGGGACACTAGATTATGAGGGCAGGTTGTCCCTTTTTATAACATTTTCCTGTATTTTAATAGTAACCATGAATTTTATCAGAAGATAATTATTTCTGTTTTGGAAAATGGAGTAAAGCCCAATTTAATGGCAGTTGCTCTATAGGATTTCTGGATGAAAAACAGTTATCCATTGAAATCATGTATTTGGTTGAAATTGCCCTTGTTGATTATTTATGTGGATTAAAGTTTGAAGGATTCCACTGGAGGTGGGAGTACTTTGAGGCTATTGGGTTTAGTAAAAGGTAGTTTTATAGCCTTTATTTATTTATTTATTTTGCCATGTTTATAAACCATGAGACAACCGACAGAACTCTTTCAAAATGGAACATCATGGAAGTTAATAGAAGGTGGGATGGACCCAGAGCTGAGCCTGGGAATAAGCATTTCCCTGTGAGCCTCCCTTGTCAGCCCTGAATAGGTGTCTGGGATCCAGTGGTGACTCAGGCAGACACAGCCCCACTCACCTAGAGTTAACACCTTGTTTATTCCGGATGCCCTGCTTTCATTAATGGGATCTAGATTAGATATTCTAAGAAGTCACACTACACTCTTTTGGCCCATAGTGAGTTCAGGCAACTAAAACCCGACAGTCTTCTTTTTTCTTTCTTGAATTTCTAGAATAAAATTTGTTTTTACCCCCCTCTCAAAAAAAAAAAAATAGAGTGGGGAGAGGAGTTGATCTAAGTTAAAGCAGAATAAAGAGAGGACAAATAAAGCAATCATGATCCTTTAATGACTCTTAGATTGAGAGAATAGTAGCTAGAAAGGACACTGTTAGAGATTTAGAGCTCTGGACAGTGAGTTTATTACATCAGTGTGGCATTTCTGGGTGTGGTGTGTATTGGGTTTGTGTAAGAGAAGCCCTTGTTGTTCCTGGGTGCTGAAGTGTCATGATGCCTACCACTTAACTTTCAAATGGTTCAACAAAATAAAGTGTATATAGAGAGAAGGTAAATGTTGCAAAAAGCTAAGTAGAGACATGGACCTTGTCCAGTCATCTTTTTTCTCCTTCAAGGTTTTGAAAATAAAATTGGGAAAGAGATTTTATAAAATATGCCAAGAGTTTTGGGATCAGGCTTTTAGGTGCAAATCTGGTGACTTCTACCTGCCTCTTTCTGACCTTGAACAAGTTACTCAGCTATCCTGAGAAGATAAGTGATTTTCTTTCTCCTGACCCATCTTCCTTCACTATACCAAGAAAGTTTCTAGACAGACACACAAATAATGTCAATTGGACAGAAAGAAAATTCAAGGCAGAAAGCACCGAACTCTTTTTCAGGTCCTGGGTGCCCCATCTTTTCGCATGTTGGCCTGGCATGTTCTCATGGGGAACCAGGTGATCTGGAAAAGTAGAGACGCGGACCTTGTCCAGTCAGCTTTTGAAATTCTTCGGGTAAGTGTATTTTTTTATTGTGTTTTGTAACAGGACAGTATTTGCCTAGTGGATTTTTAAAAAATCTTGAATTTAGGTGTGAATGTTAGGATGCATTGATAGCCCAAGTTCATCAGTGTCCAAGTTCCTGCCTCAATCTAAGATCTGTGTTATTTCTCCACTATTAAAAATGGTAGTCATTGATGAGTTTTATTTCCAGTGGAAGGAGTCTGTGCTATCCTGATAGATTGATAACAAATCACCTATCTTCTTCTCAATCCCCTAATCAGAAGCCATCAGAGTGGTTCACAGCTGCTGTAGAAGCAGGCCTGTGTCACCATCCTTCTGCACGAGCAGTCTCGATAAGTCAGGTGGGATGCAGAGGTCGCATGCCGTCTCCATCCCGGAGGTGTAGTAGATGCGAAGGCCCAAGTTTTGCTCTGATGTATTTAGGTAATCAGAAAATACGTGTGCGCTTTGCTGTCTGCCCAGGTCTGTGAAGGCACAAAATGAATATGACACAGTCTCTCAAAACTTATAATCTCTGTCGGGGATGAGGGAAGAGACAAATTTCTGAGAAAATAATCATGTAAGAACACTATAAAGCAAGAGGCAGCATGAGTCGCACATGACCAATGGCCAGGAGACACCCAGTGGGGTTGAGTGACCAGGGACACCTTCTGGGAGGAGAGAGGCTTTAGATTGAGCTACAGAGAGCCCATGGGTATGGTGAAGACAGGCAGGGGTTGGGGATGTTCCAGCTGGTGTTGGTCCTGAGTCTCTCTCTCCTGTCTAGACCATGCTGCCAGTGGGCTGTGTCCGCATTATCCCTTACAGCAACCAGTATGAGGAGGCCTACCGGTGTAACTTTCTGGGCCTCAGCCCACATGTGCAGATCCCCTCCCACGTGCTGTCCTCAGGTGCGTGCCTTTCCTGTCTGATCTGAGTCCCTGAACCTCAGGGCTCCGAAGCGAAACTGGATCTTAGCTGTGCGTTTGAGGAGGACGCCTTCTGGCCTCGGAGTCAGGCGGACTCACATTGTAGGACCAGCTTTCTAAATACTATTGGGCCTCTGCTTTCTCTTTAAAATGGGTGGGGATTTGATGGGCCATCCTCATAAGAATGATGGCTTGCTGGGGTGTGGTTTTTAGTCTGGGGCAGGTTATAGTCTGGGGGGTGGGAACAACACTAGTTGATGTTAGGATTGTAGTACCATCCTGATGAGTGTGAGTCGGAGATGCCATTGAGGTCCCAGAGGCTTGCTGGACTGATAGCATGCCTTCATATTCCATGAGTCTCGTGGTCTTCCTTTCCTCTCTTACTGATCTGTTATACTTCTTGGTCTTCTCCAAGTTTTCCCTTCCATTTGTATGCCTTAAATCCATCCTAGACGTTCATTAGTAGAGTGGGACTTTCCCAGTCCAGCTTTGCCCTCAGTGCTGACAAACTTCTCTAGGCAGAGAACAAGAAACTAATTAGCATCCCTCACTTTTGGTTTGAGAAGTTCAGGAGTAAGCATGAGGTGCAAATCCTGGCCTCCTCAGGCAGTCAGAATTTCTCTGAGTTCATCTGTGAGAGGCAGTCAACAGAGCATGTGCATTTAGCAGCCTCTCCATTCAGCACCCAGACTCAGTCCTGAGTCCGTGAGAGGCAGTGCCTTTTTTTCTGGGTAGAGTTTGGAACACGGGCTCTGATTCCAGATATAAGCTTGAAATTCTTACCATTACTAGCTCTGTGACTTAGTGA
>NW_006433941.1:5681314-5686575 GCF_000325575.1 Pteropus alecto
TGAATTGAGGTATGTAAAGTAATTAGTAAAATTTATAGTAAAATATGTTAGTTTAATTGAGGCAAAAGTTACCCATAACTATTCACAAATAAACTATAGGTTTTAAATAGCAGAGCATTAATCTCAGGAGACTGGAGTTTTTCCCTAGTTGATCTGAGATAATTTGGAGTGGCAGATTGAGGTGGGCTTGTTAAAGGGAGGAAGAGGAACACTCAACGGAGCAGTGCTTTTTGTGTTGCCACAGAATTTGCTGTTGTAGTGGAGGTCCATACGGCCACTCGTTCCAGCCTCCACCCAGTCGGGTGTGAGGATGACCAGTCTCTCAGCAAGTATGAGTTTGTGGTGACCAGTGGAAGTCCTGTAGCTGCAGATCGAGGTGGGTGCTGCTGAACTATCTTTCACCAGAACCAGAGTGGGAGTAAGGTCGCTGAGGCCTCTCACTTAACCCTGTGCTGACACATACCCCCTACTTTGTCCCCACCCTTATTCCCAGTTGGCCCAACCATTCTGAACAAGATGGAAGCTGCTTTGACCAACCAGAATCTGTCTGTGGATGTGGTTGACCAGTGCCTCGTCTGCCTCAAGGAAGAGTGGATGAAGTAAGCACACACCACCTTGCCTCCTAGAGTCTTTGCTTTCTGACTGGGGAAGGCTGGATTGCTGACAGCATTGTGTCTACTTAGGAAAACCAGAGCTGTTTCCAGAAAAAGGTGAGGTCGTGGCCACCAGGAGAGGCGATCTAGAGTAGAAGAGCATGAGTTCAAATACCAGCTCCAATCACAATGTATCGGCTAGGTGACATTGAGCAAGTGACTCACTGCCCCCAAGCTCAGTCTGTGAGATGGGGGTGACATGTGCCTCCAAGGGAAGCAGTTATTTTTGCTGCTTAATTAACTTTAAAAATCTGAAAGTCAGATAATAGATTTTCTTTTTACCAAAGCAAGTTACTTTATTCCTATCTTCGTAGTAATTTTTTGTCAAATTTAATTAGTGAAACAGTGTCCTGATTTCAAATAATGCAGTGACACTTAGGAGCAACCAGTTCCTTTCATGAATTTAGCATTTTTTTTTCTTTTTTTCTCTCCTGTTTTGATGCACCAGCCATGTTACCCAGGGTTATAACTGATGAGAAAATTAGAGATCCTAAGGTGTGCAAGTATAGGCTGCTACTTTGCTGCATTCTCTCTTCTGATGTTTGAATTCCAGCTCCATTTGCAGAGCCATTGTTGGTGTCGAAGACCTTAAGCCTCAGGACCAGAGCGCTAGTGATTGTGTTATGGTATCTGAGTGTTTTGTTTTTGGTTTTCTACAGCAAAGTGAAAGTCCTTTTTAAATTCACCAAGGTGGACAGTCGACCCAAAGAAGACACTCAGAAGCTCCTAAGTATCCTCGGAGCATCCGAGGAGGACAACGTCAAACTGCTCAAGTTTTGGATGACAGGCCTGAGCAAAACTTACAAGTCACACCTCATGTCCACAGTCCGTAGCCCCACAGCCTCAGCCTCGTAATTGATCCCACCATGGAAGTCTGTGTCTGTGTAAGCCTTCTGGGAAGTGGTAATGGCTATTGTTGCCATTGAGCTTAGAGATAGGTCTCTGGTGGCAGTCACAAGCTGTCCTTCCATTTCTGAATGCTGGCATGGAGCTGTTGCCTAGCAAAGAATGGAAACTGTTGGGGCTGAACTTTGCCTGTGTGTGGGATTTGGGCCCAGTGTAGTCCTTGGTACCATCCCACAAGCTTTCAGTTGCTCCAGCCTAAAGAAGACAATGGGAGCTTTGTGACAGCAATGGGTCCCAAGCATTTGCGTACCCCTATGAGAGAAGACTATAAAGAAAATGTGTGTCTCATGCCTAGACCTCAAAATTTATGGAGAAAACAAGTCAGTCTTGACTTGGGTATTTTAGCCATAATAATAGCCTCTTGAAATTCAGCAAGAGTTGTCCAGGTTTTATATGTGTGCATATATGGTTTGTCCCAAACCTGGACAACTCAGTTGTGAATTTTCAGGACAAGTGCTGATCCTTAGTCATTTTCAGTAATCTGGCTTTGAGTTAGGGCTCTGAGAAAGGTTTTAGGGGGTAGAGTAAATGTGTTCCTCATCTTTGGATCCTCTGGATTTCATGTTTTGAAGTCATGTGACTACTAGGTCTTCTGGCCATGCTCTCCTGAGGTTGCTTTGAAATTATCCTGTAGCTTGAGGACAAACCTCTGATCTTTGTTACACAAAGATGATACTTTGCTGAAATGTACAGTGGAGCCATTTGACTTGCTTAACTCACTGTGTATAGAGTTCAGAAACCCACCATAGTTTTATTCCACGTCACTTTGCCCTTTATTTTTTCTTTAAACATTTATACTTAGCTGTAGTTAATTTTCAGAGTATGGTGATTTACGATAAGATAGTTTTATCACCCCAGTGTGCATTTTTGATAAGGGTTAATGGTTTGGAGGAATTTTCCAGCAGTTTTGCTGGTTGGTTTAGTTTTTTTGTGTTTATATTTAATGTGAAGACTAAGTGTATATAACTGGTTAACTGTATCATTCAAGAACATTGAAACAATAAATATGTATTTTTATAAATGGTTGACTACATGGTTTTATTGGTTTGATAACTAAAGTTTTCCTGGGATCAGCCACACAAAATATTATGGTTAAAATAACACCAATGATGATATAATTATTTTGGAACTCTGGAGTCTGTTAAAGGCTTAAGGCAAGTTTACTTAGTTGGTAAATTGTGGTTAATTTTGGTCAATTTCAGCATTTGGCACAGTTGCAGCTACTCATTTCCCACCTCCCAGCCACATGGCAGGCAGTGTTCACGTGTTCCTGCAGCAGCTTTTACACAGCACGTGGGAGCTGGGATGGGTAAAAAGGACCCTGTGCTCCCAACTGTTGGAGATCTATGCTCTAATCACTGATTGCTGCTTCTGATCATGGATGCAAAGACATTGGCAGCCATTGTTGCATCTCCCTCCCATTGTTACAAGCCCCTCCTCTAACTGAAATGACTACCGGGAGACTTAAAGTGCTGGTACTCTCTTCCCCCTTTATTTTTTGCTTTTCCCATTTCAAGAGCCAGACATTAAAGACTATGACATTCAGAAATAACTGCATATATATAGCGAAAATTAGAAAGTACTACATGCTCAAGGAAAGGCTCAGAAAAGACCTGAGAAAAGCTTACACTGCAGGCCTGTCCTTGGCAAAGAGACAGCCTAGAACAATAAAATAAAAACAATAAGAAAAGCTTTGGGAAAGAGGAGTATCTGATTTCCAGAGTTGACACATTATTAGATTTAAATGTCCAATGCTCAACAACAACAAAATTAAGGCATACAAAGAAATAGGAACATATAGCCTATTCAAAGGAAAAAATTCAAGAAACTCCCTGAAAAAGACTAAATGGCAAATTTATTAGACAAAAATTCTGAAGCAAGTGTCTTAAACATGCTCAAAGAACTAAAGATGTGGAGAAAGTCAAGAAAATGTGTGAAAAAAATAGGAATATCAATAAAACAAAGCCTAAAAGGGACCCAAGAATTCCTGATCTGAACACTACAATGACTGTAATGAAAAATACCACTAGAGGGATTAAAGGGTAGGTATGAGCAGGCAGAAGAAAGAATCAGTGAATCTGAAGTTAAAATAATGGAAATAGGCTGTGTTAAGAATCATTCTGGGATTCGAGCAGAAGATGGCAGGATAGGTAAAAGCAGGATTCGCCTCTTCCCAGGTCCACATTGAAATTACAACCAAATTATAAAATAACATGGAGAATCACCTGAAGTCCAGCTGATCATAACACCTACCTCTGATGATACATAAAGGAGCCTCGTCAAAGCCGATACAGCGTAGGCAACAACCATCTGCGGATTGCTTTGTAGTTCACCAGGTACCCCTGAGCAATCAAAAGCAGCGTCTGACCTTGGCCTACCGGGGACCCTGCCCAAGGGACCACAAAACCAACACATCCAGAGACTGGCACCAGACCACATCAGAGCAACTCCTGACTAGCCCCATTAGCAGTACACACACAGTGGTTGCAGCAAGTACCCAAGTACGCTAGGGCAAATCCCATTCAGTGGGATCTGCCCCTGCAAAGCAACTCTTACCCTGAGGCTGCAGCTAGTTCCCACAATTAGCCTGAGTGTTAATTCTATCCACTGATGTACTAACAATAAAGGCTTGGTAACAACAGAAGATCACACATAACCCACACAAAGATCATGTCCAAAGCCCTTGGCATAGGGGATCAGGGAGAGTGCTCCAATGGGCCACACAGGACACCTTCCACATTAGACCATCAGGCCAAGGTTAAGAGACAAAAGAAATATTCCTGACACATAGAAATGAGCACAGGCTAATAAAATGAGAAAAACATGCCACAAATGAAACAACAGGAGAAAACTCCAGAAAATAAGCTAAATGAAACGGGGGCAAGCAACCTACCAGAGATAGAGTTCAAAATAATGGTTATAAGGATGCTCAACAAACTTAGGGAGAGAATGGATGAGCACAATTAGAACCTTGACAGAGAGTAAGCATAAAAAACAACAAACCATAAGAAAGAACCAGACAGAAATGAAGAATACACTAAAAAGATTCAACATTAGATTGGACGAAGCAGAAGATCGAATCAGTGAACTGGTAGCAGAATGCAGCCAATCAGATCAACAAAAAGAAGAATTTTTAAAAGTGAGGATAGTTTAAGAGACCTCTGGGACAATATGAAGTGTAACAATATCCGCATCATAGGAGTACCCGAAAGAGAAGAGAGAACGAGGAATTGAGAATCTATTTGAAGAAATAGTGACAAAAAACTTCCCTAACCCGGCAAAGGAATTAGACATACAAGTTCGGGAAGCACAAAGAGTCCCAAATAAGAGGAATATGAACAGATCCACACCAAGACACATCATAATTAAAATGCCAAAGGTCAAAGAACCTTACAAGCAGCAAGAGAAAGACAGCTAGACTTAAGAATGTCTGCCGATTTTTCAATGGAAACTTTGCAGGCCAGAAAGGACTGGCAAGAAATATTCGAAGTTATGAAAAACTAGAAACTACAGCCACAGATACTCTGCCCAGCAAGGCTTTCGATTAAAATGGAAGGTGAGATAAAGAGCTTCCCAGGCAGGAAAAAAGCTTAAGGAATTCATCACCAACAAGTCAGCATTAAAAGAAATGTTAAAGAGACTTCTGTTAAAAAAAAAGGGGGGGGGGGGGTAAAAAAAAAAAAAAAAAGAAAAAAAAAAAAA
>NW_006433941.1:5687922-5695894 GCF_000325575.1 Pteropus alecto
AGTACTGGCTCAGGCAGCAGGAGGTGCTAGAGGTGCATGAGGACATGCACGTTATCCAGGTTGTGAGCGAGCCTGGTCACCAGCTGGGCTGGGAGGAGTGGGCATTGTCGGAAGATGGCAATCCCGAGGGGGGAGGGGAGGAGGAGTGGGAGGAGGAGGAGGAGGAGGAGGAAGGAAGAAAGAAGAAGAAGAAGAAAACTATAGGCTGATATCTCTTATGAACATTGATGCAAAAATCCTCAACAAAAAAATATTAGCAAACTGAATTCAGCAATACATTAAAAATATACACCATGATCAAGTTGGATTTAGTCCTAGGATGCAAGGTCTGTGCAATATTCACAAATCAATTAATGTGATACAGCACATTAACAAATCGAAAGATGAAAAACATATGATCATTTCGATAGATGCAAAGAAAGTGTTTGACAAAATCCAGCGTCCATTTATAATAAAAACTCTCAGCAAAGTGGGAATAGAGGGAATATATCTCAACATAATAAGGCCATATATGACAAACCTACAGCTAACGTAATACTTAATGGGGAAAAGCTAAAAGTATTTTCCTTAAGATCAGGAACAAGACAAGGATGCCCACTTTCACCACTCCTCTTCAACACTGTATTGGAAGTCTTAGCCACAGCAATCAGACAAAGAGAAATAAAAGACATCTAAATTGAAAAGGAAGAAGGAAAACTCTCACTATTTGCCGATGACATGATATTATATAGAGAGAATCCTAGAGATTACACACACACACACACACACACACACACACACACACACACACAAACTGTTAGAACTGATCAATGAATTCAGTAGAGTAGTCATGGTGACACGGTGGAGGGTGTACATCAGTACCCCTTTTAAACACCAATGATGAATTTTTCAAAAGAAATTAAGCTAACAATCCCATTTACAATTGCATCAAAAATTATAAAATACCTGGGAATCAAATTAACCAAGGAGGTAAAAGACCTGTTCTCAGAAAATTATATGTCATTGAAAAAAGAAATAGAAGAAGATACAAATAAATGGAAGCACATATCATGCTCATGGGTAGAAAGAATCAACATCATTAAAATAGCCATACTACCCAAAGCAATATATAGATTCAGTGCAATCCCTATCCAAATACCAATGGCATTTTTCAGACAGCTAGAACAAATAATCCTAAAATTTATACGGAACCATAAAAGACCCCTGAATAGCCATGGCAATCTTGAGAAAGAAGAACGAAATTGAAGGTATCACACTACCTGATAGCAAAATATACTACAAGCCTACAGTAATCAAACCATCATGGTACTGGCATAAAAACAGATACATTGACCAATGGAACAGAATAGGGAGCCCAGACATAAATCCATGCCTATACGCTCACTTCATATATAACATACGAGGCAAGAATACACATTGGGGTAAAGACAGTTTCTTTAATAAATGGTGTTGGGAAAATTGGACATATACATGCAAAAAAAGAAACTGGACCACCTTCTTACACCATATTTAAGAACCGGAGCACCTTCTTACACCATATACAAGACCCCGAACCATAAAACTTCTAGAAGAAAACATAGGTAGTAAACTC
This sequence comes from Pteropus alecto, assembly GCF_000325575.1. Lineage (NCBI taxonomy): Eukaryota > Metazoa > Chordata > Mammalia > Chiroptera > Pteropodidae > Pteropus > Pteropus alecto. The sequence goes on from NW_006433941.1 coordinate 5,689,514, forward strand.
TCTAATATTACTAACAGTAATTTCTTTTTGGATATATCTTCCCGGGCAAGGAAAACAAAAGAAATAATAAACAAATGGGACTACATCAAACTAAAAAGTTTTTGTACAGCAAAGGAAACCATCAACAAAACAAAAAGACAACAGACTGGGAGAAGATATTCGCTAATGCTTCATCTCGTAAGAGGTTAATATCCAAAATATATAAAGGACTCATACAACTCAACAACAACAAAAAAAATCCAATTAAAAAATGAGCAGAAGATCTGAACAGATACTTCTCTAAAGAGGAAATAGCCAATAGACATGTGAAAAGATGCTCAAGGTTACAATCATCAGAGAAATGCAATTTAAAACCACAATGAAAATAAATAAATAAAACCACAATGGGAGATCACCTCATACCTGTCAGAATGGCTATCATCAATAAATCAAAGAACAACTAGTGTTGGCGAGGATGTGGAGAAAAGGGAACTCTCATACATTGTTGATGAGATTGCAAATTGGAGGTTTCTCAAAAAATTAAAAATGGATATACCTTTTGACCCAGCAATTGTATTTCTGGGTGTTTTACAAAGAAAACCAAAACAATAATTCATAAAGATCTATGTACCCCAATATTCATGGTAGCACAGTTTACAATAGCCAAGATACAGAAGTAACCTAAACAGACGATTGGATAAAGAAGTTATGGTTCATATATACAATGGAATATTACTCAGCCATTAAAAGATAAAGTCTTACCATTTGCAATGACATGGATGGACCTAGAGGTTATTATGCTGAGTGAAATAAGTCAGAGAAAGATAAATACCATATGATTTCACTTATATGCGGATTCTAAGAAGCAAAAAGAACAAACTAATCAAAAACTGACACAATTATAGAGGATAATTCGGTGATGGACAGAGGAGATGGGGGTTGAGGGGCTGGGAGAATGGGGTGAAGGGTTAAAGAAGTACAAATTAGTAGTTGATAGATGGTACACTTTCTGACTCATTCTCAGAGGCCAATCTAACCCTGACCAAAGCCAGAAAAGACACTACAAGCAAATGTTCCTTATGAACATTGATTTTTAAAAAATCTTCAACAAAATACTAGCAAACAGAATTTAGCAGCATATGAAAAGAACAATTCACCATGACCAGATGGGATTTATTCCTGGAATGCAAGGGTGGTTCAACATGAAAATTGATCAATGTAATACACCACATCAACGAAATGAAGGGAAAAAACACATGGTCACCTCAATTGATGCAGAGAAAGCATTTGACAAAATTGAACACCTTTTTTATGATAAAAACCACTCAACTAAGTCATAATAGAAGGAAACTGCATCCATATAATATATGAAAAACCTGCAGCAAAGATAATACTCAGTGGTTAAAGACTGAAATCTTTTCGTTTAAAATCAAAAGGCACAGATGCCTACTTCACTATGTCTGGTCAATAAAATATTGGAACTTCTAATCAGAGCAATTAGGCAAGAAAAATAAAAAGGCATCCAAAATGGAAAAGGAGTAGTAAAATTATTTGTGTGCAGATAATATGCTCTTATACACAGAAAATTATAAAGACTTCACCGAAAAAAAGAAAGCTGTTAGATCTAATAAGTGAATTTACCAAAGTAGTCAGATATGAAGTCAATACACACACATACACATACAAAACCCAGTTGCATTTCTATACACAACCAATTTACAGTCTTAAAAGGGAATTACAAAAGCAATTCCACTCACCATAGCATCAAAAAGAATAAAATAAGAATTAACCAAGGATGTGAAGACTTGTATAATAAAAACTGTAAAACACTGATAAAAGAAATTAAGACATAAATAATGGAAACATCCCATGTTTATGGGTTGGAAAATGTAATGTTAAAATGTCGGTATTATCCAAAGATAGCTACAGATTCAATGCACTCTTCATCAAAAAAAGCAATGATGGTTTTTTGCAGAAATAGAAAAACCCATCCTGAAATTAATATGAAGTCTCAAAGGACTCCAGATGCCCCCCCGCCCCCAACACACACACACAAAAACCTTGGGGAAAAAAAGAGAAAAATTAGAGGACTCACAATTCTTGATTTCAAAACTTACTATAAAGCTACAGTAATAAAAATAAAAAGTGTGGTATTGGCATGAAAACAGACATATAGATCAGTGAGATAGACTAGAGCCCTAAAATAAACCCTCACAAATGGATTTTTGACAAAAATGCCAAGACCATTCCACGAGGAAAGCACGGTCTTTTCAAAAAAGTACCGGGAAAACTGGGTATACACATGCAAAAAAGTTGGACCCTTCCTAACACCATATACAAAAATTAGCTTAAAAATGAATCAAAGACCTAAATTAAGACCTACAACAATAAAATTCTTAGAATAAAACATAGAGCAACAGCTTCTTGACATTAGATTTGGCAATGATTTCTTGGCACAGATAACAAAAATAAACAGACAAATTGGCTTTATGAAAAATTTAAAATTTTGTATATCAAAAGACACTATCTGCAAAGAAAAAGGCAGCCCACATGATAAGAGAAAATATATGCAAATCATATATCTGATAAGAAATTAACATCCAGAATATCTAGAGAACTTTTAAATCTCAACAACAAAACAGCAATCTGATTCAATGGATTTGAAAAGACATTTTTTCAAAGATGTACAAATCGGCAAAAAGCACATGGAAAGACATCAACATCACTAATCATTAGGGAAATGCAAGTCAACACTACAATGAGATATCATCTCACATCTGTTAGGATGGCTACCATTAAAAAAAAGAAAAAAACAGAAAACATGGCTTTTTAGGAAACATGGAAGAACAGATCAATGCTGTGCTTACCTCCTCCCACAACCACATCGAAATTACAAACAAATTATAAAACAACCACGCTTGAGAACCACTTGAAGAATGGCTGAACAGAACTACAGCTAAAGATAAAAAGAAGAATGGTAGGAGGGGCAGAGATGTGAAACAGGCTGGTCCTATACCCCCTGTTTGGTGGTTAAGGAGCAGGAGGGATATCTTGGCTGCGGAGGTCCCCCCCGTGAGGTGTGAGGGGTCTGGCCCAACACCAGTGCTGGGAAGAGGAGTTCCCATAACTGTGAAAATCATTGGGATTCCATCCAGGTGAGATGGAGGACTGCCGTAGACCTAGAAGATAATCACCAATGATACATCCCTTAAGCCTTAAGAAGTTAACATCCAAAATATATAAAGAGCTCATATAACTTAACACTAAAAAAAACAAAACAAAAAAAAAACCAATATGAATAAAGAAGTGGTTGTACATATATTGTTTTGTCAAACAGAGAAAGACAAATACAATATGATTTTACTTATATGTGGAATCTAAAGAACAAAATAAAAGAACAAACCAAACAGAAACAAACTAATAGATACAGAGAACAAACCGATGGTTGCCAGATGGGAAGGGGTTTGGGGGGGCTAGGTGAAAAATATAAAGAGATTAAGAAATACAAATTGGTAGTTACAAAGTAGTCACAAGTATGTAAAGTATAGCAGAGGAAATATAGTCAATAATATTGTAATAACTATGTATGGTTTCAGGTGGCACTAGACTTACCAAGGGGATCACTTTGTAAACTATATAAACATCTAACACTATGCTGTACACCTGAAACTAATATAATATTGAATGTCAACTGTAATTCAAAAAAAATTTTTTTAAAGCAATAATAAACATCATGATACAAAGTAGTGAACTTCCCAGGATAAAGCAGCTGGGTTCAATAATGACCTGCTCCGACGAAGAGGAGTCGGAGAGGCTAGAAGAAGATCTCAAACTGCACCAGAATAGACACCACTCTCTTGTTAATAATTGCTTAAGGATTATCACCAGTGTCTCAGTGAGGAAATGAATGACAAGATCACATGGCTCATCAATAATTCCACTGCCTGTCAAGCACGGTCATTTAGATCGTTAGGTCACTGCACTGACTGCACCTTAGAAACACTGGGGAAGGAAGATTTTTAAAAATGACTTTTTTGATAAATTTTATTTTTTAATTTTGTTTTTTGTTGTTATTGTTATGGTAAATACACATGACATATAATTTACCATATTCACCAGAACAAATCATAACAAAACAAAAAAACAGAAAACAAGTGTTGGCAAGAATGTGGATAAATGGAAACCCTTGCGCACTGTTGGTGGAAATGTAAAATGGTATAGCTACTGTGGAAAACAGTATGAAGGTTTCTCAAAAAATTAAAAATAGAATTACCATATGATCCAGTAATCCCACTTCTGGGTGTATAACCAAAAGATTTGAAAGTAGAGTCTCAAAGAGATATATGTACACTGATGTTAATAGCATTATTCACAATAGTCAAATGTGGAAGCAACCCAAGTGTTCATCAACTGATGAATGGATAAGCAAAAAGTGGTATATACATATAAAGGAATATTATTCAGCCTTAAAAAGGAAGAAAATTCTGTAATATGCTATAGCATGAATGAATCTTGAGTACATTATGCTGTGACATATGTCAGTCAAAAAAGACAAATACATATAATTTCACTTATATGAAATACTTAAGTCAAAATTATAGAATCAGAAAGTAGAATGGTGGTTATTAGGGACTTGGGGGAAAGGGAGAATGGGAATTTATTGTGTAATAGGTATACAATTTGTTTCACAAGATGAAAGTGTTATGTGGATGGATGGTGGAGATGGCTGCACAACAATATGAATGTATTCAATGCCACTGAATTTTATATTTACAAATGGTTGAGATGGCAAATTTGATGGTATACGTACTTTAACACAATTTTTAAAAATAATGACACCAGGGAATGGCCAGTTCTCTGTGGTATGTAAGTTTAAGCTGATTTAGTGATCATGGACAGTCTTGTCAAAGTTAATGTTTAGAGTTGATGGCGAAAAGATGGCACTAATTTATTCCAAAGATATCTACTGAGTGTTGGACAAAATCCAACATCCATTTACGATAAAAACTCCCAGCAAAGTGGGAATAGAGGGAACATACCTCAACATAGTAAATGCCATATATGACAAAACTATAGCTAACGTCAACCTCAATGGGGAAAGGCTAAAGCGTTTTCCTTAAGATCAGGAACAAGACAAGGATGCCCACTTCCACCACTTCTGTTCAACAGAGTATTGGAAGTCCTAGCCACAGCAGTCAGACAAGAAAGAGAAATAAAAGACATCCAAATTGAAAAGGAAGAAGTAAAACTGTCATTATTTGCAGATGACATTATGTAGAGATGATATTATGTAGAGAGAACCCTAAAGATTCCACCAAAAAACCGTTAGAACCGGTAAGTGAAATCAGTAAAGTAGCAGGATACAAAATTAATATTCAGAAGTAGGTTGCATTTTTAGACACCAGTGATGAACTATCAGAAAGAGTAATTAGGAACACAATCCCATCTAAAATACCCAGGAATCAAATTAGCCAAGGAGGTAAAAAATCCTGTTCTCAGAAAATTATAAGTCATTGGAAAAAGAAATAGAAGAAGATACAAATAAATGGAAGCACACACCGTACTGATGGGTAGGAAGAATCGACATTATTAAAATGTCCATACTACCCAAAGCAGTCTATAGATTCAATGCAATCTCTATCAAAGTACCAATGGTAGTTTTTAGAGAACTAAAACGAATAATCCTAAAATGTATATGGAACTATAAAAGACCCCAAAGAGCCATGGCGATTTAGAGAAAGAAGAACAAAATCTGAGGTACTCGGTATCAAACTATACTACAAGGCTACAGTAATCCAAACAGCATGGTACTGGCATAAAAACAGACATACAGATCAATGGAACAGAATAGAGCCCAGAAATAAATCCATGCCTATATGGTTATTTAATCTATGACAAAGTAGGCAAGAATATACAATGGGGTAAAGACAGTTTTTTCGATAAGTAGTACTGGGAAAACTGGACAGATACGTGCAAAAAAAAAAAAGACTGCTTTCTTATACCATATACAAAAATAAACTTAAAATGGATTAAAAATGAATATAAGACCCGAAACCATAGATCTCCTAGAAGAAAACATAGGCAGTAAACTCTCTGAATCAATTATAATTCAAAAACAATTTTTAAAAGTGAAACTACATTGCTCTTATTAATATTTTTTTGGAGATGTCTCTTTGGGCAAGGGAAATAAAAAAAGAATTGGACTACATCAAACTAAAAAGTTTTTCATAGCAAAGGAAACCATCAACAAAATGAAAAAACAACCTACTAAATGGGAGAGTATATTTTCCAATGATATATCCAATAAGAGATTAATGTTCAAAATTTATAGGGAACTCATACACTTTAACACTAAAAAAACAATCTGATTAAAAATGGAGGACCTAAATGGATATTTTTCTC
>NW_006433941.1:5696117-5700532 GCF_000325575.1 Pteropus alecto
CTACGTGCCAATCTACAGACGACTGGATAAAGAAGTTATGGTACATATATACAATGGAATATTACTCAGCCATTAAAAAAATGCAATCTTACCATTTGCAACGACATGGATGGACCTAGAGGGTATTATGCTGATTGAAATAAGTCAGACAGAGAAAGATAAATACCATATGATTTCAGCTATATGTGGAATCTAAGGAACAAAAGAAACGAACAAACTAAAAGAAAAGAGACTCACTGATACAGAGAAATAATTGCTATTTACTAGACTCTCCCCTGGCTCACTGTTTGGCCCCCTCCTAGGACGAATTTCTGCTCCCCAGTCCCTATGACCTCATGCCATCCACTGCTCTCTCAGCCACCTCTTACCCTCCAGAAGCCACCTCCACCAAAGTCGCCTGCCACTTCTTAACGAGGGCAGTGCTAATATTCGACGTTCCCTATTCCATCTGAGTTTTGCCATGATGAAGCCCCAAGGTTCTTGATTTAGGGTGCATGCTTGGAAAAGTAGGCCTCCAAAAGGCGTTGCCTCAGGCCAGAGTGTGGAAAGAAGAGACAAGAGAGATTAACCAGTCAATAACTGCAAGACAAACTAATGAGAGACTGCTTACATTCCTGAGTGAATGTAGGAACTTTGAATTAATTTCCAAGTGGCAATTTCCACAATCATTTAAGAGAATAGCCAGGTGCCACCAATCACCAGAAGTCTCTAGGTCTTTCTTAAACACGAACTTTCCAGACTGTTGCCCACAACCAACACAAAGGAGCAAACGCTTCTCCCTTATGTACTCTGCACCTATCCGAGAACTAGCTCCGCCTCACCCTCTTTCTCCTGCTTTCTCTGTAGCCAATGTCAATTCTTTTAAAACAAGTTTCCCCCAAACTTGATGTATGAAAGAGGCCCATCAACTCCAGGATGTGGACATCTTGCCTTTTCCACCTAACCCTGCTGCTGGTGGCTTACACTGCAGGTCCCAGGACCCGGTCCTTTTCTGGCTAGCATGTGGCTCGATAAACCCTTTCTTTTAGAAAAAAAAATATATCCATCACTTCACCTCTCTTTGCATCTCTCCTTCTCTATCTCCCATCCCTAGGCAACCACTGATCTGATTTCTGTCACTATAGTTTGCATTTCCTAGAATTTTATATAAATGGAATCATACAGTACTCCTTTTGTCTGGCTTTTTACACTCAATGTAATTGAAATTTATCCATGTAGTATCTATTCATAGTTTAAATAGTATTCCATTGTACAGATACACAAAAGTTTGTATATATAGTTGTCTGATGGACATTTGTGTTGTTTCTAGGTTTGGGTTATTACAAATAAAACTGCTGTGAACATTTGTGTACATATTTTTGTGTGGACATATGTTTTCATTTCTCTTGGATTACACCGTGAAGTGGGATAGCTAGATCATATGGAAGGTGTGTGTTTAACATTTTAAATCAACTTTTAATTTGGAATAATTTCAGATTTACCCAAAAGTTTCAAAGATAGCACAGAGTGTTCCCACTTACCTGTCACCCAGTTTCTCTCATTGTTAGCATCTTACATTACTATCATACATTTGTTAAAGTGAAGAAACTGACATTGGTATAATACAATTAATTAAACTCCAGTCTTTATTTGGATTTCACCAGTTTTTCTATTCCAGAATCCAGTCCAGGGCACCACATTGTATTTAGTCGCTATATATCCCCAGTCTCCTCTGGTCTGTGACAGTTTCTAAGTTGTTCCTTTTTTCATGACATTGGCAGTCTTGGAAAATACTGGCCAGGTATTCTGTGGAATGTGATAGCATGTCCTCCAATCTGGATTTCTGATGTTCTCTCCTGATGACTGAACTGGGGTTATGGGCTATGAGAAAGACTACTGTAGAAGTACAGTGCACTTCTCATCATATTGTATCAGGGGTACATGACATCTACATGATATCTCTGGTGATGTTAGCCATCAATTGGTTAAAGTGGTGTTTACCAGTTTTCTCCATGTAAAGTTTATTTTTCTGCCTTCCCTACTGTAGTCTCTAAGTCTTGCCCACACTCAAAGGGGCAGGGAGATTTAATTCTACCTATTATAGGGAATGGGGTAGTATCTACATAGATGATTTGAAATTCTTCTGTAAGCAACACTTGTGTCTTCCCTTTCATTTCTTTAGTCATTTATTTATATCAGTATAGACTAACGTATACTTATTTTGTACTTGGGTTATAATCCAATGCTGCGTTATTCCTTTTGTTCCTCAAATTGTACCAGTTTTGGCCTTGGGGAGTTCTTTTCGGTTGGCTCCTGTGTCCTTTAGACATACCACTATCCTTTATTTATGTTTTTGGAGCACTTCTTTACTTTCTAGAAGTACAAGGTACTTCAAGTTCATCTTATATTTCCCCTGCCTATTCCTAAAATCGGTCATTTCCCCCAAGAAGTTTTTTTCTTTTTTTAATTTTTTTTTTTTAATTGGACAGTGGTATTTAGAAACCAAGATCTGGGAGCTAGGTATGCACATTGCTCCTGGGATGTCATTCCTTCTGCGCCTCCTAGGGGATTGAAGCCAGTGATATATGTATGCCAAAAGTGACGTATTATCTATATTAATAGACATACTAAGCTAAACGAGAGTTCACACTGGTGTCTTTGACTTCATCCCAGTACTATAGGGATCATTCTAGCTTCTCCCATACTTATTTCTAACTTCCCCCATTCAGCAGAGAGAACCCTGGCTCCTGCTATCTGCAGGAACTGACTAATCCAGTTAACCCCAAGGCACATGTACAGTGGTTTAGAATTGTTAACCAGTTTCCTTCCTTGGGAAATGAATGTACCAACTAGAGTACGGTGTTCATATGTAGTTTCTTTTGTGTTCCTTTTGTAGTTCTTTAGAATTTCCAGTCAAAACATATTTTCCAAAGTTACTTACGTCAGCTTCTTCTTTTCCTCCATCCAGGGGTCTGTTTTTTTAACAGAAGAAAGTCATGGAAAGTCAGCTGGTAACAAAGAGATTGTATAGGAGCCGTCATTTCCATTTAAGGACAGACCATAGAGATGTTACCAGTGCAGGGGTCATTGCCCTGCACTCAGGACAGAAATGAAGAGAGTGGGAGAAACAGTTTTGCAGAGAGAAAGGTTTATTAAAGCGAAAGCTTGATGCACCACGGGAGGAGAAAGATGTGGCTCCCGAGGTTTACAGGTACAGCCTTTTTATAGGCTCTTGGGATTGGGGGTCACCCTTTCCCCTTTTCTCCCTCCCCAGCAATATGTTGAGGCTGGTCCTATACTACACCTGTGTAGGTTCCTACTTGCTACTTCATGTCTCATTAGCATTTTAAATCTCCACCTAGCAGAATGTTTTTTACTATGATAATGAGGAAACGTTAACTACAGGACAGCTCTTTTAACTAACACTGCATGTGAGACCTGAGAAACTTTTCCCCGCCCCGCTTATCTCTGTTGCGATTATTGTTCTGTCCACTCATTATTTCTTGTTGGCTGGGGAATGTGGTTCAAGCTTGTTTTCCCCAGCTGCAGATTCCTGCTATGTGATTCCCTACCTGACAACCGACCCCAGAGATATTTTGATTTACCCATGAAATTTTCCTGACTAGGATTCAGGAAAGATGAAATAGGAAAAATTCTTACCCTTTCTTCTCTTTTCCTCCCTGTGAAAAGTAACAGCCTCTCCCAAGCGGTACAGTGGGCCCATTGCTGGCTAAGTCAGGACTATAGACTTCTTATTCTCCACTCTGTTTATGCTTAAAGCAAAATAGTTATCTTCAAATAACGGAAGATTACATTGGGAGGGTTGGAAGAAACACAAGGCTCTAACGCTGGACTTGGGGCCTGTCTCCATATCACACTATTGCCTCCAGCTAAGTGTTACTTGACATTCTGTGTTTCCAAACCCTTCTCCCAGCCCTGCCCAGCGCCTCCCCAAAGGCAAAAGGGAAGGTATGAACTGAGAGACAGGCACTACCCTGTTGCCCTAGGAGGGGCTGGGCTATTGAACGCTTCATGGACAGCCGCGGGTGGTGGGCACGGAGGGCAGTCTCTGGCCATGGTGGTTGGTGGGCTGTGCGCTTGGACCGAGTCAGGGCGGGGTGGGTTCAGCCTGAGGCAGGTGGCGGGCTGGGAGCGCAGGCGCGGTGGGGCGGCAAGCGCTGCGGCAACTGGCGCAAGCGGCTGGCGAGTGCGCAGGCGCGGTGGCGTGGTGGGGGGACAGCCGCGGGTGGTGGGCACGGAGGGCAGTCTCTGGCCATGGTGGTTGGTGGGCTGTGCGCTTGGACCGAGTCAGGGCGGGGTGGGTTCAGCCTGAGGCAGGTGGCGGGCTGGGAGCGCAGGCGCGGTGGGGCGGCAAGCGCTGCGGCAACTGGCGCAAGCGGCTGGCGAGTGCGCAGGCGCGGTGGCGTGGTGGGGGG
>NW_006433941.1:5700566-5715840 GCF_000325575.1 Pteropus alecto
GGCCCCCTCCGCGGGCTGCGGGTGCAGCCTGCCCCACGGCGAAAGCTCGTTGAGCCGCCTGCTGCGCGCCTTGCTGGCCGCCCGAGCCAGCCTCGAGCTCTGCCTCTTTGCCTTCTCCAGCCCGCAGCTGGGCCGGGCAGTGCAGCTGCTGCACCAGCGCGGGGTACGTGTCCGGGTCATCACCGACTGCGACTACATGGCCCTCAACGGCTCGCAGATCGGCCTGCTCCGCAAGGCAGGTAGGTAGGCCGGGATTCCCAAGCCAGGGGCGCGTGTCCGAAGAGCTGGATAGAGAGGGCCAGGCCCGGAGATCGCTCTAACCCTCCGAGACTGTAGACAGAAGGGAGAATGCCAAAGGCGGATACTTGGGTCGGGGGCCTGAGTACAGGTGAGACCCCATTTATTTCCCATGGTGGCCTTGTAAGATCAGGACAGTTTTACCCCGGAGAAACTCCAGGGCCTTCTATAAGGGGCCCCCTGTCCTCACAAGGCTGGTGAGATTCTTTGCAGTGGGATTTCATGCCCATGATGAGTGTGAGCTGGCTTGTGTGTTCTCATCTAGTGGAGGAAGGGCTAGAGGACTCCCAGAGGCAGGGGTCTGCCCGTGGACACCTGGGAAGTAGACAGAGCCCCTGCAGTGTGCCTCATTCCACGCATTCGCATGATCCGCGTTGGCCTTGGGGCCCGGTAGGGAACGCCTATGCCTAGGCAGTGCTGGGGGTGTAGTCCGGCCAACTGAGTTTTTGACAGTGGCAGCCTGAAATGAGGATGGCTTGGCCTGACAGCACTCAGGAAAATAAGGGAAAGTCTAAGAACAAAGCTGCAGGTCCACCCACTAGCAGGCTGTTAGTGACTGTGGTCAGAGGAGCAGGTGTGCAAAGATTGCAACCGTAGGGCTTCAAGATTGAAGAGCAAAAGAAGGAAGGTGGCCCTAAAATATTTAGTTGGTGAGTGGTTAGTTTCTCCAGCTGCAAAAATGCCTGGGAAGGCAGATATCTCTGGCCAGCCTACCTCTTTTACTCAGATGGGGAACAGATAAGCAGGAAATAGGAATCATTTTGTTCTAAATTCAGATCCCTGGTCTCACCTGTGAATTCCTTGTTTTATTCTTCCACCTTAGTGTAATGGCGTGTTCTGCAAGCAAGCTCTGGTCCTTGTGTTTTGTTCGTTGGCTGCATGGAGTCAGAACGTGTCTCTCAGTCACTCAGGCACCCAGAAAAGTCATTCCTGCACCAAAATCCGTCCCACCTGTCAATTCTAGTAGCCCCAGTGACAGAAAGATGCAAGGAACTCTTGAGAACTGGCTGTGTAGTGGTCTCACGAGAACTCTTGAGAACTGGTTGCTCTGAGTTACACAAGCACAAGCATGGCCTTTTGCTGACCAGGGAGGCAGAGAAGCCTTTCCAGGAGTCAGGTTCTGCTTCCTGTCTCTGCTTGGGGCTCTCCAGATGGCAAAGCACTTTAATCCTTTGGTGCTTGTTGCATCCTATGTGGGCAGAGTCGGAAACTTAGTTCAAATAATGAGGATGTTCTCTTCCACTCTTCCTGAACTAATCATGAGTTGCCCTAAATTTGTTGGTCCTTTTAATGGGGAAACTGGGATATCTTTAGGTATGGGCCATTTTATTTAGTTAGCTTTGAGAGAATGGCAAAATATCAAGTTTGAAAAGAACCTTAAAGGGCACTGCAACTAGACTCCATCTAAGATTGATTCCCCTTTGATGGCGTCCCAGCCATCATTCATCATTCATCTGTTCAACAAATATATCTGTGTGCCAGTATTTGCCTTGATTAGTTCCAGGCCCCAGGGACACAGCGATGAACAAGATAAAGACCCAGTGGAGAAACTGATTGAAGCATGAATATTTAAGGTAGTAAGAAGGGTCAAGAAATATGAGAGGTGTGACATGCCAGCAGAAGGGGGATATCTGAGGGAGAGCCTTCTGGCTTGAGGAACAGCAAGTACAATTGCTAACTTCATAGCAAGAAATTCCCTGTGGCCAAAGGTAGAGGTAGTAATGAGGTGAGGCTGGAGACCACACAGGTGTGTAAGGCACATAGGTGTGGGGGGCACACAGGTGTGGAAGGCACATAGATGCAGAGGGCTGGTTTCATGCGGGCATTTGGATCCCATTCTATGAGACGGGAAGCCTTTATAGGATAGTCCGCAGGGCAAAAGGGACAGAAGGCCTCACAGAGGATGTCCAGGCTGCTCTGAGGAGAATGGGCTTTGGGCAGGGGTGGGTGGCAGATGGGAGAGCTTTGTGGCAGTGTTGGAGGGGTCAGAATTGGTTGGATTTAAGATCTGTTTTGAAGGTGGAGCTGACAGGATTTGCTGGTGGGCTGACAACAGAGTGCATGGAGCAGTGGTGCCGGCATCCCCTGGAGTAAGGTGGTCACCACTTTGAAGGTGGTGCTGCTAGGCAAAGTACAGGTGCCCGGGTAAGCGGTGAATTTCAGGTAAGCAACGAATGATTTTTAGTGTGTGTCCCAATATTGCATAGGACATACCTTAAAAAATTATTTGTTGTTTATCTGAAATCCCAACTTAATTTGGACAAACTATATTTATTTGCTAAGTCTGGCAACCCTATTGCAAAGCAGCCTGTTTTAAACTGTTACTTTAAATCACATTTGTAATGGTCTCATTCACTGACTGGATAATTAGGCATTATTCCAGAGTTGATGAAGAGTGGACAGGACAGACAGGGTCCTGCCCTAGGAGTTTGAAAGCAGTGTGTGTGAGAGAGAAACAGTGAAATGAAAAGGTACATTTACATGCTCTTTAGTCAAGGAAACAGGCAACGTGAAGGAGAATAATTTGTTTCTGTATCAGTTAGGGTGCTTTCTTCTTCAGCAGTCAGGCTGGGTCTAAGCTGGGGGCTTCACTGAGCCAGAGCCAGCTGACTTTCTTTGATCCTTAATTCCCTTACTGCCACTCACCCTAGGCCTGGTTTCTCCTGCGCTGCTTCCTCCTCAGGCTTGGCCCCTGCCCTTGCAGAGTGGGGTATAGCTCCTGGCCTGGCATGTTTACTGGGGTGTCCAGTGCTGGATAGAAGTGAGAGCTCAAAGACAAGGAAACCCCAGCAAATGATGTTTGCTCTGATCGCTTCTGGCAGGATGAACGAATTCTGAAGGTTATCCTGATTGGTTATCCAGAGGTGTGGTGGGTGCAAGGTGGGTTGTTCCCAGAGGAAACTGAGTAATATTAAGAGAGCAGTATCTGAGTATCTGCCATGGTTCTGCCCTTAGGATTGTCTGTCTCTTCCTGTGCCAGAATGCTCCTTATTCCTTCCTGTGAGCTGGTTGTGGTTGGTCACTGTACGGCTCAGCTGCCACCACCTGCCCAAGTGACAAGCTTCCCCTTTCCCACCAAATCAGAGACAAACAGCAAAGTTAGTAGCTGCTAGCAAATGGTCCCCTGCTTGAGGAGGAGCTGAGATGTTTGAGTGAATGAATGCTGTAGAGGTGGTGGTGAAGGCTGACTTGCCCTTTTTGCAGGTATTCAGGTTCGACATGATCAGGACCTGGGTTACATGCACCACAAGTTTGCAATAGTGGACAAGAAGGTACTGATCACCGGCTCCCTCAACTGGACCACACAAGCCATTCAAAACAATAGAGAAAACGTTTTGATTATGGAGGATGAAGACTATGTGAGGCTTTTTCTGGAAGAATTTGAGCGTATTTGGGAAGAGTTTAACCCTACAAAGTATACTTTTTTCCCACAAAAGAAGAGAAGTCACTGAAGCTGTGCTCTCACCTCTGTCTTCAGAGTTGGAGGGGAAAGAGGGGTTTAATGTTGTTGAAACCAGGCCAAACCTTCAAACCTTCAAGGAATGGGACGGAAGACCTGCCTGTGTCCTCCCCAGAGCCACTGCGAGTTATGGTGCCAGAGTCTGCATTCTGCTTGAGAGAAACCTCGACATTAGAAAAAAAATCATTCAAACCAAATTCTTGTTCATTAAATACTAAAGTGAACTAAAGAATGTTTAGTGTTAAAAGGGCAAGAGACTCTTGGAATGTCAGGTCAATTGTGATGGATAGAGCCTTTGGGTATTTTTTTCCCCTTCCACCAAAAGTAAAAGCAGTTATAGCTTTAGGAGCCTTGCCTTTGCCTAGTACTTTCTTCACAATGGAAGGATTTCTCCTGCTGCATGGAAAAGGTGCAATGCCTCTTTCAGGGTTGAAAATCTGATTTCCTTTCCTGATTCTAGGGAATCTCCTGATCTCGCTGACCCCCATCCGTTCAGCCTTTAGTTATTTCCTGAAATGTTCCCTCTTCTTTCTTTGGGTTGGCCCAGTCCCTGTTCAGCACAGCTAAACCCCGGGATTGGCTAGAGGTTGACAGTCTCTTCATCCCTGTTGTCACCAGCTCCTTGGTGGTTTATGGGCAGGTCTGAGTCAGAGGATAGAAAGGGAAGAGGAGTGCTGGGCACAGCAGGAGCAGGGGCTTTCTTCCAGGGCCCCTCATGAGCTTTAGTTGCCACTGCAGCAGGCAGGTCATTTTCTTACCCAAGTTTCCTTGCAAAATTACTCTTTAAAACAAGTACACATGAAATTGTTCATCCGTGGCAGCTTCCCTTCTAGTTTCATGTGGTCAAGTGTGTGGTCTGTCAGGAAAGACTGTAAGCAGACAGAAGCTGCTTCTGTTTCCGTATGTTATGCTTTTAATTTTTAACATTCTCACATCCAAGGTAGTTTTGTCGTGTGTTTAGAAGTAGCCTTCACTTTAACAACTGTGGGCTTTGCTAATTTGCATTTTTTTTTGGCTCAGTGTAATCAGTCATGAGTTACCCGACCATCTGGAGGAATAAACTTGAGGAGAGACCGATTTCAGGTTGTGGTACCTTACAGATCTATTTTTATTCTCAGCTCAGGGTTTTGCATACACAGATAATGAGGAGAACAGGTATCTTACATATATTTGTGAAATGTTTCAAATTATTTTCTTCAGAACATGTATCTTTATATATAGATAGCTCAAATAACATCTAAATGATGATTTTACCATCCTGTCATAGTTCCATATGTAATATGCTGTGTGACCTGTCTTGAGGTCTGTCTGGTGCATATGTGCATTTTTTTCTTTCCTATCACGCTCACATAGCCACCTGGAGAGACCGTTCAGTGTTGCATGTTTTCCCTTTTTAAAGTTACCTTTGACTTATGATGTTAGGCAAATAAACTCAAAGTTAATTTTTCTTATTTAATTGAAGCTATAAAGTATAATATATGCATCAGAAATCACAAGAAATGGTTTTACATTAAACATGTTTTTCACCTGAGTCTGTTCTGCAGCAGTTTATGTTCTGAAAAGAATGGGAGAAGTTGTAGCATGTCTCCTGAGTGATGAAGCCATGCTGTCTGGACCTCCCACACATCTGAATAAACATGTTCTTATTCTGGAATGGTAGTACTGTGTGTCTTTGCCTTTCGCTTAGTTATTTAAATCGTGGTTCCTCTTTATTAAACAAGTAAAACTTTTTTGGGGAGGGTGGGGGCAACATACAGCTATTTAGAAACTTGGTGAACATAGGAGTCTCTTAAAGAAAGTCCTGAAGGTGTTACTTGGGGATGTCCCAAAGTGTTTTCAAGACATACATGCTGCTTCTGGTATGATTTCCAGCCTATCTGCCTGACTTGTGAAGGCGGGCACATGTGCAGCCCGCTCCTCTCATAGTGCCTGGGTCTCAGCTGTGGCTACATCCCTTTCTTCCAGAGGCAGGGTGGCACATAGAGCATGGCATCAAATGCATCAGTAACGGTGTGCATATGAAGTAATCTAGCCAAGCTGTCTAGATGTTTTAAGAATTGTGAAATAATCTCATAATTTTTGATATAACTTTATATTGTTTATCTTAGTGTTTTCATCATCTTAGCAGAGGTGGGGAAAGTTTCAGATAATAGTTAATTTTTCTGAAAAGAAGTTGCAATGAAAGAACACTTCTTCTGAGGGTACGGGGGCTGAGGAAGGACAGTACTAAAATCTACCTCCAAACTGGAGGCTGTTTGGTACCCATTTAGATTAGGTGTTTGCACAAAGTGACTGGAGCCCCTGACCTTCAGACTGGCAGCACCCAACTCTGACAGGAAAGGTGTAGGGAGGGGTAGCCAGGCTAAGACCAAGGCATTGGAGCTGGCTGGTATGTTTCATCTGCCAGGTGAGCCATGGTGTTCACATCAGAAGCTGTGGTTAAGTTCCAGGTTTCAGAGTCCATAAAAGCAAATGAACTAAACAGTTGATCTTTAGTTGATTCAGAAGATACTTTGGGCTGAGTAAGTGGCTTTGTATTGAGTGACAGTTATTTGGGGGCTAGTCCAGTGATGAGCAGTTACACTGAAGAGACCCCTAGAACTGTGGGTCTGTTTGACATCCTTAGGAATGGCCTGAGCACAGAATGAAAGAAGGCTGGGAGGAGACTTGTGTAGTGTGTGTCCTCTGAAGCTTTCTTTGCGTACAAGGTTCTGTCATGGCTCTCCCTAGGGAAACTTTAAAAGAAGTAGAAAGGCTGGGCAGTTACTTCATAAGGAGTCTAGGATCCCCACTCCCCACCCTCTTCCCCGCATAGGCTCAGTCTGCCTTGTGGTTTCAGTTCAAGGTTTTCATTTGAACTATGGGGCAGTGATGCAGCTTAACAACAAACCTGATGTTGTGCAAAGTGAATTAAACACTGGCACAATTAAGTTTAAAATATTGTAAACTCTTGTAACACTTGATTAAAAAATGTATGGTTGTAGCATGTGGCCTTAATGGTCTGCCAACAACTATCATACCAAGAGTGTGTCTGAATAAACCAACGTGACTACTTTGTATTTTAAAGCACTATATTGATTCTATTTAATTGGTTTTTAAAGCGACTGATTATTTTTAAAGTAACACTTCATTGAGATTCATATACCACAAAATTCACCCTTTAAAAGTATGCAGTGTCTTAGCAGAGTTGTGTAGCCATTACCAATGATTCCAGAATATTTTCATCACTCCAGAAAGAAACCTTGTCTCATTAGTGGTCACTCCCTATTTCTTCCAACCCCATCCCCTGGCAACCACTGATATGCTTCCTGTCTGTACAGATTTACCTGCTGTGGAAATTTCATATAAGTGGAATACAATATGTGGCATTTTTTACCTTCACTTAGCATGTTTTCAAGGGCATTCATGTAGCATGTATGAGTATTTCACTTCTTTTTATAGCTGAATAATATTCCATTGTATAGATGTACTGTATTTTGTTTGCCCATTTGTTAGTAGATGGACATTTGGGTTGTTTCCACCTTTTGGCTATTATACTGATGTTATGAACATTCACGTACATGTGTTTTTATGGGCATCATTTTCATTTCTGTCGAGTAAATGTCTAGGAGTGGAATTGGGTCATATGAGTCTGTTTAACCACTTGAGGAACTGCCAGACTGTTTTCCAAAGTGACTGTTCTACTTTACATTTCTGTCTGCACTGTATGAGGGTTCCTTTTTCTCCATATACCAACAAAAAGTTACCTGAATTTTTAATTATAGCCAACCTATTGGGTGGTGTCTTGTTGTGGTTTTGACTTACATTTCCTGATGACCAATGATGTTGAACATCTTTTCCCATACTTGCTGGTCATTTATATATCGTCTTTGGAGAAATGTCTGTTCATATCCTTTGCCCATTTTTCCATTGGGTTATTGTTATGAGTACTTTGTATATTCTGGATATAAGTCCCTTATAAGAAATGTAATTTTCAAATATTTTCTCCCATTATTTGGGTAGTCTTTTCACTTTCTTGGTGGTATCATTTTGCAGCATGTTATTTTGTTATAATTCATGTTTTTACTTTTGCTGCTTGTGCTTTGGTGTCACATCTAAGAAACCATTGCCCAACCCAAGAGCACAAAAATTTGCCCCTCTTTTTTTCCCTAAGAGTCTTACACTCTCAGCTCTTATATTTAGGTCTATGAACCATTTTGAGCTAATTTTTGTGTATAATGTGAGGTAGGGGGTCCAACTTGATTCTTTTATATGTAGATTATTAGTTATCCCAGTACTATTTGTTGAAAAAAATTCTTTCCCACAGAATGGTCTTGGTACCCTTGTTGAAAATCAGTTGATCATAAATGTAAATGTATTTCTGGATTCTCAATTCTTCTCCATTGATCTACATGTCAATCCATGTGCCAGTACCGCACTATCTCAATTACTGAAGCTTTGTAGTAAGTTTTGAAACCCAGTAGCATGAATCCTCTTTGTTCTTTTCCAACATTGTTTGACTGTTATGGGTCCCCTTACATTTCCATATCTTCGGATAACTTCTGATTAACTTCTGTAAAAGCAGTAGAGATTTTGATAGGGATTGTGTTGAATCTGTAGATCAAGTTAGGGAGTATTGCCATTCTAGCAATGTCTCCCAATCCATTAACACAAGATGACTTTGCATTTATTTAAATAATTTCTTTACATGATGTTTTTTAGTTTTCAGTGTACAAGTCTTACATTTTAAAAAAATTCTTTTTAATGTTATTGCAACTAGAATTGCTTTCTTCAGTTTGTTCATTACTAGTGTATAGAGATACAACATATTTGTATATGAATCTTGTATCTTGCAAGCTTGCTAAACTCATTTATTAGTTTGAATAGATTTTTAGTGGATTTCTTAGGATTTCCCATATATAAGATCATGTCATCTGCAAATAGTTTTACTTCTTCCTTTTCAGTATGGATCTCTGTTTTCTTGCCAAATATTCTGGTAAGAATCTCCAATAGTGTTGAATCGATATGGCAACAACAGACATCCTCGTCTTGTTCCTGATCTTGGAAGGAGTGGGAGTGAGGGGCCTGTCAGCCTTTCATCACTGAGCATGTTGTTGTGGGTTTTCATAGAAGGCCTTTATTGTATCGAGAAGGTTCCCTTCTATTCCCAGTTTGTTAAGTATTTTTATCATGAAGGGGGGTTGGATTTTCCAAATCCAACTGATTTTTTAAATTGCACTTAACATAGACTTAAAAACTGTGTTAAAGCTATTAGAACACCATATTAGACCAGTGTCCAAAAACTGTGTACGTTTGACTAGAATAATTTTTTTAATGGGCAGAAAATTGGAACATCTTTAAACAACTTGAATAGCACACTGAAAATATGTATCCTTTATATGTCTGTACTCAACTTTGTTTTTGCTAAGTTTTATAAATTATAAGTTGATTTCTAACAGGTAGCCTTTATTTATTTATTTTTTCTGTTTATCTGAATAAAAGTTTGGATTCCCACAGTCATTTTCAAAAATTTCATTCCAAAAGTTGTGGCAATATTGAAAAAAAAATGCAGTTTCTTATTTTAAATTTATTGAGTAGGTCACAACCAGAATTTTAAAAAATGAAATAGAATGGAGACATCAGAATATACCCTACTAAAGTAGCATTATTTTGTGGAATTTTGGGTTGTGGTTGGGGCTTGTGTGTGTGTGTATTAGGTCATAATGTAAGATGCATCTTCTTTTTTAAAAGTAAAACTTTATTGTAAATAAATCTATTAATAAATAGGAAGATATAGGAGAGTTATAGTTCCTTCCATTCATTAGCATTTTTTAGTGTCCTTTTGTCCCCCTGAAGATTTCTATAACTGAAGCCAATGTACTGTAGATTCTGGCTGTAAACTCTTACTGTGCCTTACAGGTGAACACGTGAAAGTCGATTTTTATATGAAATGTGATTTTAAAATGCTTACAACCCAAAACTTAAAAAACACTGTAAAAAAAGGCAAATAATAAAAGTAAAAACAAAATCTCTATTATAAATCCCTAGGCTACACTCCAGTTTCTGACCTTTGACCTAAATGCAAATGTGTCTCCATTAAACGAAACCTCATTCACAGCCTGCAAAGGGTGATGCAAAAATAGTTTATTATGATTTAGTTTTATGTAAAGTTAGGTAATATTTACAAAATAGAAATGATCAGCTACATCCACGGGAATCTAGCATGTTACACAAAGGAATAAATATTTTGACAAAGTAATACTTCAGTTGTGGTGAAGTTGATCAGAAACTTTATTTAAAAAAAGCCTCTAAACAAACCATAAAATTCTTGAATTGCCAAAAACAGAGAGTAGCTTCATTGACCAGCCTCTTCTCATCAGGTGGACCCTGGTGTCCTAACAAAAGATGGCCTGCCCTGGTGACCTCTGCTTCTGGGAGTTGCCTCAGCTCAGAGGCTTTTGGTGGAGACTGGGAGGGGAGTACTGTGCTCCTTAGGCCTCTGCTTTCTTTTGCATGTGACTTTTTGATGAACATTATCATTTAGCGTTAATACAGAAACTAAACACTAGTTAAAATAATACAAGCTGATTCTTTTAACATATATCACCTGTTGAAATAATTAGCTGTGGCAGAAGTGACTGCTGTGAATTATTTCTGAACTTGTTTCAGCAGAAAAATTATCTACATTTTTCATTTTGTTCGTATATCAGCTCTCCCAGCAGTTTGGCATAGTATGTTTTTGTCTTTAGTACTGGATTGAGACATTCACCCTGACAGAAGAGTATCTGTGAGAAAAATCACTAAGAATTATAGTTGTTGAGGAACCACTTAGAAACTTTACATTTTATAAATATTACTTAGGAAAACCACGTGAATTAACTCTTATCATTTAACTGGTTTGAATCCTAAAAATAAGTCAGTAGATATATTGTTAATACTAAAGATAAATCCTAAATTTCATTTTAATTGAAATTTTGTGATATAAACATAATACAATAATTAATTTAGTGTTCTTCATAATCTATTTCTACCTTTCTATAAAAAAAGTGAAAAATGTGATAACAAGTAAGGTGGGGAAAAGAGCAAAGGGAATGGGAAATGAGAAGACAGCAGGTGTCCATATCTGATGATTCTTTCACTATGAATTCGAACTCCATCCTGGTAAGGCCACCCTACAATGCTACAACTTGAGACCAACTGTCGTGTTCTACCCAAGACTTCAGTGCCCTCCTGTACTGAACCATCCAATTCTTAATTATTTTGTGACTAAATGTTTCCTTACCTATTTGACATAGACATGTATTGTAAAATAACAGCATTATGAGTTTTGTGACCTCCATGCTATTACACAATATAACCCAAGAGCTGGGGAACACAGATAATTGGCTGGACCCGGCATGTAGTCCTGCCCAGGATGTAGACCCCTGATGACAGAACTTCTAAAGTCTCCCTACTAGTCTTAAATTACTTTGTAAAGGATCTGGTTAAGATGTAACTACCATGTTCTTCATTCTCTTGATTTTCCTCCAGGAATTTAAATGGCTCTACCAAGAACAGTATGATAGAGTTCTTTCAATGAAAAACAATGTATGGGTGCAGGGTTACTGTTATAGAGTCGGTCTACAGTCTCTAAAACCATCTGTTCAATGACCAAAGCTTTTAGAAAGTCATTAAAAACATTTCCTTATGTTGGGTGGGGTTCAATGTTGTACCCAAAGCTGTTCTTCCTACCTTAAAAAGGGATGTCTTTATACAATTAAAAAAACCCACACACTTTGTCACAAAAATCCCTATAGTAACTTCTCAATAATATTTACACTACTTGCTCTGAATAATATACAGGTTAATTTGAGAAACACAGCTGCTTTTAAATAAGAGAAATTGGAAGCCGCATTGAGCATGTTGTAGCTTAAGTTGTCACAGTCTTGTACGAACACCCAGAGGAATGGGACCAGAGATGGTTTAAGCAGCTAGTCACTTGTGCCATACACGGTGGTGGTTTAGTGTTGAGCTATTACTTCTACTCTGTGAGTCTCCGAAAGACTACAGAGAAGGTAGACCTCTGCCCTTTAGAGAGCAACAAGAATACTTGAAACTTATTGTTCTCAAAAGGGCAAAAGAATGAGGCCAGGTCTTTTTCAGCAGACAAAACTTGAGAGAAATCGACCATGTGCATTTCCATATTGGGTTTATGTTAAATCTTCAAAGAACCTAAAACAAGTGGTTTTACTAGACCTCAGGTTCACTAGACCTTTAGGCTGATCCTTATTTAAGTTTTCGACTGTGGAAATTATGACCATACCAAAAGTGTTTTTATGTGTGTGAGAATATACAAAACTGTACATAAGTACAATGGTCCCCATCTCCTAAGAGCAAGTTTGAGGACTGACTGGACTTAGCCTGCAGTGGAAAAAAAGTGTCCCAGCATCCTGCTACTTGGTGTTGAAAACATTGAAGGACTTGACCTTTTGACTTGATCTCATGTGCGTAAAAGACCTTTCCTAGGACTGGAAATCTAAGGTTCATGTTCAGACCTTTTAGGGATTTTGGTGGCATGGGAAAGCCAGAGGAGAGGAGTTTGTATACTGGTAAACTTCTAAGTGTGACATTTGTGGAAAACTCACTGGAGGTTCCTCAGTATTCACTGATTGAGAAAGTAATGCTTTAGCTAAGCAGTCTAGTAATTTCTCAAGAATGACAGAAGGTAGAAGAGCAATGAAAGATGGAAAAAAAAAAAAAACCAAAATGGTATGCAAATACCTTAATTTTAAGAACCTTCAGAATAAGTTTTTAGCAGCATTCTTCCCAAGTCCTTTCATAAAGGTCCAGTGGAGGCTATCATACCAGGGCACTGAGAACTGTTTGCTAATCTCGACTGAGTGGAGAAAATATTACGGAAAGAATTAAAATTTATTTAAAAAGCGAATTTCTATTCAACATAAAACACCAGTAGCTCAATTGTCTAGGATTTGCAGGGTGTGAAATATTCCGAGTGATTGATGTTTCCGGAGAAGTGAAGCTAACCATGTGCCCAATTTTTTAAAGCATTTAATTCCTTTTAAGTGTAATGCTATATACTTCCCTGTCTTTTGTAAAACTTCAAAAATACTTAAACATCCCCTTTTTTGGTGATCAAGGGGTCACTGAACTCTGTATTTAGTTTTTGGTTTGTATCTATAGAAGATGTTAAATTCCAAGCTTCCTTAGGACAATGATGAACAAATCTTTATTTTCAGGAAAAATAAATATTAATAGGTTGCATTCTTTTCATTCTTAACTGGAAAAAGCATCGAATCCCTGGGGAATAACTGTCTTAGTCTTAGACAAGTTAGTGAGTGAATGGCGGAGAGAGAACTGGTATGTGGTTAGCCATGATGACATCACGAAGACATCAGGAAGTAGGGAGTGGAAAAGCCCCCCACCTTCTAAAATCAGGGCACAGGTCCCACTCTAAGCTGCATAGGCCAAAGAAACCTGGGCTGCTCATTACAGCCCCGGGCGTCAGGAGCCAGGGAAGTTATAAGCAAGTGTAGGAGGGAAGAAACCTTTTTTAAGGAAAAATACACTGCCTGCCACCTCATCCATGTAAGGAACACACTGTGGAGTGCCTGCGGTGTACTATTGGCTAGAGCTGGCAGGGACCCCAGCACACCCCCAAAATTTTGTACTTGGAGAAAAGAGGTCACAGGGTAGGACGGCACTCCCAAGATAAGTTTAAAATCATACACTTGATGCAGGGGCAACCAGGCAGTAGTGATAAAAAGGATTGTGTTCCATTCTCAGGCCAGAAGTTAGTGTTCTAGCTACCTACCTCTGTGGTGAAATAGTATTATAAATACTTTTCTACAAAAATGTTTTTTAGGCCATCGATTTTGTTTCCTGGCACTATTTGTCAGAATTCCTTTCAGGGTGACCTCTAAGAGTCACAACTGTATTTTTTTAAAACTGCAATTTCCTTTCTTTCCGAGTCTGGCCTGTGCAAGGCCCCCAAGGCCTAGCTGTTGGGTCAGTGAGCAAGTCACTGGATCTGGACACTGTGACATGACAGATTCCACTTAACTAGCCAGAGCTTGGGGCCTTCCCCTGTTCTTAGCTCCTGACAAACCCACACATTCCCACCATGGCCTCCACCAGTCAACCCAGGGTGGCCATCACTTCCACAAGTTCAGACTCATTTTGATGCCTTACTGCACAAGATTCAATTTCTAGTGGCAAAGCCACCTCACCCCACCTGCTGTCATACCTCTCCCAAGGAGGCTGCAGATAGGCATGGTCATCTGGTATACTAGCTTTCCAATCTGCTCAGGTGCTGGCATCACACATGATAAAAGAACTTGACAAACAGAATGTGGCTATTTGCTGTATGTGTGTTGGTATGCACATACTGTAATTAATGCATATGTTCACAACTGTCAAATGAAGTCAAACTGTTTAGCTTCTCCATTAATATGTTTGTCACAACCTGTTTGCAGGTGCTAGCAGATTACAAATGAATTAATAAACATTTACAGGAAAATAATTACAATTGTGAAGAGTCAGTCCATGTTAACAGTCTCCTCTCTGTGAAGTGGGGGTGCTCCCACTGCTTGCTTTGTGCTGGGAGCAGTGAGCCTGGGGCACGGTGGGCTCCCAGTTCCCCACACTACCTCTTCCACAGTCCACGCTGGCAGCCCAGCCCCCTGAAGATCTTTTTGTACCAACACAGAAACCAACTCTACCTCCACATTGTTTCTTTTCTCAGTAGTGAACTGGCTAAATTTCTCCCTGGGGGTTTCGTGCCTGTAGGGTGCATAGGACACTGTGTATACTAGGACTGCAGTAGGACACGCAGGTAGTAAGTGAAGACCCTCTTTGTTCTGTCCTGCCTGCTCACTCCAGCTGGAGGATGGGACTAAGCAGCAGGGAGTTCAGACCTGGTTCTGAGCTTCACAGTAGCTGTCACTATGGGATGACACTCAACAAGGCCAAGGCGGGCCCTGTGGGAGGCTGTGGCAGGAACGGCCTTTTGTCAAGGGAGGAGCCAGGGTGCCATTTCTCAGCTGGCTTAGCATTCGCAGTCCACTTCCTGGTAACCCCCAGGCTGAGCCAGTTCCAGGAGAGTGAGTCCTGTTGTTTCTGGGGTGAGTGGGGGTAGGGGGCGCTTTACAGAGGCTGCGGTGACCGGAGGTCTTCCCTAGTCTCTGCCTTCAACTTCCAAATGCTATGTTCTACACATTTATTTCCCAGGATTCCTGAGGTCTAACCTCAAGGGACACGTGAATAAAATGACTGCTCTTTTGGCCTATTCAAAAGCAATGCAGATTTCAAACTCTCACAGTACAGTCTACAGGCAGATGGAGCTTGACTGCACAGAAACTTCTGGCAGGGCTGGAAGCAAGGAGCTGCTTGGAGGAGAGTCCCCAGAGGCAGCAGGTGCAGTCACAAAGGAAACTGTGGTAGATAAGGCAAGTTCTTAAAAGGCATGACATGAAATCATAGTGCCCAGGCAGCCTGCACAGAGACCGGGCAACAAGGCCCCTGTCCTATCAGATCCTGCTG
>NW_006433941.1:5715856-5759705 GCF_000325575.1 Pteropus alecto
GAAGACATGTGCTGAAACAGTGTTCTGGGGATACTATGGACCACAGGGTCCCGAGTGTTCCTTTTGTATATCCCCATTCTGAGCATGACACAAAAAGGTCATGGTCCCTTATAAGAATGCTGTCGATCTTCGTTGCGGAAGAGTGTATCTGGTAAATTGGATTTAAGAAAGAGCTAATATTCTCTTGCTTTTAAAAACATGAAAGAATAGTAGCAAGGGAGTGGCAGGTATGGGTTGACTCTTAAAGCTTATGAACAGGGAAGGCTCATGCCAGTGGAGAGCTCTGAGTTTATTCCAGTGAGAAGACAGCAAACGGGTATAAGTCTTAAACACAACCCCAGGGCCTTCTGTTTGGCCTTCCAGGACTCTTCCCAGATGACCTGTTCACTAACTTAACCTAGAAACTGAGCAAAAGATTTGTACATTTTTACCCCCAAAGTATCCAAGCACCCAGAGACCATCAGCTAACTCAAGCATTAATACAGAGAGTGAAAGCATGCTCTTGGCAATAATATCAATGGACCAATAGATGCAGCAGGACCAGAATGAATTCCTCCAAATGTTTTACTTCAATGTCTCCACCTTGCTCTCAAGGTAGCAGAGGTGGTTCTCATACTTGGCTAGGGTTTGTTTATACTCCTTGTCTTAAAAAGATTAATAGTTTTCATGAGCCATTATAGAAAGAACTGATTTGAGATATTTTCAAGAAGTCCTGTAGAGTGTTTTGTGGCAGTTGAAAAGGTCTTACTTAAACTGTTAGAAAAACAAAATTGTTAGTATAGGTTTACTTTAGGTTCTCTAAATGCTGCGAGAACTCTTCAGATCTCAGATTAAATTAGGTTAAGAACACAAAATAATGGGCAATTTTTGTCTGATTCTGACATCCTCTGTACTTTCTTCTTGACTTAACATAGGGGCCTTCTCTCAACCTTTTCAAAAGCAATGTGGTTTCTTTTCAATGTGAGGTTACAGAAATGAATCATTTCCCCCCTTGAATGATTTCCCAAGGGAATTCATCATTATTTGAAGTTACAGTCTGAAACTCCAGGCCACAGGTCAACAAACCAAGTAGTTATGAAAAGACCAGGGTTATTGGTGGCCAAGAAAAGAGCGAGCGTAGGAAGGAATGAGAGGGGCGGGGTTTTGTGCAAGATTTAATAAAAAACAAACAAAAGTAGGAATGGCTGCTTTCAAAATTCTTCAGGCTGTGAAAAGTTTACCGCGATTACCTGGGGTGTGGTTCTAAGATGCATCAGTGGAACATATACAAAATGTTGACCTTCTCCGAAGTCAAAAGGTTATAAGCTATGCCCCCTGACCTGCTTCCCTAGCTCCTCCTACAGGCTAGTGAGTTATCAGTGCTGTGATCCAGGCAAAACCACATATCCATTGGCTTGTTCTCTCTCCTAATGAAGCAATGTGCAACAGAGCTACAGCCACCCGGGCCTGATTCCACACAGTGCAGAGCTAGCTTATCGACAGGCTACAGAGCCTTAATACTGACAGTGAGTGAGTGCGGTGGACTCCAGTGGGGATTCCAACATAGACCCAGCGGGAGCAGATGGCCCTCTCAGCCCCGACTGCTTGGCTTATTTTAGAATACCATGGAAAAAAAGCTTGGAAAAAGACAATAGGAAGTCGGAATCAACATTGCAGGGAATGGTGTGAACAGTCCATAAACCAGTCTTTCATGCATCCATACCCACAGTTAATGATGGTAACAACAACAATAAAAAAAAAAAGACCAGATGGGAAAAAAAAAAAAAAAAAAAAAAAAAAAAAAAGGGTACAGACAAAAAGCAGCGTTTGGGTTGTGCTGCTGCAAGCCGGAAAGGGTATGTGTTCAAGTTGAATGGGACACAGCTAGTCTTTCTTCAAGTCCCTGCATTCAAAGAGCTTCAAGCGTTCTTGTACTGTCAGGCCTTCCTTCAGACTCTGGGTGAAGAGCAGGAGAAAAACAAACAGTTAAGGATCAGGCCTAACGGAGGGGCAAAGGCTGTAGTCAGAGGCAGGAAGGGTGGAGGGTGGGGATGGGAAGGGATCCTCAGATGTTAGTTGGGCATGCTAAGGAGAGAGCCATCTCCTGTGAAATGGTGTTATCTGGATGAAAAAAGGAAAAAAATCAGAGAAATGAGACCATGTGTTTAAGAATTGAATTCTGAGCTTAGGGTTCTTTAGACAAGCAGGAATCAGGCCGACCCAGCCAGGGAAAGAAGATTGTGCTGAGAAATAGAAAATCACCCATTTTCGTCCTTCTCCCAAGTGTGGACCGGTCCGTGCCTGGCTCCTTTGCAATCATTACCCTGAGGCCTCATGCGAGGACCCGAGAGCTCCCAGGGCACTGCTGGCAGATTGTGGGCCAAGGGCCTCCCTCCCTGCTCTTTAGATGCGCCCTGGCAGTACCTGCTTCCTTCTGACCTGATCTTGGCCCTCCCTGATGAGAAATCCTGTTGGATTTTATTGTTAAGGGGATTTGGGAACATGTCAACATACCAAGATTTTCGGAGTTTAAAACCAGTACTCTGTTCTTATGGGACCCTGGAAAAGTTTAAATTGTGTCTTGAGATGAGTGACACTTTACTAATTTGGGGACAGATTATTTCCTGCTTCACTCTTGGAGGCTTTTCCCAAAGATTTAATTTCTGGATGAGAAAAGGAACACTTCAAAGCATAACTGGGATGAATGAATTTCAGCACTGGCTGGGATGGGCCTGGCTCCTTAGTTGCCATCTGATCTTCATGGCAAGTCTCAACATCAGACTCAGAGTTGCCAGTTTCCCCAGCTTGCACATGCTAGAGGTGACAAAGGTACAGGCTTCACTAAGACACATGAAACAAGGCTGGCCCCAGTGCAGGTTCCAGATGATTACACCAGTTTCAGCCTAAAATCAGAGCATGCTAGTCCTGGGGGCAGAGAGCCCAGCCTGACACTTCAGAGTGGGCATTTGTGAGTCTGTGAGCTATTCCTCCAGAATAGTTCTGCTTGCTTTTTATACTGTATAAATGAATAAATGAAGTAACTTTTTTTTTTTTTTAAAATAAAGGGTTCTACTGTTAACTTTTTTGAAACTCATCTGGATCTCCATGTAAGCAGTTGGTCAGGGTCACTTTTGAAGCTTGCCACTGAGTAGGTCAGAGGATGGGGGCAAATCCACATCCCACTCCAAACCTGAACTTCTCTTAATGCACACAATGGTCTCACATGCTTTTGGGTCACTTCTCCGAAGTGCTTCATGTCAAGGGCTGCTGTCTGAACAGGAGTCAGTTTCGTACAGGTGCTGGCATACATGTGGCCATGCTGCAGAAGGCCCTAAACCTAAGTGCCTGGCTCACAGGCAGGCCCTGTCACATGCCACACTGTTCTATGCTAGCTGGGGACTTTCCCATGATAGCAGTGAATCACCACACCTGAGACCTGAGGGACAGCGAGTGTTTTGTCTTTGAGTGTGCACCCTCTGTGCACTGTCATACACCTCTGAGTGACAGTACCTATTGTGCTCAGGGACAGGCAGCCAGGGAGCAGGGCAAATGAGGGGCAGCCCAAGGCTACAGCAGGCCCAAGGCTGTATGCTCAGTGCCACGCGCTGCCACAAACTCCAGCTGTGAACCTCTGCCCCACCCCTACTTCAGGCACCTGGAGAAGGGCCTTTGGTATAGCAGCTCCCTTGGGGCTCATTTCTCCCACAGGGCCAGTCTCTCCATCAAGCACCTCCATGACCCCACACTCATACTGACAGGGGCCTCTGGGGGTAACATTCTCTGGTTGCTGCACTGCTCTTAAGCAATGAATTTGCTTTGACTTTATGGTGCTGAGACTCTATCCTTTTGAGTGGGGGATAATGTAGAAACAGAACATAAAGAAAAATATAAATCCTTACATATCAGATCTCATATCAAAAAGTACCAACAACAGGTTCAGTTTCTAGTCAGCTTCATTCCCCTGTCTTCCCATGGTGGGTGGGGTTGTCTCCAATTATAATCAGGGACAAGGACAATATACACCCTTGAGGGAATGCCTGTTCATCACTTTACAGGCCCACGTCTGTTCAGCATCACAGCAGGTGTTCCTGAGGATATCTGCAAGTTCCCCGTCTTTCTACTTAGGCCCGAACACCAGGGCTTTTTTCTTACACTGGAAACATGGCCAAGCCAAACGTGGACTCAGACCCTTCCCTGGGTGTACCTGACCATTTTCTTTTTCTACATTTGCTCCCACAGACAAGGCTTCTCTTGTGAAGTCTTCCTCTCGAGCTATGTCCATAAGGGATATCTCAGCTTAACCCTGCTTGTGAACTTGGTGTGTGTGGGGGTGGTCTGCAGCGATGGGAGACTCTGCTTGTCAGTGATTGCCGAGTGTTTGTTAAATCAAGCCTGCATCTTGACAGAGGGCAAGAGGGTTTTCCCCAGAGAACATGAAGTGTGCAGAGCATTCGACATGCATGCTGGCCGGGGCCTGTGCCCACCTGAGATATTGGCTCTGTGGGTTGGCCTGCCAAGGTGGGAGGGGAGCTCCCCTCTGCCAAGGGTCAACTCTGTTAAGAGGTTATACTGCCAGTTAACTCCCCAGAACAGGTTAAAGAAACCACTTGGATTGTGTATGTGCTTGCTGGAGTAGCATGAATTAAAGTCACAATAAAACAAGGAGCTTGCTATTGAGGTGTGAGAGGTGCATGCAAGATAGCACCCCTTTGAGGGTAGCAGGTGGGTGGGTGGTGAGAGGTGGTTTACCTACATGAGAGGGGACCTGGAAGCGGGCTGGTTTCAGTTATCCCATGAGACCTGCTCAATTACGGACTGTCAGAGGAAAGAGCAAAAAATAAGACACACACACAATAAATCCTAAATGCAACATGCCTGTCACTCCCCACCCTCAGCCCATCTTTCCCATGGAGACGCACAAAAGGGACACGGGATGCATGCTGGGAATTTGCTACTATGAGGCTGGTGGGAAGGGATGCAGGTAGCTTCCTCTCTTGAAGGCAGACAGCATCAGTTTTAAACTAAGGATGTGCAAGAAACAATACCAACAGAGTGGGGCTGACCCAGCAGAGGATTGAAGTGAAATCTGGACTTGGAGGTCCAAGGTAGAATTCACTCCAAGCCCTGCTTCTCATAGGCCTGGCCCTTCAACTGTCATTGTCAGGAGGTGGTTCCACTGTTGCATGAAGGGGACACAAAGCCACCAGCAGGGTAAGTGTTTGGGGGTGGGTGAGTTCTGGGACCCTGGGGACCCCATGCTGCTGCCTGTAGTGGGCTTTGATTCCTGCTCCTCTCTCCAACGTCTGCCAGACCCCACACCCAGGATTGGACCCAGAATCACCTTGGACCTGATGTTTCTGAGTTGCCGGCTGACACAGGTTCTGTCTTTCTTCAAGAAGTCAGGGTTGCTTTTAGATTTCATTATATCTGAAGGAACAAAGAGACCCATTTCTAAAACCCTCTGGAACCAGACTGAGTGTTTAAAAATTTCTGAAGCTGATTGTCATCGCCACACACTTGCTGACATTTCCTTAAACAATTTTTAAGAGAATTCAAAGCCAATAACCATAAAACACACTAAATCTTATTCAGAACAACTCAAAGCATGGAGGAACTGGAAGACATTTGTGTGTGAGGCACTCGGCCACGTTCTCCCAGCCCAGGACTGACCATAGGTGCAGCCAAGCTCTCTGCGGAGAGGGCGTGCGGCACCCTACTCTGGAGCTGCATCTCATTTGCTGAGCAGACCAACTGTCCCCATTATTCATTTATCCCATCCTTCCTCCAAGACTGTTAAAAAACAAAAGAATAAGACCGAGTCCTTCTCAGAATCCACCCTTACTGAGACAACAACCATTAATAGTTCAGTGTGTATTCATTCCTTCAGACTTCTTGAAAATGACTAAACAAATATACATTGGGTCATGTCATCTGTCCTGTGTGTGTGTGTTTAAAAAAAAACCAAAAAAAAACACCTTAATATATTTATTTACCTTTGTCCATGTCAAAACAAAAATATCTACCTGATCTGTTAAGAACTGCATAGTATTTCACTGTGTAGCAATGTCTTAGTTTAAACAATCTTCTCTCTGTATGATGCAAAGAGAGGACTGTTTGGGTGGAATCAGTCTTGCTCCTGTATACAGTGCTAAATATTCTTGTTTGCACATTCCTATGCACTTATTTTTTTTTTTTCAGAAGTTAAACAGGTTGGTCACAGGATGTATGCATTCTTCCTCTAATTCTAAGTCTTCCTCTTTGTCTCCTGGCTATCTTGGGTTCCCCTCATAAGCATTTCTTTAAATATTATCATTTCTTTACCCACCCAGAGTGAGTCTACAGTTTGATTTTAAATTTTGCTATATATTGCCTCACTGCCTCCCAGAGAGACTGCTACTTTATCCTCCCAGCAGCAATGCAAATGATTTTCTCTCCACTCCACCCATCCATCAGTACTGCCATTATTATTAATCCTTGGCTAGTGGAGAAAAAAGTTGTCAATTTCTGGATATCAGTGAGCTACAACTCCTTTTCAGTAGAGAGCATCCTCCCCTGCTCCCCCTGCCCATCAATGACCTTCTGTAGATTTCATGGTAAAACTCAAGGATCAAGCAACTAATGAAAGCTGTTTCCACCAACTACTGACTTCTTTTGGAAAATGTAAAAACATAACTTGTCATTACTATGAAAATATAGTTGATGATGTGATTTCCCTTCAAAGCAATCAGCACAATGTCTGCCACCAGCTACAGGGGAACGGATTCCCACCCCAGGGCGCCTGCCCGCCCTGTGGCCCAGTGACCTGCTGGCTGTTCTCTGTAAGGAAATAGAAGTCTAAAAAATAGAAAAGGAATTCCTCTCCTTTGATTCAAGCCCAAATAACTCTATGACCAAATCACCAAGAGTCACTGAGTCACAAGCCAGAGCCTGAAGAGCTCACCATATCCTGACACAGGGGTGTTTTCGGGAGATTTTTCACCCAGTGCTTCTGTGGCTGCTTTCAGCTGCTCTTTCAATCTGCTGATATCGCAGTCAGCCTAAAACTCAAGGATCAAGCAACTAATGAAAGCTGTTTCCACCAAACTACTGACTTCTTTTGGAAAATGTAAAAACATAACTTGTCATTACTATGAAAATATAGTTGATGATGTGATTTCCCTTCAAAGCAATCAGCACAATGTCTGCCACCAGCTACAGGGGAACGGATTCCCACCCCAGGGCGCCTGCCCGCCCTGTGGCCCAGTGACCTGCTGGCTGTTCTCTGTAAGGAAATAGAAGTCTAAAAAATAGAAAAGGAATTCCTCTCCTTTGATTCAAGCCCAAATAACTCTATGACCAAATCACCAAGAGTCACTGAGTCACAAGCCAGAGCCTGAAGAGCTCACCATATCCTGACACAGGGGTGTTTTCGGGAGATTTTTCACCCAGTGCTTCTGTGGCTGCTTTCAGCTGCTCTTTCAATCTGCTGATATCGCAGTCAGCCTTTGCCTTCACGATGCTGAGCTCTGTGTAGATGTCTTTGTATTTGTCACTAGCGTACTTTTTGTCCTTGGGGATAAAAGGACAGAATAAACAGTGGTTATAGCCAGGCTAGGCGGTCTGTCTCTCTGGGGAATGACTGGGGCGTGCCATCGGCAGCAGGGGAGGTAGGTTGACCCTGGTCTTTCAAAGGCAGAAACTGGGTGCAAAGTAAAACAGGCAGAGCTGAGAGTCTCCGTCTGGACATGGTACGGGATCCCTGGGAGCTCCAGCAAGTGCAGGCATAGCACAGTCCTGACCCCTGAGGACTTCCCTGTGGCTCCAGCCTAGAAAAACCCCTTTCTGTCTTGGATTTCCTAAGGGATCCTGACATCTCCTCTCTGATTCTAAGAATGTCCTGGAGGAGACTGGCAGCTGACTGAGCTCTCACTTCCCAGGATGACATTTCTCTTGGGCCTCATCATCCTGATGAAGCACATAAGAGGCATAGAGAACAAGAAAGATATGTAAGACCAAGTGGGCTCATTTTTATTATACCTGCTTAGAAGCTGGTGTTTTAAGAGAACTTGATTTTGAAACCACATTTCTATGAAAATGAAATCTACTCTAGAACAGCCTATGATACTTGCCACATACAGGGACCTCTGTTAAGTTCTGGAGACATGTGTCCCTAATCCACTCGGAGCCCTTTCTGAAGATCCACCCATAGTGACATGCCCTTACCCGCAATGCCGTCTGTAGCTCATCCTTTAGAGAGCTGATCTCCTGTTTTAAGTACTGTATTTCCGATTCCTTGACTCGCAATAAGACCTAGAATGAGAGAGCAATTAGGGATTGATATTCAGGTGCAAAGGGACTTCCAGAGTTTTGAAAGCAAAGACAGAGTTGAGCAGAGAACTCCCATCCACACAATGATGAGCAGACAACTTTCTTCTCATCCTTACCAATATGTAATTGAAAATATCAGCAATGAAAATTGGAACACAGCTTAAACATTGCATATAGAAATAGAAGAAAGGAATTTTTGCGATTCTTCCTAGACCCGAGTACCCTTTTCCTCAGTCTGGGGGCCACAGCAAGTTTCTGGAACTGAGCCCATGACGGTGTCCATAAAGGTGTCCTGTTGAAACTTTTGAACTCACTCTGCCATTCCCACATCATTTAGTAGGAGATATTTTCATGATGAAATTTTAATTGAATGGGAAGAAATCTAAATGCTTTCATAACAGGATATCTTATACATAAAAATCAATTATTCTGACTTAAGATGTACCTCCCTGATCCTGAGTAATAATAGGGTATTACAGAATCTCAAGTAGCTACAGTGTCTAAATAATTACTAAATGTTTTATTTTAGGCGATCAGTATTTGTGGCATGGCAGAAACAGAAGGGAAGAGGGTAGGCAAGTGAGGATGAGTTAAAGGTCCCTGCGGCCTCTTGAGGGATCCACACTTCTGCCGTGGGTCCCATGCCTGGCAGCTAACTGTTCTCTTTGCTGTCCTGGGGTGATTAGGATCTTTCCATGTTCTTTCCCTCTTGCTGTCTCCAGGTCTCGTCTCTATAATAATCTCTGTAAGCTAATGGCCACCCTTGGTCCCCACTTGGGGCTTGTGAGGTGCAGAGCTGGGTGAAGAAGGGGCCTGGCTCTGAGCGGTACCTCTAACTCATAGGCATCCTTGCCCTGCGTGAGAGGCGAGCTAGTGGCATCCCCACTGGCGTCCCCGGTCAGCAGTGTCCGTAACCGTGCAATCTCCGCAGCCAGGCGGTTGTTCAGCTCCTGGGGGACAGCAACAACAAAATAGGGACGCTCAACAGAGCTGCCTGGGGGCTGTAATCACACAACATAACCAGGAGAGGTTGTTTTATGAGGCAGAGATGAACAGGAATAGGTGGCCATGAGAAGTACTTACGTACACTGTAGCATTTTAGATTTAATGTGTGCAGGTGTCACTGCCTGCGATTTATATCCCTTGTAAAAGCCATTTATGTGGGTTCTGTAAGTATTTGTAGAGTTGTGCATGCAGGATTACATAATCCTTAATACCTTTTTGTCACCATAACTAGTGTTACTCTGTTTCATGGTTTTCTCATTTGAGTTTCTGTAGGTTTAGGCCCTCTTGCTGCCCTTCCCACTCACATTCTGTATCTTCTTTCCAAATGACAAATGGTCATCTTAGGCCACTGCAGTGACTAAGCACAACCAGTCCTGCCGGAGTGCCCTCATATAAGGCAGCCTCATCCTCATGTAGCAGAATGGCCACAGCTTCACCATCTGCAGTGAGTTTCTGTCAACATACTGAAGGTCTTGAGCTTGAATCAATCCAATGCATCTATCTGCTCAGTGCCTAGGAAGGATGAGCAGGTGGGTCATGAGGACAGTAGTCCAATTTGGTGCCCACAGAGAAGCTTTTATCGAACTAAACCTATCTTGAGCCTGTCCATTAGCCAGGATTATAAATGTGCCCCAGTTTTCTAAGGAGTGGACAAATCTTGAGAATACTCTGACAAAAATAAATCTGAGCTGCATATGGTCTTGACTGGTGAATGGAGACCCAGACCAGGTGCGATGACACTGCCTAGCAAAAGCGAAGTGGAAATTCAGATGTTCTGGAGGGAAACTGAGACATCTTAGAGTCTCCAAAAGGGCTGGAGCCAAAGTGACTCCAAATGTAAATAGCTGGTTCATGTAGCAGGATGGCCACAGCTCTACCATCTGTAGTAAGTTTCTGTCAACACACTGGGAGATGCTAGAAGTCAGGGAGGTGCCTGCAGATCAGGTGGCCACTCTGTGGCTCCAGGACTCTAAGGGATACCTTGAAGGTGAGGACTGGTTCCCAACTCTAGCATGGGCTCACCTGACTTCTAGCTCACCTGGCTGAGGACTTACCTGATTGTGGGCGTTGAGCTCCTGGTTCTCACGCTGACACTGCCGCAGGGCCTGCCGCTCTGCCTCCAGCGCCTGGGCCAGGTGGGCGTTTTCCAGGCATTTCTGTGAGTACTGCTCTGAGAGGACCTCCAGCTCCCGCTGCACTGACTGCAGTTCCTCCCTGGGAAGAGGGCACTGCTTACTCCTTTGCCTTTCCCCCAGGGCCAAGGCCTCCAAAAGGTTCTGTGTCCCCATTGTATAACTTGAGGGGCAATGAGACAACAGAAAGAACTGAGCAAGAGAGGAATCCCTATGCATTTTGTTGTCTCAAAAAGTTTGTACCCAACTAAATAAGGGAAAACTTAAAAAGTACTATAGGATTATAGAAGTCTATTCTGTGTCCTTCCGTGGTTCTCTCAAGTAGCTTAATAGTCTCATGGACAAAACTTCTCTCTTGAAGTCAAGAGAGAATTCATTCACTTGTGTTGAAATACATGTCCTGTTTTTGAGAGAAATCAGATTTGCAAATTGTTTTCAGCACTAACTTTTGAGGCGATCTGTGTTTGATAAGCCAGTACCAGGACCTATTCACACACAGAAAATCAAAGCCTTGCAACATTGTTCTCCACCACCCTGGACTCCTTGAGAAGGGCTGTTTCTCCCAGTGGTGGAGCCAAAGATGAAGGGCTTTAAGGCAAGCTGACCATGCCCTATGCATCTGCACCCGCTCTAGCCGAGATGAATATGATTGCAGTTCACAGAACTGTCTGGCCCTGGCCCTGACTGCACTGAATGGGAGCCCTGGAAGAGGCAGGGACCTGCATTCTTTTATGTTGCAAAGA
Organism: Pteropus alecto; assembly: GCF_000325575.1. Lineage (NCBI taxonomy): Eukaryota > Metazoa > Chordata > Mammalia > Chiroptera > Pteropodidae > Pteropus > Pteropus alecto. The sequence continues at coordinate 5,727,024 of NW_006433941.1, forward strand.
CCTTGATAAAGGCTAGCTCTGCATGGCTCTCGCAGTAGCCAATTCAAGAGCTCCCAGTGGTGTTAGCTCTACTAAAGGAAAAAAATGAGTAGCTGTGCTGCTGTATGCCTTTCAGTCTCTTGTCTATGCAAAGGGAAATCAGCATACTTTTTAAAAAATGTAGGGTTTATGGCCACCTCTGCCATGCACAGCCATAAAGCACTAGGCATCAGGCCCTAGACCAGATTTCCTCTTGCAAGCTACTGAGGCAGTGGCAGAGAACAGCTGATGGAGAGAACAAATTCCAGGGATGGCCTGAGATCAGCCCCAAAGAACGGCAGGTAGTTATAAAATTTCCTTTGCTGCATCTTATTCTTTAGATTTTGGTGATTAGTTTTTATTTGTTTTAGTAACAAGAAGCCCACTTGGGCCATGAAAGCCAGTGGCTTGATGACCCTCGAGCAACACTCAGCCTCTCAGGGAAAGTTTTGAGCTGCCCTCAGTTCATATGGGCCTCTACCCAGTGCCATCCTCAGGACCTGTATCTGTGTGGCTCCCTCAAAGATACAGGAAAGGTTCCTACAAAGGCACTGCTCCCCACCAAAGGGCCACCCTCCAGCCCCTCCTGAGAGCAGGAAGCTGACTCACAGATACTGTCGCCGCAGGGCCTCGATGTCTGAGTTGATGCTGCTGATCTGGGACCGCTGGCTCTTCTCCAACTCGCGCTCCATCTCCTCTCGGTGGGCGTTCTTCATAGCTTCAATGGCTGCATGCAAGGACATGGCCATCAGCACCAAAAGGCTGGGAAGCCAGACTGACAGAGATGTGACGGCTCCCCAGTGTTAATGCTTAATCCATCTGCAGTCAGCCTGGCCTCTCCCAAACCCATTCTCTGAGGTGGATGCAGGCTAGGAGAATTCTCAGGAAACTTCCCACAAAAGGGATGCAGGTGTGTTTGTTCTTTTGATGTTAGATGAAAACCAAATTGATTAAATAAGTATCAATGTTATATTCAAGCATAAGTTTATAAAACGAGAAAGCTTTCAGACTGCTATATTTTCTTCCTGTGTACTAAAATAATAAACCACCATAAAGTATAATTACATAAAGAGAAGGCAACACAAAACCTATGGCACTGTGCTTTCTCAGGGAAAGTACTGTCGGCTCTGTAACAAAGTTGTGCCAGGTAGAAGCTACAGAATCTTTGTGCTCTGAAGTTATGGGGCACTCTGGGCAGAGGTCTTATGCTGACAGGTGTCTGTCACAAGGAAATGCAATCGATGGGACTGATAAGGCTGGGGATAGTCCCTCACGTGTAGCTGGGTATGCTGGTGGTTGTGGGAAGCTGAAGTGCTGGCTCTAGGCTTACAACTCTCAAAGGGCTCCGAAAACCAGCTTTTTCCTCAGAATTGTCATAGAATTCTCTTGAATAATAAAGCTTAAATCTCAGCCAAAAGGCAGCACAAAGGCCAGTCATTACTCTGAGCTGTATATTCAGCTCAGGTAAAGTTTGCTACCTGTTCTGCCCTCCATGCTAAACCAGCCGGCATGCCCAGCTCCCACCTGAGATGGTGGCCGCAGTCTCCTCGGCCAGAAGGCGGTCTTTCTCCTCCCTCAGTTTCTCCAGTTCCCGCTGGTGCTGCCTCTGCAGATCTTCAATCTTTTTCTGGTGTGTTTCTTCCATTGCTGCAAAGCCTCGCTCACATGTGGCCTGCAAGATGCAAAAGGGAACTTATCAATTTATTTCTTTACCTTAAGTTGGGTGTCCTGTTTAATATGCCAATAGCCCTGCCTGCTCCAGGTTTCATGGTATAGAGAATACGCTCTCTGAAGGCGAGCACTGAGCCAGTGGGGCTACCGGATGGCTGTCTGGAGACTCATTGATGCTATAGGGCATTTTATGCTATTAGAGAATTTAGAAAAAGGTATTTATATTTATAAATTGTCTTATTTCTGTGATTGTTCTGAATTCTGTGGAAGGAGTTGGTATTGCAGCTGGGAAATAGCTGCAGTGGAATTTAAAATAGCCAGTCTTGTACCTTGATAGAATTACTGGCAGGTAGGACTGATAAGAGAGAGGGAGGAGAGTGTGCACATGCAGAGCCTGGCCATGTCTGGTTTGAGTTATACAGCGAGCAGCTCTCAGTGGCAGTCATAAATTTGGCATTTCACAGTCCTAAATAGCTGGAGGAAGCCAAGGGCCCCAGCCCTGCCCCTAACCAGCTAGCCATCCTTATCTGGTCATTTAACTTTTCCACTGCCCACTGAGGGAATTATATTAGGCTATGTGATCTCTTCCTTTCTAGTCTGCATCTTCCTTTTTCTTTTGAAGCACAAAGAGGGGAACTAATTAATTAGTGACTCCAGTAACTGTATAGAGATATATAACAGGACTGCTCTCAAAACTTATATACAAGCTGGGTTGGTTTATTACCTGGACATGAGTGCAGGGGAAGGACAGGTATGCCTTAAGAAGGGATCAAACTTGGGAAACCCAAGACTGGCTTATCACAGTTGCTCTTATGAACAGGGTTTGTGAATGTGCCACTCAGATGCAAGACGGTGGCATGTACAGTTATTTTGTGCACAGAGGCACACTGTCTAAATCTCTTAGGTTTCTAAATAGGGATTAGGCCTTTCAGAGATTTTTAAGACCTGAAAGAATGTGGTTATGTTACATTCCAAATGCAAGTATAGCAGAGGCTCCTCTTTCCAATCCTATACTATCGAGTCAATCTTGCACATGGATTTGAGAAAGAATATCAAGAAATCAGATCATCGTGCTTGGGTATCTTTGAGCCCCCACAGTAATTGTGAGGCCTTTCTGAGGTCTTCTATTTAGTATTTTCAAACTCATGGCCATAGTCTGGACTTTACTGCAACTGATATGCTGCAGTGGGCAAATGGTCTTAATTGTTGTCCACCATTAATTGGGCATTCCTTCTCCCAGAGACTCCATCTGGAAGCCAGTGGTCTCCTTTCACTACCATCACACCACAGGACAGCTGGAGGCTAGGGCTTTGGCTCTTGGCCTCTGGCTAGCTCTGAGCCCCTCATCTTCCCTCCCTCATGCTTTGGTTCACCTATGGCTTCTTGGTTAACACACAGCTAGTAGCTCTCATAAATATTAGTTTGATTTGAGTGCTTTAGAATACTTAAAGGGTCAAAATCTTCCTACAGAAACTCTGAGATATTTTTAAAAACTAGCTGCTTCCTAGGAGAGAATATGTGTTAAAAATAATCTGTAAAAATATTTTAATTTTTAAGCCAATAATCCTTGGGACCAAAAAAAGTTCCTCAAAGACTACTGAGCAGAGTCATGAGGGAAGGCGTCAGCCTGGGACTGTAACAGAGGGGCCATCAGACCCAGAGCTCAGTCGCCCCAACCCAGGCAAAAATCTGTACAAATTAACAGAGTGCTATTTGGTTTTAGTTTCTGTGTGTCTCAAGGGAGTCAATGAGAACATCACAGACCTATGTCACCGCTGGAAGACACTGGGTCCCAGCACCATCCATGGCTAGTTTGTCTCCTTTCTGATGTCTTGCTAACTGGTGGTATGATGTCACCACTCTGGCCAAAGCCTTATAAATGCTCAGCTGACTAATGTGGGGGCTGAAATTGCCTCACTGTACAGGAGGCTCTGGTAGAGCCAACAGGTGGCAGGCAGTTCACTGTAGTGGAGAGGGAACACTTGGGCCCCTGTGAATGATGGGTGTGTATGAGCCCAAGCACCTGCTCACGCAGACCTGCTCAGTGTCATGGAAAGCTGCTGGGTGCCCTGTGGGTAGAGCAGGCACTGGAAAACAGTGTTTGTTACTTTTAAAGGTACACATGGCCCACCTGAATGCTGTGCTCACATGTACTGTCACAGGGGGGTTCATTTGAGTACTTTCACAAAACAGCTCTTGAAGCTTTCTCATAATTCATAAGTTTTCAAAAGGTTTTGACTGACTTGGAACTAGAACAGTGAAGATGGCCTCTCAGTCACCTGAGTGTTTGCTGACAACCACACGTGCTTATTTTTGGTCAGTGGACTGTGTTGTCATACAAAGGTAAAGAATACACTGCTAACACAGAACATTTCTTTCTTTTTTTTTTTTTCAGAGCCAGAGGAATGAGCTGCTGGGAATAGGACATTTGGCAGCAGCAGCAAAGCAGCCACTGCAGCCTGAGAGCCAGCTCTGTGCTGTACCGAGGGAGGAGTCATCTCACCAGAAGCTTGACGGGGGTGCTGAGGGCTTGCAAGGGGCCTGGGTATTAACTGGCTGTAGCTCTAAGGGATGGCAAGAAGCTCAAGAGGATAATGCTGAGAAGCTTAGAGGAAATTCTGGGCAGCCCCAGGCATACACACAGGTGTCTCTGGCTATGAAGGAGGTAGATGAGAAGCTGGACTACTTCACACAGCCCAATGCCCATGGGCCTGGGAATGTTAACTGTTTGTGCCAGGGCCTGGATACTCTGCCTAATGAGGCAGAGTGTGAAATGGGGTGCAGGTATGGGGGACAGTGAAAGGAAAAGGTAATTTCTCAAAGCTCTTGAGAAAGAATACCAGCACCTGAAAGCTGTTTTCAGTAGAAAAGCCCTTCCTTCTTACATAGAATGTCCATTAAATGCCAGTTCCCCAGAGTTGCAATGGGAGTGTGATCCTTGACACTGTCTTGCAAATATTCCTATCTTTTGGATACTCCAACTGCTCTCTTAGGACAGTTAGGAGCTGACCCTCCAAGGGTGCCTGTCTTTCCTGGACTCAAGTTTGGGTCTGCACCAGCCTGAAGGTGTACTCTGTGGGGGCAGGAGAAAGGGCGAGGCTAGGAGCTGGAGGGCAGGGGCTTCACTTGCTGAGGGGATGCAGAGGCCACTAGAAGCAGGTAGAAAAGCAATGGGGAGACTACACTCCCTTTCTCACCAGTGACCATGTTCTTCTGCTAGTCCTTTCCCAGTGTGGGGTGTTGAATAGGACCCTTGCCTGGGCCCTGCTATGAGGCCGCACCATGGCCAGTGAGGAGTCAAGGGAGGAACAGAAGGTTGACTCGATTCTGTTTATACAGTAACTCAGAGCCAAGAACCATCTCCCAGCTCCGCCCTGAGAGTCTGATGCACCAGATACCACCCCCGCCCCCAACAAGCAGGAAAATGCCTGCCCCTTGACTGCTCTGCAAATTAAACAATGCTTCAAAACCTTAAGGTTCTCAAAGTCTTTCTGGTACTTCTCTCGCAGTGTGGCTGCATTGCCCTCAAGGTCCTTGTGCTCCAGCTCCTCCCGCATGATGTCCATCTGGGCCTCCAGCTCCTGGATACGCTCTCTCAGCCCCGTCATGGAGTCAGCCTCTCCCTTGGCTGCCTGCAGAGCATCCCTAGGCTGGTTGGCTGGCCAGCTGGAAGAGGGGGGCTGGTGGGGGCTGCTTAGGGGGCTGGGCACGAGCAAGGCTTCAGGGTGCTGCCCCTCATAGTGGCAGAGTGTCTCCTGCAGGCACTGCAGGTTCTGGGAGTAGTGCTCCTGCAAGGTCCTCAGCTCCTCCTCGTGAATTGTCTGCAGCTCTTTGACCTTGAGCTGGAACTTGTCCTCCAGGGTCTGCATCTGCTCCACATGGTGCCTCTCCATGTCCTGCCTGTCTCTTACTGAGGCATCCAGCTGACTCAGGACTCTGCTGTGCTCAGCTTGCAGTGTGTTTTCTGCTCTGTTCAACTGTTCCACCACACACCTGATCTCCTCCTCGTACCTCCCTTGCAGGGCAAACATGTTCTCGCTGTGCTTGCTTTCTACTTCTTCCAAATACCTCTGTTGATGGTCTAGCTGGGTGACCTTGGCCTTGAGCTCTGCGTTTTCCCTTTCAACAATGGCAATCACTTCTAGGTACTCCCTTTTCTGCTTCCGGAGAAGTTCCTCGTACTCCTCACTTAGTGCTCCAACAGCTTGCCTGTGTTCTTGACAGGAGGCCCCCCTGTTCTGCCAGGACTCCTTGTAGCACTGGAGCTCCTTTTCATACTCCAGTCGAATTTTGCAGGCTGCATAACATACCTGAGCCTGAATAATTGCATCTTTAACTAATAATGATGAATACTGACCGAGGCCTCCCAAACAAGTGTTATAGGAGAGATTTTGGGATGCTTGAAGTAGCTTCTGACAATCTCTTACTGATTCCACAGGGGGAAGAGATGTTAAAGCAGCAGATATCTCCCCTAAGAGACAGGCCTTATCTTTAAGCTGTAGGGCAAGTTCTTCCTGAATAGCAACGAGGGCTCCAGAGCTCTCGATGGATAAGTGCAAGGGCTCCTGGGAGCCAGCTATGTCTTGATGGCTCAGTTCTTCTCCTAATGGACTCAAGTCCCAGGATGCCTGTACACCCTCTGCAAAGCCTGCTGGAAGCTTGAGGGCTTCTGAGACTTGCTGCATCACTCTCTCAAAGTCGGGGGTTTGGTAGGCTCCCAAGATCTCCCTCAGCACATGCTTATGCTGCTGCAGGGCTCTCTGGGTCCCCCGGAGTGTCTCCTGGATGCTCTGCAATCGACGGTGGAACGACTCCCTTACTGACTGCACAGCAAAGCTGAGCTCTGCCCTGACCCATGTGGCATTTGCCAGGGCAGGGACCAGGGCTTGTGGGACACTCTGCTGCCCACCTCCTGATGTGACAGTTGCCTCTCTTCCTAGTGTCCCTAGGTGCTCACTCAGAGACTCAACCTGGCTCCAGAATTCACCATCTACCAGCACCTTCCTAGCCCAGGTGTCTGCTGGGGTCCCAGGACAGACTGCAGCACTTCCAGAATCGAGGGGCAACTTTTCTGACTGAGAAATCTCGTGGAGAACACGCGAGATATCTGATGTTGTGTTTTTTAAAGAGTCTGCTATTTGGTTTATCAGTGAGGCTTCCAGAGCTATTTGATCAGAAAGGAGCTTTAGCTGCTCCTGCTCAGTCAGTTCAGGCCGGTGAGTTGGCTGCTGCAAAGTTGCTTTCCCTTTCTCCAAGAAACTCCCTTCCTCTAGCTGAGCTTGGGCCCCATTATCTGCGAGAGGTGGCCAGTGGTGCAGGGCCTGGATGGCGCTGACTAGCGCGCTTTCTACGCTGGCCAGAGGACCTGCTCCTGCATCCTGTGCTTCCTCCTGGCTGGCCAGTGGCAGAGATCTTAGCTGTTCTTGGCAGTTTTCTAAGCAAGCCAGGGCCTGACTGTTTTTAACCTGGAAGTTGCCAAGCTCCCCAACGTGATTTTCGACTATCTTCACCCTGGCTTGTCTTTCCTGATCCAGCTGGGAGGCTAGTGCTCTGACCTGGAACAGGCTGGCGCGGAGTTGCTCGCGGAGCCGTGCCTCGGTGCTGGCCCATTGCTGGTGCAGCGTGAGCAGGGCTTCCTGGCTCTGGCCCTGCTGGCTCTCTAGCTTCAGTGTCACATCTTTAAGCTTCTCTTCTGTGATGTAGAGCTTGGTCTCCAGGGAGTGTATGATGGAGAGGTAGGTGTCAGAGTCACTAGTTGCAGGAAGTGAGCTGGGGGTGGCCTCTGACGACATACTTTCCTCTGAGGGTGACTGGTCCTGACTGGTGTCTGAAGACGTGCTGCTGGTCCAGGTCTTCTCGGACCCGTCGGGGTGGGTGTATTTCTGGCACTGGATCGTGGAGAACCGGATTCTTTGCCTTTTAATGCCGGGTACCCCCTGCTCAGGTTTTGCCGCGCTCTGCAGGTGCCGTTCTCTGTCAGGCATTTCTGACTTTGGGAGCACCATACTTGCTTCCTTCCTGGGGCTGCTGTCCCCGCATTCCTCCTCAAGGGCAGCTCCTGGGTCCTCATCTTCGAGTCTCAAGTGTGGGAAGCCTAGAGGTACGCCAGTGACTTGGAGCTGCGGGCCTGAGAGCACAATGCCATCTTCTTCTGCTTCTTCCAGGGAGCTCCGCGGCTCCTCCACCTCCTCTGAAGATGCCTTTGCAAATTTTCTTAAAATGTCTTCCTTTGCCTGGAGCTTCATTTCTGTTTCCTCTAAGCTGCTCCCCAAGACAACCATTTTAACCAAAGCCTCATTGAGGTCCTGATCTTTCTTTTCCAGAACTTTCTCATGCATTTCCTTGATGTGCTTCAGCTCTTCCTCCTTCTCTTTCAGCAGAGTATGCATGTCCTGGAGCTGGCTGGCCACTCTCCTGTAGGAGTGCTCTAGGCTCTGGTAGTCTGCCTCTCTTCCCCTCAGCTTCTCTTGAAGCTCAGCAATGTCCCCATCAGATACAGTGATGCGCTCCATCAGCTCCTGGAACCGCTGCTTGATCAGGTCTCGCTCATCTCTGAGGCTTTGGACATGCTTGGCCAGCTTCTGGATGCTGGCCTCTTTCATCTCCAGCTGCTCCTCCAGCTGGTGCACTATCTCGCTACCCTCAAACTTGGCACTCAGCTTCTCCTTCTGGAGGACCTCCATCTGTTGTTCATGGTCCTGGAGCTGGTCCTCATAGGCACTGGCTTTGTCTTCCACCTCCTTCAGGTTCTGCAACAATACCTGCTTCTCCTTCTCACAGCTCTCTAGCAGCAGCTCGTAGTTCCTCTGCAGCTTCTCCTCCATCAGCCTTTGAGACTGCTCACTGGCACTGAGCTGCTGGCTGAGGTCAGTGATGCGCTCCTGCAGCCTTTGCACCTCCTTCTGCCGGTCCTTCTGCAGTGCCTGCTGCATCCCCAGGTCCCGTAGCTCCTGTGTCTTCTCCAGCAGCAGGGCCTCTGCACTCTTGAGCTTCTGCTCACTGGCCTGCAGCTGACCGCTCAGTGTAGCCTCGCTGTGCTGCCACTCCTCTAGCTGCTCACGAACCTTGTCCTTTTCCAGCTTCAGGTCACCTTTGAGCTTGGCCAGTGCCTGTTCCTTGATGGTGAGCTCAGCGGCAGCGTTGCTGAGCCTTGCCTGGAGGCTATGGATCTCGGCCTCATGGTGCCGGACCGCATCCTTGGCCTCCCCATAGCTGCGCTTCAGGGCCTGGGTCTGCTGCGTGGTCAGCCCCTGGCGCCGGCACTGGGCCTCCAGCTCCTTTTGCAGATCTTGGCTGACTCTGTGGAGCCTCTGCCAGGCACCGGATTGGGAGGTGGCCACTTCAGTCTTAAAAAAACCGATTAAACACTGGTTAGTAACACTCGGGCTTCCCAGTTCTGAGTGTCACACCTCTGGCCAGGGTCAACCATAGAAAAGTTCCTTGGTGAGTTTGCCTTTTATCCTTTGCACAATTTTTTTTCATTAAAAAAAAAAAAAAAATCGAACAAATCATCTTAATTTTTTTGGTAAGTGCTGCATCCAGGTAAACAGAACATGGACAATAACATCAAAACAGCTTCTAGGAGAAATAAACCAAATGAAACTGAATAATGGAACACACGGGTAAGCAAAACGAAGACTGAAGGACAAGAAACCTGCAGGAAGTACAGGGAGGGCAGCAGAGCATAGGCATCTGTTTTAGAAAACAAAAGGTACACAGGTCTAAACAATAAATCCTAAAAAAAGACGCAGGGTGTGGGTGATGATGTCACTTCCTTCTAGGCTAGGGAGAGAAGGAAGGGAGGCAACTAATAAGGGATGTCAGCAAGGTGACATCCAAACATTTTCCTTTGGGACGCAGAGCCTATCCTCTACAGTAACAGAAAGAACTATCTCTACCTTTAAGAAGACAAAACAAGGGAAAAACGGAAACCATGGAGTAAAATACGATAATCAACAAAACAAGCAAACTCTTCAAGAGATTTAAAATAAGAAAGTAAAGCATGCAAACAAAATACAAATGAAACAAAACTCCCCAAATGGAAAGACATGCAGAATAGACAGAACTAATAATGTAGGAAAAAAACAAGAACATGAACAAGAATGAGAACAGCCCAGCCTAAGAATTTGGCCTGCCTGTGGCCCCCTCTTAGTCTGCTGGTGGGGAGGCCACAGATGTGACACTCAGTTACACTGTTATTAAGTTATACTCCACAGGCATGTCCAAACCATGCAAGCTCCTCCTCCCAGCATGGTTAGCGTAGTACCCACCCCAAGTGGCCAACTCCTTCTGACCCTTAATCCCAACAGCCCTTGTTCACTCGGACTTTTGGTTATAAGCATTCCCAAAGTGCAAAGGGAGATTAAAAGCAACCTGTTATCAGATCTAGCAGGAAGGTGTTCAGAGGCCAGTTCTGCCCAGTATCAACTGACAGGGGCTTAAGTGCAGGCTCATGCAATCATCCAAGTTAGACACAAATGAGGTAGGTTCTTAGGTTAGCAATGTGCAAAATCTGCTGCTAGTATCTTTACCACCTAATGTGAAGTAAATTTGTGTAGTATGTGGGACCAACCAAGGTTTAAAAAGATGCTCCTCAAACCTGGAGGGTTTGCGCGAACGACACAAAAAGCCCAGATTGAGCCGTGTAGGAAAGAGGGGTGCCCATCATCACCAGTTCCCGGTACCTGAGAGTTTGAAAAGCAATAACTACAGCTGAAGGGGCTGAGGAGGGTACAGGGAATGTGGGGTGCCAAGGCTGGGGGGAAAAGAGAAATGAGAGAAAGAGAGAGAAGGCAGAGGGAACATGCAACAAAAACGGTATGGAGGGTATGGAGAGAGGCAGGAAGGCAGACTGCCCAGAGAGTTTATGCGCCGACTTGGACTGAGGCAGCCAAGGTATGGTGGTCTGAGAATGCTGACACCGCAACTCTTCACAGAGACTCAGGGTCACTGAGAGCTGGAAGGGCCCTTAGGACAAGATCTAAGTCTACACAGGCAAGGAGTGGCCGACACTGTAAGGGAGAAGGTCCCGGGTTTTGCAGGTTAATGGTAGGGTCTGCACTTGAACCTGGGACCCTGACTCAAATGCTGGGTCCTCAGCCTTGGCAGAGAGCTGTTCCATCATCCCATTTTGCTTTTCCCGAGTACTCATTCATCAGTTGCCTCTCCCCATTAGCATGTCAGCTCCACGGAGCAGTAGTGTGTTATTCTGTACCCTAGAATTGGAAAGTTGTCCAGCTGGTGAGACACCCTCGGCGCTACCCACTGCTCTCTGTGAATCTGCTTGCTGGCCAGGACTCTGAAATGAAGATCTCTCTGGTGGACACCGGGTTTGAACTCTCAGATGAAGACCCAGGCTATGACCCTCTCATCCCCCCTTCTGGGCTTGCTGGGTGGGTTGCCATGTTTCCCCCCTGAAACTTCAGTCTAGGTAGAAAGAAAGAAATGGGGTCGCTAGACTAGTGGTAATAGACAGGTATGCCTTATAGGTATGGTACAGATACAGACAGAGAACAGGGGATCCAGTGCTAGCTTTGCCAATAACTTGGTTGTTAGGGAGGTACTTGGCTGGCTATGTTACTCAATTTCTTCAATATGTAAAACAGGACTAATACTGCTTTTGTGAAAACAATTAGAAATAACATGCAAATATAAGGTATTTATAATAAATATATATTGGGTTACTTTGAGAGCCAAAAGGATGGACTATCAAAATTATTTTATTAAAAAACAAACACACCCAAAAACCCCTTAGATGTAGAAGTTACGGATTCCCCAAAATGTAATACTAGGAGGAAAAATACACATGGCCCACTGCACTGAGACCTTCGATCTTCTGGTAGAGGAGCCCAGAGGTGCGGCATTTGGGAGAAGCTACCCCTGCTCAGGCAGGTTTTGCACATTTCTAGCCTGCCTGGGCCCTTCACACTGAAACCTCTGAGTGCATCTTGAGGGCCGAGGCAGCCCTACCTGCAGCACGTAGCCTTCTCGGGCACTCTGCTCCCGGCCCAGAGCCACCCTCAACTGGTCCTGCAGGAGACGGTTCTGCTCCAGAAGGTCCGAGGCTTCCTTCTGGCTCTGCTCCAACTGTCGGCAAAAAGATATACATTTTTAAGCAAAATGGTATAAAAAAACAGAAGCAAAGCACAGCAGTGACCCAAGACAGATTTCTGATATTAGCTGGGCTGAGCACATGGGCTCCTTCCTGGCCTTCTACATACCCACAGGTCAGGGATGAACTGGTCTGCTCTTATCTGCAGCATCTGGAACTAAAAGCTCCAGTTTAAGCCATAAATAACAAGGCAGACAAGGATACCCACGTAATTTCCACACCTGTTCAAGGTTCTGACACACAGACCCCACCAGGAAATGAGGCTTTGTGCCTGCACCAGGAAGAACCTAGCTGGGTCCTTTAGGGTTCCTCATGATGGTTAAATAGGTCAGTGTTGCCCTGGGCAGGCCTCATTCCAGGCCTTACCTAGACTTCTACTCCAACAACTCCACTTTTATACAATGGATTCCACATAAAATTGTCTGCACAAATGGTTGCACAAGATGTGGGTAGCAAGCAAGCTATTTCACATTCTTCTCGTTTTCAATGGCTCTGAATTCGGTTATTCATCCACTCACTCTTCTTCAAACATTCCCTACATGCCTATTGGATGCTGGGCCATGTGGGCCACGCTGCCCTGCCCCCAGAGGTTGTGGTATGAGGGGAGCTAAAGTGCAATGGGCAGGGCATTGCTAGGCTGTGCTGTAAAAGGTATAGAGACCCTTGATTTTCAGACATTGCTGTTTAAAACAAATTTATGGTTCAGTGTCTGGCCTGCTGGCTAGCAGGCCCATTTAGGCAGCTTAGGGCAATGCGAGTTTAAATTGTTATTTTTTTTACATCTTGCCTTTATTATCTTATTAATAGACACAGAAAATGAAAAAAATTCAAGTGTTCATGCTAATAATAAATATCAGTCTCGTGAATTTATTAACAAACTAGGAAAAAGGAGAAGTGAAGGCAGACCAAAATGACAAGTCTAACTTTAATCAGCTTATAAAATATTTGAAACATGAAACTATAACGCTGTACCTCTTTGGCCACAGAACTGCCTGTTCAGACTTACAAATCCACTGTTGAAGTTCCCCAGATTTGATTTCTGGATATATTTTCATGAAGGAACATATTAACATATTATGTATGCAACAAACACAAGGGCTGGCTTACCCATCTCTGCATCTGGATGCCCTGAGGGACATGCTCTGGAAAAAGCCTCTGTAGCTCAGCCTGGGTTGAATGAGTTATAGGGCATCTTTCACCTGCTCACTCACCAAGGGCCTGTTTTACATTCCAAATATCTAAAGTCTACCTGCCACCTGCCCTATGCCCTCTTAGGTCTCATCAACAGTCATCAGGCTGCTGTGAAAGCACTGGGGCTCATCTCTGCCTCCAGTTTTGGCCTGTTTGACCCAGAGCTGCCTAGTACAGATTGAAACCTAACTCTGCCTCTATCTAAAATCTCTAGTTCACGCCAGAAACAGGGTAGACAGAGCCCCCCATCTGCGCCTTGCAACCCTACTAATCTCTTCTCTGGCCACCCCTGGCCCTAATGACAGTGCCCTTGCCACATAACAAACTCCTCTGTCCTCTTGGAAAGGCCTGGTGCCCCTCACTGCCACCCTGCATAAGCTGGCACTCCCTTTATCTCTCAGTGCCTATGCTGTACTCTTAGGATTGGTCTGTCCATTGTGTTATCTCCCTGAGCGGTCTGCAAGTCCCTGAGGGGAGGGACCACATCTCCCTGAGTGCTATACAGCTGAACCACTCAGGCCACTGCCGGGCACAGGGGGTGCTCAGGGAAGGTTGCTGCATGGAACCCACTCACCCGTCTGCCCGTGGCCAACCCTGGCTGTTACCTCCTTCTCCAGCAGAGAGGTCAGCTCATGAGTGGAGAGCCGGTCACTTCCGTCCTCAGAGGAGGACAGGTGCAGAGGGGCAATAGGCACCTGCTTTTCTTCTCGGAGAGGGGTGGTCTCCACCTGATGCCACCGCTGCTCGATTTCAACATGGACGTTCTGTGTCTTGAGGTCAGGGGTCATGGGCAGCCCTGGGCTCCGGTCGACCTCCATCCGTAGGGCCATGTCGTCAGTGCCTGGCCCGTCCACAGTGTCGAGCATCCCAAAGCGCTTGCGGCGTTCTTCCCGCCTCCGCGCACGCTCCCGCTCCAGCTCACCTGGCTCCACCTCGGGGTGGGCGTCGGAGGGCCCTGTGGTGCTGGCCCTCTCTTGTGCCAGGGCCTGCTGCAGGGGGCGGAACTCAGCCCAGTCAAAGGTCTTGGAGCGCCCCTCCCGCCTCCGCTCCCGAGCCCGGCTCCTCTTCTGCTCGGGGTCCGGCTCCCCGGGTTCCACCTCTTGCTTCTCGCTCGGCCTCTGGTAAGATTCGAAAGAGGAGCTGCTCCGGTTCTTCTCTTCTGGTAATGAGCTGAGGGCAGGGGGCAAACAGCCTGTCAGGTGTGGCTCTGATGATAAGCACTCACCCCTGCAGAGGGCCCCAGCCCTACTACTTTCTCCACATTCTTCTTCTATCTCTGCTGCAGCTTCTTCAGGGCAGAGAAAGAAAGGACACTCTGCTGTCATTTCCTTGGAGGGAACCCAAACTGGGTTCTGAGAGGAGGTGGGCGGGCAAGAGCCACAGATGGCCTAGCAGTTTCCAGCAGGAAGATACTAGGAGGGTCCTCTTACTAAGATGCTGTAGTGGAGCGTCACATGACCCTGTCACCAGGATGATGGAGCATAGGGAGCCCTGCCCAACTCAGAGCCAAGGCCAAGAGCCCTGTGAGGGCATAGCCACTGTCCAACCCCTTCTTGAGGGAGGCCAAACCTGTGGCATGCATGTACTGGGCAGTAATGACAGAATGAATGAGATGAACCACATCCCTTGAAGGGATCAAGGGTTTTTAATAAGCGGAGCACAAATATGGTCTGCGTTTTAAGAAAACTACCTTGGTGGCTGGTGTGATGGATGAATCAGAGTAAAAGGCCAAAAACCACTTGTGGACAAGTGAGACGAATGGCCTGGGTGGCACCCATGAGCCTGCCCTATGCGGTGGCCCACTTGACAGGTGGAGAGCAGGACACTCAAGGGCACTTCTGCTTACCCAGCAGTGGTCCATGCCTTTTTGTAATTTGCCCCAAAGCAAAGATTCCTGGCAGGGGTGCAGTAGGGGGCATCAATCATGGCAGTGTTAGCAGTGTTAGGCAGGGGTCTCCAGGCTCTTTGGGACCCTCAGCCTGAGGAGAGTGACCTCTGGTCCCACCCAAGCACAGAGTCCTCAGCACAGAGTAGGAAACCACCTGGGACTGCAAGGGCTTGGCATGGGACTCCAGGTAGCACCTGCATTTAAATGGGGGCCAAAGATAAAGAAGCCAGAGAAAGAGGCACCTAAGGAAAAGAGAACAGAATCACCAGCACCCCGTGGGCAGATCCTGGCAGCTGACTAATAAAAAACAAAGTGATTCATAACAGTGGGCCCTACAAGTTTCCAATTTAAGATCACATGTGCATTTGAACAAAAATTCTCCAGAATGGACCTTTTAATACTGCTGAACTGAGAGCAAGATTAGGGTTACAGCCATGTAGGAAATTAGGATGACATGGAAAGCTGGAATTGGCAGCCATGCCAGGACCCATCGGTATCTCCAGGGGAGGAAGCTCCTCCTGGGGCCCCTCAGCTCCTAGATGGGAAGCCCCCTGCAACTCCCCACCAGGCTCAGGGGGCCTACAGTACCCAGCTTGACCCGGCACCTCTCATGTTTATATGTGTTTCTAATATGTTCTTGGGACTTAGCCTTGTAGCACTAAAAAAAAAAATCCATATTTTTCTCAAATTATAAAAGCCCACACTGAATAAGCACAAAGGCTAAAAACAATCTGGGGAAACAAATGACTCCACTAATTCCAAAGTACTAGTCAAAAAAAAAAACAACTGTCATATCAACCTTCCTATAGAAACAAAATGCCTGGTCCCGATGAACCCACAGTTCCTGCATGGAGCTTACACCTGAGTGCAGAAGGGAAGTGTGCGCGCCAGCCTGGGAGGTGCCACACCTGATCCATGTGGGCACTCAAGTGTACTACAGTGCATTCTTTACACCTGTTCTGAGGCCAAAGCCACAAGCCTGCCCTGAGACGTCCCAAAGCTGACTTTCCCCAGCTTTGGATCCTTAATTTGATGCACGGGGCCAGGCCTCAGTTGAGCAGCCAGGGTTGGCTGAGACACAAACAGCCAGGTGGGTATCAGTAGCCAGGAGAAGCCCTGAGGCCACCTGGTTCTCCCATGTCCAGTGCTAGTGCTACTCTGCCTCTGGAGGGCACGCAGTAGCCTTTGGCAGAGAAGCTTGAGCTACCTTTCTTGCTTTGCTATGGGGGATTCCTCACGTGCTCAGAAGGTATTGGGCTTATAAGGCTTTGGCCTCTACTCCTGCAAGGGGAAGAGATCGGGGGCAGCTGCTGAGGATGCAGTGGGACATAGCCACAAAAGGGTGGGAGCTCTTCCTGTATCACCATATAAAGGAGGCTCTCTAGCAACAAACAAGCCATCTCTGCTAACAGGACACCCGGAAGCATATCCCAGTCACCACCTCCTGGTCTTACCAACTCAGGAATAACTAACTATTCTATTCTTTTAATAAATAAAGTAATGAACAATGCCAATAAACACAGGAAAGAACTAAAGAAAAGTTATTTTGGGTTCCTTTCCTTCCTTCTTGTTCAAAGAGGTACAGAATCACTAGGAAGGAGTCAAAGACATGACGAAAATTTGGTATGGCCACAGCTGCCCCAGGCCGCCAAAGAGCATATGGTGAGCACCAGGGTCACCCTGAACGTGACCTCCAATGCAAGAAATACACTTGAGAAGTCAAACTACACATCCTGAAAAGTGTCAAATAGAGTTTCTCAGACCAGGTGAAGGGTCTGAAGCCTGGAGGCGAGGGCAGCAAAGTTCTGGGCATCATGGAATCAGCTCTACACACTGAAAGCGTGTCTTTTAAAATGAAAACCAACAGGTTTCTAACCTTCAGGATCAGAGAAGGAAGGTATGCAGTGAGTGAATAACAAGATGTATGAACCAAAGAATGTAAATGTTGGGGAGAAGTTTTCCAACTTAGGCTCTAGCACTGAGTTTCAGTCTCTCCCAATTACACAGAAATCCAACAGCTGTAGGAGTGAGGTGAAAAGACCAAGAAAAAGAAATGCTATGATGGCCTATGAATGCAGCCTCCAGGGCTGCCTTCACCCAACCAGAGCATAGCCGCCAGGGAGGCTCCCATACCAGAGAGAGATTCTCCCATTAAGCTCAGTTCTAACAGTGGCACAAATGTTACTTTTGTGGCTACACTGACCAGGCTTAAAGGAGGAAAGGTAACTGGAGGCAGAAAAACAAGGAAGTTAAAAGACAAATGAGCAGGGGCCAGCCAGCAGTGGAACAAAGGAGGGAAGGAAGGCTGTGCTGGGCCAGGCATAGAGCTCAGGTACCAGAAGAAGGACTAATCTAAAAAAGAGTGAGGCAGTGACCACTGGGGAAGGCAGTTCTTTTGGTTACCCCAAATGCCTTACCTCGTCACATCTGGGGCAGAGGTCGGGTGGACATGCTTCATGATTGTCTGTATCCAATTCCGCCGGATTCCAGATGTCATAGCAGAGAGGGTGAACTCGCCTTCCTTTGTCTACACAAAAGACAAGGCGTTATCAGTGACCACTGTCACCTCTTTGCCCCCAAAGGAAATACTATAAGGAGGACTGTGACCAAGTGGCCATCTTAGATGCACTATGTGTGTCCCCTCTTGTGATAAACAAGACCTGGAGAGCAAAAGAAATAGCAAAGCTGTAGACACTAATTTGCTTTCATGGAAATGGCTAACTTAGGTATCTCCCTCCCTGTCAGCAAGCATTTACTAAGTACCTACAACCTCTAGGCACCGAGAAGACTTTCTCTGCTCTTTAAGGAACTCACAGATTGAAGGGAAGGAGAGAGTGAGAGCATGTGGGGAACAGTGGAAAAGGAAGTACCTATAGCACAATGGGGCTGAGCTGGGCCTTATGAGGTGAGGAGGGTTGGCAGGTGGACAGAGAAGGGGTGCACGACCTAGGAGTGGGGAACAGTGCAAGCCTAGGCCCAGTACCATGCAGCAACGCTCATCAGGCACATGGAGACCAGGGAGAGGACAGTGACAAGCATGAAACTGGGGCCTGATGGAAGCCTGTCTGTTGGGCTGAGAAGCAGGGAGACCTGCTGTGTGGCTAGGGCAGTCATCCAGGTGATCAGAATTAAGGTAGTGGTGGTGATAGAGAAGAGGGAGGGGAGCACTGTAGGACAATTTCTAGACCCCTTAACTTGGATGAGCTGGTGGGACATCAGACAGGAGCATTTTGTGGTGGGGGCCAGTGCGTAGATAGGAAGAGAAGGGAGCCAGAGGGAGGAGGCAGCATGGCCAGCAAGGATGTGGAGTAAAGAGTGGCCTCTGGGACAAGATTCCTGCATCCCTAAGGGCCCCTGCCCCGTACCACTTGAAAAGGGGAGGAGCGGAAAACACAGGTGGCAGTCTGCATGGAGTACATTTCCCTGCTTCTGAACCTACAGGATCCTGTCTCAGAGAAGTGAGGGTGTCAGTCCAGTTCTTTAAGCCGGCAGTTCCCAATCTTTTTGGCACCAGGGATCGGCACTCCTATGAGAATCAAAGGCCTGATAGTCTGAGGTAGAGTTGAGGCGGTGATGCTAGCGCTAGGGAGTGGCTGCAAATACAGATGTAGCTTTGCTCACTTGCCCGCTGCTCACCTCCTGCTGTGAGGCCCAGTTCCTAACAGGCGATAGACTGGTACTGGTCCATGGCCCGGGGGTTGGGGATCCTTGCTTTATGCTCAGGCTACTCAGAAATGAACTCCTGAGACATGTCAGGAAATTAGCTTTTGAGAAATGAAATTACCAAGAAAGTTTTGGGATAGGTACTGGCATGGCCAGGGACCAAAACACGAGAGACTTCATGTTAGACTTGAGTGCTGCAAACCACAACTTGGACTTGATCTCATCTCCCACCTTGGGCCTCCACCAGCATGCCACAGTCAGAGACAGCCCACAGCCCGTGGTTCATCTCTCCTTTGGTTTTCCCTCGCTGTATATTGAGGGTAGGGGCATGGACTTCGAGCTTTCTGAAGCACTGGCCTGTCATGCCCCAGCCCTCCCTGTGTCCCCAAGACCTGCTCACACTCATCTTGGGGTCCTCTGCCTCCTCCCACTCCCAGATGTGGGTGTTACTGCCGTCTGATCTCAGTAATCTCCATGTTCTCTCTCATGACCTCATCTCTCACCTCTAGTAGGCTCTTTCCCAACTGTAGGTCCCCACTCCGTGGCTGTCTGTCATGTTCTAGAGAGCCCATCATGGCCTGAAACATACCACCAGCCAGAATTCCAGAAGCTCTACCCCTTCTGTGAAGTCACCTCTGCTGCCCAAATTTTGCACAAGGCTCACCATGCTCTGGGGCACAAGACCTCATACCTGCCTCCTCCCTGACCTGGCCAGAGCCACGGCCCATGTGTACTTCCTCCACAGTGCCTCTCAGATGCCCCTTTTTTGTTCTGCCTACCACCACTGTGCCAGCCTTCTTGGCCTCCTGCCTCCACCTTCGCCTCCTTTCTAACAGCCCACATGCCCTGCTGGATGTGTCTTACTAATGCACAACCTCCTCATGTCTTCTAACACATTCCAGTGCTTTCTACAACCTCAGGACAAGACTGACTTCTGATCCAGCACTAAGCTCTCTCATAGGTGTCACTAGATCTTATGGCTGGGCTGGGGACATAGCACACTCATTCTTCCAGCCTTGCTTCTCAAAATACTAAAGCTCCCTAGTGACCTGGGCTGAGACCCCGCCCACACACATACACTGAGAGCAATCTCTCCTGCTCTAGACCCTTTGGTACATGGGGCTCATGAAAAAGCATCAGAACTTGGGATAAGCTCCCTGTCCCATGGTAAAGTGAAGAAGGGCAGACTGATGGTTGAGATAACAAGGAGAGCAAACTGCATGGTTAAGACACTAGAATAACTAAGTCATAACTTGCTAAGTGATAGGACCTGACTTAAGTGACAAGTCACCTTTTACTTTAGGATGCCCTGCCCAGGGAAACCTGCTTTTTAAGATGGGGAAGTAAGGGTAAGGGAGGGGGATTCAGTGTGAGGCCCAGAAAGCCAGAACTCACTTCTGTCTCCAATGCTGTCCAGAGACAGGAGGCTCAGATCTAGCTCACTGAATGTTTGTTCCTCTTGGAGGGACCAGGAACAGAAGAGCATGATAGCAGGGCAGGTGGGGCCCTAAGATCCACAGACTTGCATCTTGGCCCTGATGCCAGGGCCATGTACCCCACATAGAGAAAATGCCATGACCAGCAGCCTAATGGGCTGGTGGCTAGATTTCTCTTTGTAATGAACATACTGGCTTTTGGGTGTGAACCTCAGTCTCCTCTAAGTTTGGTTAATATGAGTCAGTCTCAATGTTCCTGATCTATTCTGAGTCCAGTGACACAACTGAGTTTTTGGGCCCAAAGATCTGAGGGTAAAACCCTGTCAAACTCCCCACTGGAGTTTCTGGCCCCCTGTGAGGAACCAAGTCCCAGCGACCAGCCTCTGTAGTGGCAGCTGTCTTTCAGGCGATTCTCTACCTATCACACATTCATAAGGCTCTTGTGAGCAAATAATTAGCTTTGCTCAAACAAAGTTCTGGTCTTTGTCCTGACTCCTGGGAAGTAATCTCTGAACCCTTGTCATTCTGGGTAGGGGCTGGCCACGCAAAAAGACCAGCCATGATGTGGAATGGCTGGGGCTTTGGGCCATGTGAAATCAGCCGACCTCTCAGGGGAGGGCTAGAGATTAAGTCTGACCATATGGACATGACTCAATCCATCAGGACAGTGATGAAACCTCAATAAAAATTCTGAACACCGGGCTTATAGGGAAGCTTTCTGGGTTGGAAGCTCTGTGTATCACCACACAGCAACACCAGAGAGAAACATGTCCCTGAGGACATGGAAGCTTATGTTTAAGGTCCTCCCAGTCGATTCTCTAGGCATCTCTTCCTTTGGCTGGTTTTGACTTATATCTTTCTGCTATAATAAACCGCAATTGGTAAGTACAGTGCTTTCTTGTGCTCTGTGAGTTGTTCTGACTAATTCTTGAACCTGAGGATGGTTTGGGGTACCCCAGAATTTGCAGTTGGTGTCAGAGGGCAGATGTGCCCTAACCTTGAGCCTGGCTAACTCTGGGTAGCCTCAAGCCACCAACTTTAATTAAATGGCCAATGAGAACTGTCTTATTTATCTAACCAGATTTTTGTTGGAGGGCTTGTCTAAGCCCCTAAGATTGTGGGGGGTTGAAAAAGACTTTCATGAATTTTCAAATTCACAACTGAATGAACAAATGAAAGAATTAAGTAAATTAAAACCTAGTATTATGAGATTTAAATAATTAACACTTTCATTCTTATTCCTCATATCCCACACATCCTTCCAACTGTTCCAAACTCTAGTATTTTTTAAAAAAGAAAAAGAATCTTCAGTAACAAAAAGCTTCTAAACAGTCTTGAAAGATGCTAATGTCTAATTTTTTGCTCAGATCACAAATTGGGGGTAGGAGTCAGGTGCCACAAGACAGAGGAAGGAAAATGACAAGGCACCAACACTGATGAGAAAGAACCAAGCACAGGAAGTCAGCTCTGCCCACAAGTGTCCCTGGACTATGCCATCAAGTTCTCAGAAAAACATCCCAGCCATTCAAGCCTATAATCCCCACCTCTGTATCAAGCCTGTTTCCAAACTCCATCCCTGTGCTCACATGTATCTGAAAGCCATAATTTCTCTGGACTGGATATTCCGTGACATTACAACACGTAGACAAGTCAATTTCCCCATCCAAGTCGGCTGCCTGCGGAGAGAAATGAGAAGACCTTAGAGATTTAGAAATAAAAGTCAATACCAGATGAACAAATAACCATCACTTTGTGTGTTGGCCTTATTTTTAATGGGCATATACTCTCACAAGTGAGGACACAACCTATCCTACACTATCTGGAAACACTGATGCCACCATTTTCCAATGTGTATCCTGCTAAATATATCCCCATGCAGGTTAAGTTCTCAAATGTGCTGATGTTGGAACTTCTTTACACTTAAAAACTGAGGACCTCAAAGAGTTTCATGTGAGCTTTATCTATTTACTATACTAGAAATTAAGTTGAAAAAAATAAATGAATAAGCCCATTTCATTTTTTAATAAAAATATTATTTAAAAAATTAGTGATAAGAGTATTGTTCAAACTTATACAAATCTCTTTAATATCTGGTTTCACATATCTGTTTCTGCACTCAGTCAATAAATATGTTGTTTTGGTTGAAGCATCTGAAGATAGTCTGGCCGTATAAGAATATGGAATTGGAAAGAAAAGGCAGACATATTTTAATAATCTTTTCAAATAATTATGGCTATTTTTCTTCGATAAGTGGTAGCTTCTTAAAGGTTAACTGCAAAGTGCAACCTGAATCATATCAAGGAACTTTCTGTAATCGGCTACATTAAAATCCATGGTTTTACACCCTGCCCTTTGAATGGGTCTTTTACCTATGCACAATTGTGTAACATTATGTATTGATCATTTGGAAGATAGTGACTTATACACGTCTTCCAAACGTTGATATATCTCATTAAACAAGATCAACTATCACATCTGTTAGTATCACACCTATTTCGTTCGGAGAGTCTGTAAGTAAAGAGAAGCTATTACGTTCATGATGGTGAATATAAGTTTTACAAAGTTCTAAGTTTTGCTTAAAAGCTCATCTTATCATCACTGGCAACATATCCTGTCAGTTGTTTTCCTAAAAGATATAGGCTCACTTGGTTCATTTTCAAGAAAATGTCTGCTAAACACCCAAACTGAATGAGAATTGTCAGTTGTTCTTTCAAGTAAAGACTATTCTACAAAGAGAAACTGCTAGTTAATCTGCATTGCAGAGGGCAAAAGTGTTTCCCCACAAGGCAGCTTACTTCCCGTTTTGAATCACAGAATATTAAAAAGATGGATATTCAAGGATTGAGAGTTAATAAAATTAAGTAACTTTTACTGTTATAGAGAGGCACTTTCTTTAACATTGTGAGTGTGTGGTAGTGAGGAACATGTCACTGCTAGCCACCTGCTGTTGCAGTCTGTGACTGGGCTAAAGCACCAACAGTTTCACTTACTACTGCTTTTGCCATTAGTGCAAATGTGAATACAATGAAAAAAGCAAACAGCATCTTAGTTTTATAATAATAGTTTTGAGTATCCCAGCCTCCCTGAAAGTGTCTCCAGGGGTCTGTAGCCCAAACTCTGAGAACTGCTGGTCTATGCATATACAATCAAGCACTTACACATGCTCCTGTGTTCCCTGATATTAGGCACCACCAGAGGCCTGCCACCCACACTAGTCTATACTTACCTGTATCACTAATACCTTTCCACTGCAGCCCACAAAGAACTTAGTATTTTTTAGGTTCGGGGTATGTAAATTTAACAAGACCCCTTAATGATAGATATTTAGGTTCTTCTCAATCTCCTGCTATTACAAAACTACAGAATGATTAACCCGGGATATATATCTTTTTCTATATATGGATATATCTGAAGGATTCCTGGAGTTGCAAGGGAAAGGTTAGGAACAAAGACTTGTTAAATTGCTCAAAAGAGATAATTTTTTGTTGGTGAGGAAAAAGAACCCCTTCTGGTTGGTCTTTCATCATGGAATCAAGACTGTGAGCTGGGCCAACCAAGTTCATCTGCCACATCCCATCCTTATCCAGGAGATAAGGGACAAGATTTAGTTCAAAAACTCAATTCACCACAAAATCTCTTTGTAGAAAAACAAAATTGCTCATCCTGAGTTTTAAAATAAGACATCTTTCAGTGTTTTTTAAAGAATAGATTAAAAAAAAAAAGTCGCTCAAACTCACTGAA
The DNA here is from genome assembly GCF_000325575.1 of Pteropus alecto. Taxonomy (NCBI): domain Eukaryota; kingdom Metazoa; phylum Chordata; class Mammalia; order Chiroptera; family Pteropodidae; genus Pteropus; species Pteropus alecto. The sequence goes on from NW_006433941.1 coordinate 5,750,743, forward strand.
CCTAGATGCCTAAAGCAGGGCCTCAAAAGACCCCAACATTCAAGGCAGGAACCAGTCAAGAGACCATCAAAAGCTGATCACGATGCGCTCAGACTTCCCTCGAGATTTGCACTGGTAACCCAAGATACCAATGTGGATACTCGTCAACAGACAGAGGGAACTTCAGCTCAGGAGAAGCAGTAGTGTTAGGGAGCCTCAGGCTCCCAGATGACACCTGAACACCTTCAGCTGTCTCCACAATGGGACCAAAGCCAAGACACTCACCTCCTCAGCCACTGAGTCCCTGTAGTATCTCAGGCTTTGATCAGCAAGGACAAACCAGTGTTTCTTCCACTAAAATGGAAAGGAAAAGAGACTCAACTACCATGAAGCACACTAGACTTCTGCGGGCACCTCCCAGAGCACAGGTAAAGCAGAGGGCAGGCAGTCCCTCCCACAAGTGGCAGACAAACACAGAGGATTCTGCTCAGGCTGTAGGCAGCCATGCACACATGATCTCAGGGTGCTTGCTAAGCCTTGGCTCCCCAGTGACAAGGCAGCAGGGAGAGCTGGGGTGGGCCATGGGCTCTCTGTAACCCACAGTGGTGTGGCTGGTGAATAGCGCTCTGAAGTCCTCAATCTCAACTCCAGAGGTTGCAGAGAAGGGGCTGGGCCCTCAGAGCTGAAAGGTGCTATAAAAACAGCATCTCAATCCTAAGGAGGCCACCTGTGAACCGTAGCCACTGGCTGGTTAACCAGAGGGGCACGCCCACCTGCAGCTAGCAGGAACAAACCAACCAGCCAGATTCCCAAGTCTTCACTGTGAATAGCAAGGAGGGAGACTTGAGTCTTCAGGCAAGGCCAAGAGGATTGATACAGAGGAGAGAGAAAAAGAGGGTGTTTCAGTACAGCTGCTCAGGAAGCAGGTGGGGGAGCATGGGGGGTTTGGGTTTAAGGGGTCTCTCCATATGACCTAGTTGGCTCCTCTTCATACCTCCTTGGAGGTCTGGCCTTCCAACCCCAACCAGGATCAAGGTGGGGCTGGCAGGTCCTGCTGCAAATGACTCTTCCTGCTTGAATCTGATGGCAAGAATGTATCACTCTGGCCCTCCCAGGACTGCAGCTGAGTTGGTGTCTCTTACAGAGTCTTGCTATCCTCAGCTGCTATCTACTTGGCTGCCTTATATGCAAGCACAAGCCAGCCCTACAAATCAGAGGCTTTTCTTGTCCCTGGGAAGCCTGGGCTCTCAGGAAACTTTTAGGAAAGATAAGCAGGTAGGGAGCTGATGTTGGAGAATATCCCTGTAGCCTGAGGCCAAGATTGCTCTAGATGTAGGAGAGTAATCTATAGCACTGGCAGTAGCCAGGCTTAGCTGGTGCCTTTCCAGAAGCCCCTGCACCCACTGCAGAAATGAGGGTGGGGCTGTGAACTTCCACTTCTTTAAGGAGATGGGGGTCTTGGCCACAGTTCTTGTCCATGAGACCAGGGGGTGTGCCGGAGGTGAGGGATGGAGCCAGTGCTCACAGACCTGCAGGGGATAAGGCCAGCTCAGCCTCACATCTGTTCCCCAGCCTCTCAGAAACCACAACAGCTCTGCACACTAACCTGGCCATCCTCGTACTGCTTGGTCAGCCAGCCTTTCTTGAAATTCAGCAGGTCAGGCTGAGAAAGGGAAAAAAAAGGAACAGTTCAGAGGAAAGCACTATGGTATTCCAGTAGTGGGCAAAGGGTGACTGATGGAGCAGACATTTTTGTCCAGATGAAGTGGGCACCAGGAAAAGGGGTTTCTTCACCTGCCAGAAAAGCCCGTATGGGCCCTCTTTGTCCCAGTGGGTGCTGCACACAGCCTCAAAGGCATGCCCATCTTTGAGGAAGGAGATGCTGGGCTGCGCAGGCATTGAGAAGGGGAGGTTTTAGACTCATTGCCTTGTGAGCAGTAGCAGCTGGGCTGCCTGGTGCTCTGAGACAAGCTCTTGCTCCATCTGCCTGGGAGGCAGGAAAGAAGGATCCAGATGGAGAGTCACTGAGTGTTTTATGTGAAGGGGAAGGTCTGCAGTGACGGCTAAAAGGAGAATTCAGAAATTCTTGCAGAAGCCACAGGAAGTCTAAGAGAGAAAGACAGAGCAAAAGACCAAGAAGCAGAGACCACGTCTAGTATTGAGTCAGACGCAGGAGCAACTTTGCCAAAACCCTCAGGCCATTTATCTGTACCAGGATGAATCTCAGCCTCCGTATCTCTACAATGAGAAAAACCAGGCCAACAGACAGAAAAGCAGGGGTGCAGGCCTGCCAGCAGGGTTTGAACAGGGTGCTTTCCCTGCTGGTCCCTCCTATACCTGTGCCATTCAGACTCGTTAAGACCACCTGCAGCCCACCTGGATCCTGCTTGCATTTTACATCTGGATACCTGCAAGGCTGGTGCCTCAAAGAGACATGGATCATTCTTCTCATCCCATCTGCCCTCTACTTTTCTAAAGCCGTCTTGACCAGAAATGAGCTGTGACATCTTTTTGTATTCCAGGGACTGGGAGGGAGTTAAAATAGGTGTGAAGTGGCAAGACAATGACCAGCTTCTGCTCCAAACCCTTGAGCAAAACCCAGAACTCAAGGAAAAATTAAACTTCCTCCAGGTAAGAAACCTCCTGTCCTTGCTCCAGTTTTGTGTCAATTTGGTTGGTGGCTCACTGCCCCTTTGGGGAAGAGGTGGCATCAGCCCTAGGCTCCTCAGGAGTCTAAGAACAAAAGCAGAAAGGAGCCCCAGGTCACCATGTGAGCAGCTGTCTTTCAACCCCAGGGCCTCTGGCGTGTCACTGCTGGCAGGGGTGATGGTACTGCCTGGACTCCCTCCGACCACTCCCTACCTGTATCCTCCCTGCTGTAGCTCAAATGATCTGGAGCAAATGCCTGTTTTCCCTCTGCAGTGAAAATCCCATGAACAAGGCAAGTGCTCCCAGCAAAGGAGGGCCCTCCTGTCTCCAAAATGTCACAGAAACAAATACCCAAAATAAGATGAGGTTCTCTGCTATGGCCCTGATCTTCTGGAGTCAGGATTCCACTGCCTGGCCAGGGGGCCTCTTCCACTGGGGACCTCAGAGCTCAGGATGCTCATGTAGCCCAGAAAAGGGTAAGAAACAGGGCAGCTGCTTCCCATGCACAGACATGAGGGCCTGTGCACAGAAGGGACAGCCAGCGCAGATGCACGGACAGAAGCAGACATCGACCTCAAGTGATACAAGCAGCAGGAGCAGTCTCCAGGCCTTGGTGCACGGGCGCCTGGGCTCACCGTCAGGGAGGACTCCGTGGACCTCCTGTCCAGTGACTTGGCTCTTCGGTGTGGAGACAGGGGGGAAGCTGACGCATCCGGGAGAGGAGCTGTGGGGGCTTCGCTGGGGAGGTCCTGTGGCAGAGAGCAGCCACCAGTCAGTACAAGCGTCAACTCAGGCAGGGAACAGGGAGTCCAGCAGCCAGAGCTGTGGGAGGATTGGGAATGTAGGGGCCTTGTTCTCAAGTGACAAGAGTGCTCTGTCTTTGCTAGGGCGGGGACAGGAGCCTGCATCCCAGATTCCCCATCCAGTGCCTTCCTTTGTTTCACAATGTGGGTTCTGAGCTACCCTGGCTGTTAAAGCAGTCCTGTCCTTCAGATGCACCTGCATAGTCACTGTTACTCTCCTGATCTTGCCCTGCCCCTTGCTTCTTGGGGTCACAGAAGGAAGAGCCCTTAGTTCTGTGGCTGCGAGCAGAGCAGGAGGGCACCTCAGAAGCTCACAGAGAAACTGGGGAGCAAGATGAAGATTGGACACAGCAGGACCACAAGAGTTGGGCAGGCTGCCTGGGAGGAGGAGGATGGGAAGCGGAGTCTACTTTGTGGACTAAGCAGAGAAATGAGGGCTGTGGTCACCACTTGGAAGAAAGAGGAAGAAAGGTGTTCAGGCTTGTGGCTGGGCTACCTCGGAGAGGAAGAGAGAGGCTCTAGTTAGTACCGAGGATCTAAGGCTTGTCAGAACAGCCTTTAGCAGAGATGAAATTCTAAAAGAAAGATGCAGAGGACAAGACTTGTCCTTAAGAAGTTCACTAATTGGAGAAGGAGATGAGAGACCAAAGCAAACAACTATGAAAGGAGAGTGGAAAGCCTAGCAAAAGTACAACCAAGTGTGTGCTGGGGGCCTCGAAGGGAAGAGTGGGACCATGTTGGGCCCACAAGGCACTGTTCAGGCCTCCGTGCTCACCCGCTTCCTGGGGAATGCCCTCTTCTCACTGCGGCCTTGGCGAGTATCGCTTGATGGTGAAGGCCCAGCTGACAAGTTGGTCTCCATGTGTTCTGTTGCCTTCTCAATGTCCAAGGACTCAAATTTCTCAATTACTTGAGACCTCCTACAAGAGAGGACATGAGCCCTGCTGGGAGAGACAGGGTTCCCCTACAGCCCGAGACGGGCTTGGTCTCATTGCAGAAGGACTCGTTTGGCCAACACCCCCACACCTGGCCCATTCCAGCCATCCCTGGACCTTCCCTTCCACAGGGCGTATAGGCTGTGCATACAGCACTTGACTAGTTCACCTTTGACACCCCTCCCTGAGCTCTCTTTACCCCTACTGTGGAAGGTAGAGCCGTGCAGGGCCTGGCAGCAACTCATGTGCAAGGGCCTTTCCTTCTGCCAAGTCTGTCCTTGCCTTCTGCCCTCCCAAACCTAATAATGGAAGTCCCTGCATGGTCTGTTGTGTTGATACACTTGGCAATCACATAGCTCATCACCAGGCATCCTCTCCTGAGCCACAGACATGATCATAAGGCAACCACCACCTTGGAGGGGGATGACCCCATCCTCATCGAATTCCTAGCAGATCATGATGCAGCCCCCACCCCAAGGCAGTCAAAATTTAGCAAGAAAAAGGGCCATGAATTAACATTGTTTCTGCCAACAGTAAAAAGAATCAAAAAATAAATTAAAACAAAAACAAAGCAAGTTGATTTCGTGTGAAAGGGCTGGTGGCATCATCAGGCCATCTATGGCTGGAGACGGAGCTGAGATGGGAGCGAAGCAGGCGGAGGAAGGGCGAGTAACGTCACACAGCGACACAGCAGGAGAAGGTGGAGAGGGGCAAGACCTGAAAGAAAATAAGGCTGGAAAATGAATAAACAGAAAAAGACGGCTTTTTAAAATCAAATAATGGTACATCAAAATTATCCAAAGAATTAAAGAAAAAAAACCCGAGGTGATCACTGAGGAGGAGAGACCATCCTTGTCTGAGTCACGAAGAGTCAATGAGGTGAGTGTGAGCATGGGTGCTTGGGTCTTGGACACTGACACGTTGCAGGACCAGAGGCCCGTCTTCCCACAGGGACACCCAGGCAAGTGTCCTGAAGTCATCTCTCAGGGAGCGGTTTACTTGCATTTTGGACAAGTGGTGGATAGTTGAGGGGAAGCGAGTGAAGGGCCTCTGAGCCCAGAAAACTAACTAAAATCTAACTCTAAGAAAAAAAAAGAGGAAACGAGCTCAAAACTTGAAACATTTCTCCCTCAGAGGTTAGCTTTTTTTTAGGGAGAATTACCAACAAATATTGATCTCCTAGGGATTCTTCAAGGAAGGCTTAATACCAGGGGCAGAACTCTTGGGGAACCTGAGCTCTCTGCTTCTCCCTGTGCTTCCACAAGAAACGTGGGCACCCCACTGCACTAAGCTTCTATGGAGTCTTCTCCAGGAAAGGAATTTGTTCCCAGGCCAGCCTGCCAGAACCAGCAGTGCAGGGTGGCTGAGGGAGGGCAGCAGGAGAGGGCGTGTGTCTGAGCGCAGGAAGCTACGGCAGAGGCAGGAGTTCCTGGAACCATAGGAAGCTCTTGCAAGTGCTCAGCCTGGTCGGGCGGTGAGGCATCCCCCATGCCCGACTGTCCTGGTGAGGTCTGGATAAGATTCCAGGCCTACTCACAAGTCTAGGTGCCACCACTTGCTGAACAAGAGCCCCTCCAACTGAGCCCAGGGCCTAGAAAGCCCCAGGAAAGCTGTGAGATACAGTTCCTGGCCAAGTCACATGCGAATTGCATGCTGCAGGACTGCCAGGGCTGTGAAGAGAAGAGTCAGACAAGAGAAGAGGAAAGCGGCACTTGCTGCAGCCTCTACACACAGAAGGGGCTCAAGTGAGGTCAGCCACATTTACTTTGCAAAGTGGGAAGTTTTTAACTTGGTTCCCTTGAAGTACTACAGGTGTGGCCACAAATGCCTCCCTGGGCTGGCTGACAGCACAGAAAGGAGGCGCTGTACCTCTGCTTGGCTGACCTTTCCAGGTTCCTAGCCTAGGGGCAGGTAGGACTACACAGGAGCTGGCCCTGGTATCGTCACCCATAGTTCAACTAGGGCCATGGCCTCCCCATGCTTGCTCAGCAGCAACTCACCATCCAAGAAATGTTTTAAAGGCTCTGGAGCAAGTCTGAAAAGCAGAGCTGGTTGGCCCACAGAGGACTGCTTCAGGGCCATGGCTTCTCAGGAAACTAAGCCCTGTCATCACCCAGCCTGGCTCCTGGGAAGGCCTAGTTTGTTCTGGGTAGCTGTGGCCAACAACTTGCCAATGTGGAGTTCTGCTCTATTCAACTCAGAGACAGGAATCCAATCAAGCACAGCTACTCAGGACCAGAGAGCAGACCTCTCAAAGTGACATCAGCCAGCCAGATGTAATCAAGGGCAGTAAGAAAGTGATGTTACAGTGTTAGGATGCAGAGCTGGTGGGTCCTAGGGGTGCCAATACCAGGTGAAAACCCATCCCCATGGTGGCAAAGAGCATGTAGAGAGCAAAGCCTCAGAGATGCCATCCACCCCAGGCCACCAGACAAGAACGAGTTCAAAGCCAAGCCGGTATGCTAAATGTTAGATCTCTGATCTGCTGCTAAACCAAGGGCATGGCTGCCACACAGAAGCCTTCACGACATGCGGCCTGCCCACAAGCCAGTGCGAAGCCTCCCCAACCACAGCTGCTGGCTTACTAAATCTCTGGCAAGTCCCTTTATTTATATATTTCCTTAATTGCTTAAAGGACCCAGTCCTGGGTCACATCATGGGAGCAGGGCCTTCTCAGTTAAGGGCCCAGCTAGATGTGTGTCCTGGCTCCACTGCTCCAGGCTGTTCCTGCGAGGAGCTACCCTGATTCTGGGCTCCTATGTCTGTATCTACACACTAGGGATGATGATGCAGGCATCTCACGAGAGTACTAAAGAAACAAGAAGCCAGCCAACTGCTTGGCAGGCACCTCCAAGGCAAGAGGTCAGCTTCTCTCTTCCTCGGAATTAGGTATATTCTGTTGTCTTCTCTTTTTAAGACCAAATACTCTACGTGTCTTTTCTTTATCCTGGCGGTTAACCCACAGGTCCTCAGGTCCTTTCTATCTGGGACATGTGGGTGAGTATTAAGAAGAGAAGGGAGCACCTTGAGAGGAATCCATTGCCACCCTGGCCTGTCCCCACAACATGTCCCAACTATGAGCTTTACTTAGGCTTTGGAGGAGCGACGAGAATACTCTGTGAATACTTCTGGAACTTAGGCCTGAACCTCTCTTTCAGAAAGGGAACTTCTTTGGGAACCTAATGAAACTATGAATATTTTTCCCCTGGCAAAATGTACACATAGACTCTCAAGTGGTTCAGAGGGGTCTGTGAGCCTCCGGCAGCCTAGAGGTCATCTGGGTAAGAACCCTGTCGTCAGGCAGGTAAACAAAGAAAGACAAAGGCTCTGTTTACAGATTTATTTAGGGCGCAAGCTCCTATTAGAGGAGGTGCTCGGGTGCTCTGGTCCAGACCTGGGCTTAGAGGCCTGAGATGGAACCAAGATCTTTCCTCAGCTCTCTGAAAAGCACAGGGACAGTGGAACAAGGGAAGGGAAGGGCAGAGCCCTCCTCTCCTCAGACCACAGTCGAGTTCTACACCTCTGCCCCTGGTCTTTGTCCTAGGCCCATCGTCCAAACCCCATCTCTCCCCAGGAAAACTCCCCATTTCACATTTCAGCCAAGTCTGGACAAAGAGTGATTCTGCCGGGTACCTGGCAGCTTCACAGGCTGCTTTGGCTGCCCTGTGGCTTTCTGTGGGAGAGAGTACTCAAGGGAGGAACTATGCTGCTACCTTGCCATCCCAGGCATGGCCACCTTCCCTGTTTCTCCTTCCATGCCCTTCACCCATACACATGAGACTGGTAAGGGCAAGCAGAGCTTCTGCCACCACTTGCATCTCTGGGGGTCTTACTGCCTCTGCTGTCTCCTTGGAGAACAGAACTGAGCTAGGAAGGAAAAGATCCAGTCACACATGGCCCAGGCAGCTGAGAACCCACCCAGGGTCTTGGTACTAGGAGATACTCAGAGGGAGCAGCTGGCCCCCTGCCTAGGCTTCTGGGTACCCAGAGATCCTATATTCTGACCACTAGGAGCTGAGTTCTGGAACCAGAGTCCAGGGTCAAGAGGGAAAGGTTCCCCACATGCTCTTAACAGACAGGGAGAATGAGCATGCTCCCCAAGGAAGGTTTAGGGGACGTGTGTGTGTGTGTGTGTGTGTGTGTGTGTGTATGGCGGAGAGTAGAGATAAAGATGTAGTAACCTTCTTGAAAGTTCTTGAAATGCCAGAAGCAGATATAGCTAATAATTCTACATATAATATTAAAGAGCACTCAGCATTCTCTACCAGTTGCCTAATTTTAAATCACCCCCTCCCCCGCAAAAAAAATCAACTTTATAAACCAGTATTAAATTTTTAGTAAGCATTAGTAGACATCATTGTAATGGGTGCTAAGATTTTGTTTCCTCAAGTAAAAAAATTTTCTTAAATATTATTCCTTTCTTCCCATAGTGAACAGAAACAACAAACTACATTTTATTATAATCAGGCCTGAGAGCTATGGAACCATTTAAAACATTAATCTAAATGATTTATTGTGCAAGTAAAGCCAGGGATGGTTAAAATGTAGTTGTATTTCTTCCTGTGTAATCTGGGCAAATTATTTACAATTTGAACTG
>NW_006433941.1:5759748-5767042 GCF_000325575.1 Pteropus alecto
AGTTTTGGGGGGCGTGTGTGTGTGTGTGTGTGTGTGTGTGTGTGTATGGCGGGGTAGGGAGAGGGAATATGTGCATAAGAAAATATATGAGAAAAGCATGTAGGAGTATGTAACAGAATATATGAGTGTGTGAGACTGTGTGAGTACACGTGTAAGAAAGAAACAGAGTATATCTAGCAGAGACTGTGTTAAGGGTGTGGGGAGAGAGCCTGTGTGCACGTGTGTGCACATGCATTCAGCTCTCTAATTCCTTCCTTACCTCCGCTCGTTGCCAAACAGACGCGCCACCTCTTCCCTGCCAGGACTCCGGGCCCGAGTCCTACGCTCCAGCCGCCTTTTCTCCATCTGGAAGGCTTCTCGGTGGCTGATCCTGATGGCCTTAGGGATGTCGGCCAGGGTGGCATACTGCCTGCTGGCTTTAAAGGCAAAGGTGCGCCCCAGTCTCTCTGCTTCCCGCCCCCCATCGCTGCTGGAGTCCATATGGGTGGGGGGCCGGCTGGCCACATCCAGGGAGCCGAGGTAGCTGCTGCAGACCATTCGGCTGGGGGGTCGAGGACCTGGGGAAGGAAGGGGATGACCAAGCTCCTGGGAGGGCGGTCTGGGGCCACTATACCTGTTGTTGGGGGTGCTGGGACTGGGAGGGGAGGCTGGCGGGGGCAGCTGCTGCTCCTCAGCCTTCAAGTCCTGTTTGGTCTTCTCCAGGGAGAAGTAGCCGCTCTCCACCCGGACTTTTCTGCCACAGTCCATGCGGTCGCCGATCATGGTGCTCTCCTCTGGAAGAGAGAGTGGGAGGCAAGAGACACAATTAGCCATCTTTGCTTTCTGAGGATGCTTTTGAAAGCTCATGCAGATGCAAATGGGGGGCTTCTCTCTACCTTCATCTTTAAAGGCCAATGTGGTTCCCCAAGGGCAGACACAGGATGGGGAAAAAAATTTCCTTCCCACTGTGCCTCATCCATCTCTCCTTTAACTTGGCTGCCTCTTGGTCAGACTGTCAGAGAGGCCTACACTTCTAGTCTGGAGGCTCAGCTGGGAGAACAGGATCCACCTCCACACGACAAAAGATATCCCAACAACTACTTCTGACTAAACATCAAGGACGAACCAACAGCCGGCTAGCCATTCAGTCTTTCAGTACATTTTGAGGAGAAAAGGGCAGAGGACTTGTATAGAAACCAGGAGTGAACAGACTTTAGATATGGATGGGTATGTGCTACCAAATGAGGATTAAGGCAACTTATGCCCAGAGTTAATGCCAAATGCATTTTGGCCTGAATGAGCTGGGTCAGTCCCAATTGTCCACTCATCTTTAACAATTTGGACAAAGTATAAATGGCAAAAACTAGCCTGTGTTTTGCAAAGCCTTCAAGGGCTTGGAGGAGGGAGGCAGAGACAACTGCCCTTCTTCTGCTCAAGCAACTCCCAAGTGTTAAGTGGAGAAAGCACGGTGATGCCAGCTGTTTCCTCTCTGGCACCCTCTTCCCTTACTTCACGCAGGGGCCTGCAGGATAGGACTGTGAGGAGAAAAACAAGACCACCCTAACTACTGCTGTTCTCAGTGGACTTCTAGGGTTAACTAGGCCACAAACACAAAGCGGCCACAATGAACAGGAAGCAGAGGCTTCCTTATACACAGACCTCTTTACAGAGCACTTTGACTCTCACAGCACCTGCTTGGGGCTAACAGAGCAGGTGCTGTCCTTTTTTACAGATAAGACTCAAGAGCAGGAGGGGCAAGGCTAAGGCTGGAGCCCAGTGATCCTAGTCCCACATCAGGCCACGCTCTGCCTAGGGCTGATGGACACAGAAGGTGAGGAGGCCTGGGGCTCACAACTGGACTGTACAGGCCCCCGAGTGAGCCCCCAGTGCAAGCTCTGGAGGGATAGAGGCCTGTTACAGCATTATGAGGAGGGGCATCAGGACAGGTGAGCACTTGAGCCAATCTGGCCACCACTTACCATCTTTGCTCTCGAGCCCAGGTTCCCTCAGGGTGCTGGCAGTAGGAGGCTGGCTCTGGCTGGGGCTTTGAGCTGGACTCAGGCTGCTGCCATCTGGCTGGTCCTTGGCCCTCATTTCTTCCTGCCAGAGTGTAGATTTGGTGGTGGGGACTTTCTCAGCACTGGGGATGCTGCTGCTGCTGCTGCTGCTGGTGGTGACAGCCATTTTGGCTGGCCCTGGCTCCTGGGGGAGAGAGTGGTGTCTGAGATGTAGGCACAAGAGGACATAGCCCAAGCTGGTGTACAGGTCTTGGGTGCCTGGCTCTTTGGCTATGGGGGAACAGTAAGATCAACTACACAGTATCAGGGGCCCAGAATTCCCAGGAGAGAAGACTCAGAATAGAGACATCCTGGTCAGAGTAGAAGCTCCTTCTGGATGGCACTGTGGCCTTTTCTCCTTTGTAGCTCCAACCAGCACCCCCAGAGTACCTGGTCCCATGGGCTTCAGGCCATGTTTGGCAAATGCATGGAGCAAAGACTTAGGGTTAATGCTTAGAGTCCCAACACCAAATACATGCAAGTTCTCCTTGCCCACAAAACCAGAGTCCAGAGCAGTGAACTAGGTATTAAAGGCAAGACCAAAAGTGGTTGGCTCAGAGTCTGTCATTCCTAGACTTCTGGGCGTTTAGGACATGAGTACACGGTGAAGAAAGAACACAGATGAATGATATACATGTGTTCACTCAGCATCCATGCCAGGGCCAGCTGTTGGCCTCATCTACTCTCCCATTTTTGTCCTAGAATGCTAAAAGAGAATACCTGGGATACTATGTAGTCATCAGATACAAAGCAAACATACCACTCCAATCTGCACCCACCTTCCTGCCTGCCCGCCCCCCCGCACAAGCTAGATGCGTGCCTGTAGCCAAGAAGGGAAGAGTCTCAATTCCAACTCTCCATCAGGTCAGAACTGGGGCTGCTCTGTGGGAGAAACAGTCATGCAAAAAGCGCTTAGTCAGACATAGGGAGTCCAATTTCAGAGTATGTAGCGAACTTTCACTCAAAACTACAAACTAGAGGCCAGACAAGGGTGGGGCTGGGAAACCCAGCTGCCCTGCAGCACCAGCTTATACCCTGGGCACAAGTCAGTCTCCTATCTAGCCCAAGGTCCTAGATGCCAGTTGCTGAGGGTGCCACATGGCTTTAGGCCTTTTCAAAAGTGAGGTACATCTCATCTGTTTTCCCTAAAACATGGAGGATAATGTACAAATGCTCACCCTCCCATTCCCATCCCGGTGGCCAAGCCTTATTTTTAGAAACCTACCTTAATCCATCTGTGACTTGGGCCCTTGCAAGGGTTACAGACAACACAGGTTATGTGTATGTGCGCACATGCAGACCCAGTATAACCACCAGTGGGTTATTTATTATAGCCACTGGTGTCAGCTATATGCGGAGCTCTGGCTGGGCACCATACCATCTAGTCCTCATCAACCCACTTTGCAGGGAAGGGAGAGGAGGTGTCACACTTGCATAGCCAGAAAGGAAAAAAGCAGGGCTCCAAGTATTCTCCACCCCTAGGCACTCCTATGAGCAGGAGAAAGGCCCAGGATGGGGTAGGAAAAGGCTTTGTCTTAGATGGGCCTCCAAGATAAGCCCAGATACCAACGTGAGAAGATGGGCATTTGTCTGGGTCCAAAGGTTTCCTTAGCTTTCTAAGGATTCTAGGCCTCATGCAAAGGGTAAAACCAGTATGGTTCTTCCCACAGACCCAAGACACATATAACCTCCTACTGCGTCAGAGCCTTCAGCTGACCCAACTCCAAGGCTGGAGAGTCCCAAGAACTTTGACCTCCTCGGATAAAGTGGACTTCTCAGAAGAAAACAATGATGGTTTCTGACAGTTTCCTGAGAGCTCCAACAGAACCACTGACCCAAGGAGATCCAGCACCAGGGCAACCTGTCCTTCCAAGTCAGCATACTACCCTCATTTCATGTCCCAGCAGTAATGCTTCTCTAAAGTAGAAGCCACTCTAAGTCCCCTGCTATGCCCCCTCCCAACAACCCAGGGCCTTCTGCTCAAAGGCCAGAGGCCAGAAGCCATCCACAGCTCTGGTGGGCTCAGGGTGGAGTTGGATTCCTCTTGCAGAGCTGGGTGGGGGTGACATAAAGACCACCGTCTTTGGTGAATCGGTCCCCTCTATGGAGGAGATTGGACCAGGGTAGGCAGAGGTTGCCAAAAAAGGCCAAAAAGAAAGGAACAGGTGACTGTGCTCATGAGGGGAGTGGCCCTGGCTGCCAGTGCTCTCAGCTCAACCTTGTGGGTGAAAAGCCTATGGCACATGCACACATCTCTGATGCTAGGGGGACCCTAGCACTGAGAAGGGGGTGGGGTGGCAGGGATGTTCAAGAGGCAGAAACAATTTCAGGTCCCAGATTCAAGGAGTCATGACTCGGAGCTTGGGGAATACACACATTTCCCAGCACCAAGCAGCTACAGAGCCACCTCCTGGCCCTGGGCCTCCCAATCTGTGCAGGGCTGGTTGAAACCACAGATCCCTACCCATGTTCCCCACTTCTGGAGGACTATCCCAGAGCATGAATAGTGGCCAAGGTCCACAGGGAGTTCTTTTTCTCTCCTTTGGTAGCTCTGCTTTCTCCTGTCTCTATGTTGAGACAGCAGGAACAAAGCCATGCTAGCTTCTAGAAGAGGGGGCTAGATAGGTGATGCTGGGAGCCTGGTCTCAGGGTAAAGTTGCTTCTCTTCTCCAAAGCAGATATATGGAGAATAAGCCTCTGCATGAGCCAGTTCAGGACCACATGGCACCACCTCTGCTCTCCACAGTTGCTGTTGTGAAGAGGGTGCTGACACTCATGCTGATCCAGACCCTGGCTGCCTGTGCAAGAGGAAGGAGTGGAAGCATTAGGTTTTCTATGTGCTAGTCCCTGTGTGGCTGGGACAGCTTCACTGCTCAGGGCTGTTAATACTATAATAGTCTGTGCTGTTTATCTAGCTGTCAGAAAGAGTTTTCATAGTAGGGAGGAAAGATGAAAAAGGGCAGGAAGGCTAGCCCTGGTCAATGGGCCTCTGTAGCTTCCATGTGCTAATAAGCAGGTGCCCCCACTGGCGGAGGTTTCATAGAAAGCCTTCCTTTTACTTCCCGGGCACAGAAACCAAGCAGGGAACCAATGGGAGGAAGTGTTCTGACCTGGAGTGGGGTGTAGCAGCAGGCACCAAAATAGAAAATGAGATGCCTAAGAAGCAGAAGTGGCCACTCACAACACATGTGTGGCTGAGATGGGCCAGCGCACTGGACCAGCAGGGATGTCCTAACGGATGCCTGCTGTTTTATGTTCTCTGAAGAAAGGCAAGAGCAAGGACCATGAGTCTGGAGGGCTAGAGGAGCTGGCTTCCCAGAGCTCCACCTGAAGAACTGGGCCGCTGGGCCTGTATACCTGGCTGGGGAAGACACAAAGACCCGGCCTCCCAGCTCTAGGATTTGGAGGAAGGGAAGTAAGAGCTCCATCCTTTCTGCCTTGATCATACCCAGAGTGAATTACTGTTCCTTTTCTAGGCATCTCAGTACCAAGAAAAGTAGGAAAAATCTTTTCTCTTGGAGTAAATAGTGGCCAAGTAAGAAGCAATTCCCAGGAGCCTATGCCTCTAAGGCCCCAGGCTTCAGAGGCTCTGATCGAGGCAAGCTTGTCTCCTCCTCTTGCCTTGGTCTTTGCTGGGACCCCCTGTCCTGCCTGAGAAGGCTATCTGCTCTCCCTGAATCCTTATCCTCATCCTCTCTCAGGGCCTGGCTTAGGCCTCTCTCTGATGCCCTCAGCAAACCACTGTGTTCTGTATTCTACATGTCCCCAGCTACCAACTGCCTTAGACACCTTTCTTGAAAGGGAACCCTGGGCTTTCCTACCTAAGTTCCCGGAGGACAGAGTGAAGCAGAGTAATGCTTCCAGCTCCTCATTGATCTGAAACTCTCCTGGGCCACTGAGAAAGAGGCCAGGTATGGGGTCTTAGGTTCTTGTCTCTAACAGGGGACCCTAGAACACCTTCAGCATCAGGCTGCGGAGGGGAAGCCTGCCCAGAGAGCCCTCAGCTCTCCTCTGGAGATGCCCCACATCACCATACGAGACTGACTCACAGGGGCATGGTCCCTGGTGAAAGTTCACAACTTCCAGAAACCAGTGGCCTCAAATGTGATGCTCTGGAAAGCAAGAGGAGGAAGGAAAAAACCTGTCCAGGCTGGCTTCTGCCAGTGCTTGGGAGGGGTTGAGTGGAGGAGGCTGGGATCCCACGAGACCCAGGCTCTAAGAGACCATCAGGAAAGTAGGTGATCTCCCCACTCTGCAATCATGTGTCTCCTGCTTCCAAATGAAAATGTGAAGCTTGGAAGTATTTAGGAGGAAGAGACGTCATAGGGGAGGGGACAGCCAGGAAGCAGGGACATAACAAAATTCCCTGGGCTGGGCTGAGTACGTCTTCTGCATATGTAATTGCCTTATTTGGAGGCAGGAGCTCTGCTCCAGTATTGTTTCCAAGGCATAACTTGGAAATGCCTCAGAATCCTAAATACTGTTATTCTGCCTGGGATATTTTCTCTCCAATCAAGCAACTTTGGGGGATTTGAATGTGTATCTGCTATATCCTGACAGGAAGCTCCACTTTCAGTCTCCAGGAATGACTCCCGATTGTCTTTTGCCAATTTCTTGCCAGGGACACTACCTTTCAGGGGATGCTAGACTGAGACTTTTGGGGAGGGTGGATAGAGGGCAGGCCTAGAGCTGTACTCCATCAGCAGGAGGCCAGTCAGGGTATACATGCTCAGGGGAGCCACAGGGGATGGGGGTATGTGGAGGAGAAAGGGACCCAGGCCAGCACACACCTGGGACCCAGGCCTGCCCAGGACAACTTCTGCCACTTGGTGAAGCAGAGAACAGCTAGTGAAGACTGCTGACCCTCAGGGGTAACCAGGTTCTGCCATAGGCTGGCTCTCTGCCAGGCTCTGGAACTTGCAAGATGCCTAAGGGACCCAATCTCCATCCTTCTCACTCTCAGGGTCACCGTAAGACCTGACTAAACAAGGCAAGAATACCTGCTAACAATCAAGTCTGGAGCAGGAGGAGGAAAAATAACATTTACTGAGTACCCATATTGGGCTCAGTACTTCCGTTCATGCTTACAATAATTGTCTAACTAGATTTCAACAGATTCACTTTGCAAATCAGTTCAATGAAGCTCAGAAAAATTAATTTGCTGCACCAGGGCCCCAGGAGTGTGAGGAGCATAGCGGGGAGTTGTAGAATCCCTTTGGGTGCCCTGAGCCCCTGCACAATGGTAGGGGAGGGAAAGA
>NW_006433941.1:5767059-5808360 GCF_000325575.1 Pteropus alecto
GTGGCCTTTGGGGAAGGACTGGACCTGGAGGGATGACCCCAGCCACTTCCCACTCTGATCACATGGAAATCATGGCAGGGGCACAAAATTCAAGGCCAGTGACAGTTTTTTCCATTTATGGTCAAAGCCCAGAGCAGGAGTAGGGTCCCTTGAGAGCCCCTCACTCTAGGACCTTCCTGCCCAGCCCCCTTTCTCAGCTTTCTGTCTGCAGGGTCAATCTGTGTAGAAAATGGAGCTGAGCTGAGGCACACGAGGAATGTGTGTGCAGCAAGAATCTCTCCCCAGCATGCTCTTTGCTCCCTAGCAGTAGGCAGGACAGCCAGGAGAAAGGATACATGCTGTGCTATTGCTGCTCAGCACCTGCCTGCTGGCAGGAAACCACCTGAGAAAGCCTCAGAACACACAAGCAGGACACTGAAGAGCACATGAGCAGACCACCCTGTACCTGTAATGGGTCTTGCCCTGTGGCTCAGAGAGCAGTGTGTAGATTGCATCCCATGAACCATCGGAAGGAAGGAGGGGGAACACGCAGGGCTGATGACCGCCTGAGCCCTGAACTAATATCTTACCCCACTCCCAATTTTAGGCTGGGTCCTGAAGCCCTCTAACCTCCCAGGGTGCTCTTAATTCTCTCACTTCTCCCCAGCTCCACCGAGGGGTGACACTTGGCAAACCCATCACCTACCTGTGGCGTGGGAGGCTCTACTTTCCGCTTCTTTTTCTGGTTCTGCTTGTTAGTCCTGGGATAGACCATGAGCATCTCTAGCCAACTGGGAAGAGAAGAGACAGAAGGTCAGACCCCTGCTCTCAAGGATTAGGACACCACCTTGTTGAGTAGTCCAAGCACCAAACCCTATGTTTCCTGCCTGGAGGCATTCAGCCAGAAGCCTAGCACCAGCCTAGATTAGAGCCTGTCGCTGACAGGGCAGGAAGTGCCAGCAATGCAGTCCAGGACAAGCAGAGACTGCCGGAACCAGGCTTGGATGCTGACCCTGCAATGACCACAGTGCAAGTGAGGAGGGCCCTGCAGCTTAGGGATAATAACATGGTCTCCACTCTGACCACTGGATTTGGAGTGAAGGGCACATCATTGTTTCTATCACTGTCCTTACTGTCAGAGCTTAGACTTAGCTCTAAAACTGCCTTCCAGAGTGGATCTGGCAAGCACACAGATGGGCTGCAACTGGGGGCTATTCCGTGCACTCAAGGCAGGAAATCAGAAATCATGCTACCAAAGTTCCCCACAACAGGTCACTTTAGGGGCTGAGTGCTGATCTCCCAGATCAATACACTCACCAATGGGCCCCACCTATACAGTGAGGGCACTGGGTACCTTGGCTCTGGGGAAGTCTGGCAGAGCTGCCCAGGGACATTGCCCAAGAATCTACACCAGCCTGGATGCTGAAAAGTTCACTTCGGACCAGCATCAGGAAAGGCAGCAGGGGAGCATAAGGAAGAACAGAGGACTCAGATCCAGATCTGGATCTGTTACCCTCTAACCACAACCTTGCATGGGCCCCAAAGCAAAAAAGGAGGCCACAACTGTATCTGCAAAGCCAGCAGATGAGCAGACTCTACAAGGGCCTCACTCCTGTAATCTGAGTAGTTCGCACACTTGTGGGGTTGAAAGATTTGCTTTCTACCCCGCCATAGGACCTGAAATTTCTTTTGGGCACTCGAACCAACCATGCCCACAGAAGGCCCCTATTAAAGCTATACCTAGAAGAGGGGAATAGACTGCTCAGCAAAGTCACCTAGAGTACAGGGAACATGGCAGGGAGGTGCAGACCCTTTGGGGTGCCCTGAGGGAAGAGGAGAGATCTGCATTGCAGTTGCACTGCTGACTAAATGGAGCTTCTGAAGCTCCTGCCAATTTAAACAAGGCTGGAGACTCAAGGGCAGAGCATGGAACAAGGGCAGCCAGGGTTCCTAGATACCTCAGTTCCTGCCCGTTTCAGTGGTGCTCTGGTTGGAGGCTGAGAGATGCCTAGCTCAGGAACAGGTGATGGGATATGTCCTCTAGCCCAGTAGAAGTGTCTAACATTATCCAGATGTGTTACAAATGTTAAAATACCCTCATGGAAGAGAGGTGAGGTGTGAATGTGGACATGGGATTGGTAGTGAATGTGGGTGCCAGGGATGTGGTCGAACAGGCTCCCCAACTTTCAAGGCAGAGCCAAGATAAGAGACTGGGAGAAAGCCCTGACCGAGCCCAGCTGAAGGGCACAGAAGAGGCCACCTCATCTTGCCAGCTCCCACCTCCTCTAAAATAGCTGTGTGAACCTGTGTCCCAAACATCCTGGAGGTCCCCTCCCAGCAGAAAGGAACTAGGAAAGAACTGTCAACTCTCTATCCAACCCTGGGAAAGTCATTCAGGTGTCCATTTCAGAGACGAGCCAGGAGGGAAGACTGAATGGGCCGTCCAGCTTTAAGTCAGCAAAAAGGAGAAAGTGTCTGTACCTCTTTAGGGACCTGAGTGCTTAGACCAATTACAGGGCCCCTGAGCCCACAGAAGAGGTTCCCCAGCAAAAAAGCCATGACAGGCAGTGAGAATCAGGAGGCCAGGGAGGAAGCCAAGGGAAAGGAATCTGTCTGAGGAGAGAGGCAGAGGGAGAGTAGAGTAAGAAGTCAGTCCTCAGGCATACTGTACCGTCTGACTCCCTAAAAGAGATCTAAGTGTCTAAGCCAGTGGGAAAAATGAGGCAGCTGCTGGTCACAAGAGGAACTGCAGGGTCTCTGAGGGACTGCAGAGGCCTGGGAGCAGGCTGCTTTTGAGAGAGCCCTGCCTGTTGGACAGGAAGGAGAAAGGTCCAGATCCAGGACAAGAATAACAGTCAGGTGACTTATTCTGGCTCTGGGTATGCCACTGAGCCTAACAAGCCTCCCACTCTCAGTATTGCCCAGTCTACACATGGGACCCTGAGAGCATATGCACCTGGTGTTTAGGGCCCCTAATGACTGTGCAATATTGTGATTTATAAGAAATAGAGATTTAGTCATTCGGATGACCAAAATATATTCCTTAATATTTGAGTAATTCTTGGCTCATAAATCCCAAAACCCTTAGAATTTCCTAAGTGTTAAGAGCTAAAAAAATGTCTTTCCTTATGTTAATGAAGTGGTTTTTGGAAGCATTTAAGGATGGGGGCTGGTTGTTAGAACCAACCAAGTGGTTAGAGGGTAGGAAGTTTCAGTCTCACCCATTAACCTCCAGGGAAAGGAGATGGCCTCGAGGTTGAATCAATAACTAGAAAAGGCCTATGTAATGAAGCCTTTATAAAAACCCAAAAGGACAGGGTTCAGGGTTCAGAGAGATTCTAGGTTAGGGAACCAGAATGTTTCCACATGCCACCACACTGGGCCCCAAGCTCTAAGAGGACAGAAACTCCTTTGGGACCTCGTCCTATGTATCTCTTAATCTGGCTAATGATTTCATGGAACAAAAACAAAAACAAACAAACAAAAAAGGCTACATACTAACCTGACAAGCTCAGGGGAGGCCAGCATGGCGGAGACCTACAAACTCAGAGACCGAAAGTAACCACATGGGATGGTCTGAACATAAAAATTTCTAACCAAAGCAGGTCATGGCAGGTAGTCACATCCTGGGCCTATAGCTTTCTTGATGAAGGTCAACCTTTACCTGAAGTGAGCCTGTTTATTGTCTTTTTGCATCTATGATAACAAACCCTTGGAATGTCGGAGAAACTCCTTTTTTCCAGACCCCTCAGGGCATAACCCACTGTACCAGAGCAAGAGACCACTGAACGTCTCATGGTTATCTTATGCTCTGCACACCATCTCTATGTGCTGTAAATGTTAATTATTAACTTTCCTTTACCCACCAATGTAAAAGATGTGTCTCTCCATTTTACCTTTTATCCAATCCCAAATATTTCCCTGCTTTGCTTTCTCCTGCCACTTTAATCTACCACCAATGAACCCTCCTTATGTCTCCCCTTTTGATTCTAATGTATAAAATAGGCTGCAAAACTGCCATTCTCTGGAGCATTTTTTTAATCCATTCAGATTTTGCTTCCCAATTGTTGTCAGTTTGGCTCAAATAAATTCATTAAAATTCTCTACAGCTTTGTATGTTTCTTACGTCAACAGTTTGTATCCTTTAATATCCTTTGTCAGTAATTTCTTGAGTACACTAGTTTTCCTGAAATCTGTAAGCCATTCTAGCAAATTAACTGAACGCAAGGAGGGGTCGTGGGAACTTCCAATCTATAGCCGGTTGGTCAGAGTGTGGTGGGGTGCGGGGAGCAATTTCGTGGGACTGAGCCCTTAACCAGCAGGATCTGATGCTATCCCTGTGTCAAGTTTCAGAACTGAGTTTAATTCTTGAACATCCTGTTGGCGTCTGGGAATTATTTGTTGATGTGGGGACTACTCTCCACCCCATGTTCTAACTGGACCCAGGAACCCAATTTACCTTGCCTACCCAAGCTGCCCGGAATGGCAGGCCTCATACACGCACACAGAAGTGACCGCAAGAGAGTGGCCCAGGATAGAGTTGAGAACCCCCTAGCCTGTGCTAGTGTCTGACAGCAGGATTTAGGCAGTCTGCCAAAGACACTGTCAAATGCTAGACATCATCGTCACTCTCCTAACGCAATGTGGCAGACCACTACATCACTGACCTGGTCCCACAACCCTGGGAACCTTGGACAAGTCTTTCCCATTCCACCTATCCCTGGAACCTAGATCTTGAGGGGAGGGCTAGGTTCCCCTAAGGAATCTTATTTGAGCAGTGGAACCTTGACCCAGGTGTGCTTGCCAGACAGGACCAAGACAGCAAGAGTGAACCAGAAAGTAAGTGCAACCAGTTCCATGATGTCACTCATGCCTGGAGGGTGCCCTCGGTCAGACTCTTATTTCCAGAGCCTCAGTCTCCCAATTGTGGAACGAGGGCTTGGTAAAAGCTCTTTACACCCTTAAACGTAAGGTTTTAGGATTAAGATCAGAGAGGGGTAGAGTCGAAGTGTCCTCCAATTTGCTCTCATGTGTTAGAAATGCAAACCTGCCTCTCTCCTGGCATCCCTAGCATAGGGCCACTCAACCTCTCTAATAGCACAGTTCTGTCCCTCTGCTCTACCCCTACCACGGTGTGAATCTGAACTTGGCAAAAGTCAGGGGCTTTCTGGCCAGTGTTCTCACTTCCTTACATAGCAGCCTTGGCCAGGGCTGCAGGTGAGATACTGAAGCACAGGCCACTGCTCACAGGAGTCTTTCAGTTTTTTGAAACAAAGGACTTCATGTTCTAATCCCCTCTACTCTGCACTGCAATAATCAGCCTGGTCCCCCTCAACCCTGGATTTACTCTTCCCAAAGCGTTCTCAGCCTCATCTCCCTCCTTCTTAGCCTTAAAGGACAAGTGGAATTCTCTAAGACCCAGTGTCCAACCTCCTGCTGTGTCTGCTCACTGTGCATATGCCACATGTGGCTAGGCTGCACAGAGCTGGTAGCAGATGCCCCATGAGCAGGGACTCCTGGAAGGCAGATGCTGCATAGGTTCAGGAACACAAATTCAGCCCCTATGGACTGTCAGCTACCTGAAAACCTGGGCCTGCCTTCCACTTTCCAGGGCTTCTCCTAAGCCTCTGCATAGGGTGTGCTCAAGGGAGTAGGATGACCCAAAGACTTTCTTTTTTTTGCTACTTGGCTAATGAAGCCAGTGCGTGCAGCAGCACTGGAATGACTCCTGTGTGTGGGCACCGAGCACGATGAATGAGACATGGCCTTCACTGTCAAGGGTTTTCCGCTGGCTGAGGAAACCAGATGTGAACACAGACAATCTTCATCTTTTATAAGAGCCAGCAGATGGAGCCAAGCACTTCATGAGGGAGGGCTTACTGCAATATAGTAAACACTTAGGCTGACTCTAACAGCCTGGAAGTCCAGGGTTTATTCCAGACTGAGAGAAGGGTGGGAGAGAAGGTACAGAGGTAAAGGCAGCTGGGGGATGTGTGGTGACAAGCAGCTCAGTGCTTAGGGTGGTGGGAGTGAGGCTGGAGGGCTGGGAAGGGGCCCTGCAGGGCAGCCAAAGAACTTGGACTTGACCCACAGGTGGTGAGGTTTTAGCTAGAAGGGTGGTAAGGTCATAGTGTTTTGGGGACTGAGCCCCTTGTGGTTGGGTGTGAAAAGAGTAGGGAGACCAGTGAGATGCCTAAGGAAGATGTAGCAGCCCCAGAACCAGGGCAGTGCCAGAAGAGGAAGGCATCTGAGTAACAGGATGTGAGGTGGGGGTAGCCTTGGCGAATGTGTGGACCCAGGGATGAAGCAAAAGCAATGAAGGATGAGGCCAGTTTCTGGTGTGGTGACTGAATACACAGTTGTGCTTAAATGGAGAGAGGGGACTCAAAAGAGCAGATGCACTTCGGGAAGAAAGTAATGGCAATGCTGCTCAATTTGTGCCAAAGGGACCTGGTCCAAGGACCTGCTGGTGGGCAGGGAGCACCAACTCCCAAAACACATGAAGCAGACTCACCCACTGATGATCTCCTTGGTCTCAGCCCGGATGAAATGCTCCTTCTCAGGGGTCAGAATGCACAGGGAGAACTTCTGGCCTGTCCGGCCCTCCCCATCCACCACATCTGTGCACTGGTTCATGTTAATGGTGCCCTGAGGGAGGGTTGTGGGCTGCAAGAAGAAGACGAGGCAAGGAGTCACTCAGAGGCCAGCTCTAAAGGGACATAGTAAGGCAACATGGACCATTCCCACATTCTCAGGCCCTTTCCAACCCTTGTGGCTTCTCGACAGACATGTGAACCTCTCAGCTGTGTGGACCCCCAATTACAACAGAGGCACAGGGTTGCTCTGCCTCGCCCTGGCCTTCACAGCCCTGCTTTCTACCACCTCCTCCTCCCCCTCCCAGAGAGGAGGGTGACAGGCTTGTTCTTCTCCGAGGACACCCAGCTGGATATTCATTTCTCGTTGGAAAATAATATCCCAGCTAGTACTGGGGGAAGGGGGAGAGACAGGAAGGAGACTGCTCCGTGAGAACAGCTGGGATGACAGAGGCAGCTAAAAGCCTGGTCTTAGAGGGGTTACTGATCCAAGAGATCAGTGAGAAAAAGCTCCAGAGGAGGTGGTTTCAAAATAGCAAGGTTATTTTTAGAGGCAAGGATGGGGCTAGAGAGAAGCCACATTCTTGAAGGTAGGCTGTGGGGTTGGGAGGCCAAGCCCGCCTGAGGCGATTGACCTACCGCCACCTTCTAGTACTGTCTGTGAGGAGTGCTACAAGGCTGCCTGGCCCATCCTGGAACAACAAATTCTGTAATAGCAAAGCTGTTACAGACACTGAAATTAGGGATAGAAAACTGAAACTAAGAAAGACGGCTTTAAGAAATTCCTACTTGAGGTGAAGGGTTAGCTGAGAGGACCTTCCTAAAGATGATTTGTTAGCCCTGTACCCTTTGGCTTCTCACTTCCCCTCAACATGAGGATACTTTTGGAAAGGCAACAGGTTGCCATGGCTCTAAAACAGGGGCAGTTGTTGGAGTAGGGGGCTCCTGGGCAGCTCCAGCTTCTCCACTGAGTTGCCCCTGAGAGCCCAGCATATCCTCAGTCCTGTTCCTGGAGAGGTAGCAATGGGAGAAAAGGCAAGAGCAGCCATCTGGGGATTGACGCATCAGGTACCTCCCTCCTAGAGCTCTGAGTAGGTCCTATAGCCACCCAGCCGTGAGCTGCCTGTTGCCAGGGGAAGAGGGAAGGGGTCTGAGCTGTAATCAGAATGCTGGGTCTGGTGTGGGTGCCAAGCTCAGAGAAACTACTCCCCACTATTGGAAAACCTTCTTCATGTCTCCAATGAAAGGAAGGTGGAAGCTCCCAGGCCCTCCAGCTTGAGCTCATGTGATCTTCCTGGTAAGTTTCCAGGCTGAACTATGAGCTCTTCTGACCCACCGCCACCATCTTCCTCATCCCCAGGGCCCAACTACAGAAACCAGACCTGAGGGGTGCTAGTTTCCCAGAGCCTTTACTCCAACATGACCACAGGCTCTCTGGTCCACAGAAGGTAGAAGGAGTTAGTTTCCCAGTTCCAAGAAGCCTTTCCTTATAGAGCCCATAAACTCAGCCCATCATCCTTGGGCCCAAGTCAGAATGTGGGGGGGAGGGCAGGGCTGGAGGGCTGGCCATGAGCTCATGGGGGGACCTCCAACTTCAGGTGGGGTAAGAGCCTGCACCCTCGGCTATGTGTTCAAAGTATGGCCTGCCTCAGAAACGACCCCGAGGTGGGGAAACAAGGAGGGGTGAGAGTGTCTTTTCTGAGGGTGGGCCACACCCACACTAAGCCTAGAGCTCTCCATGAGTGAAGCAGCTTTGCAGTATCTCTCCCAGGCACTCCTGGAGGGTCCTTGAGCTGGGAAAGGGAGCTTGGTGGGTTGTTCTAAAACCAAACGGAGGGGGTTCCGTAGGAGCAGTGGGCAAAGAAGGTGGCCTGGGACCCATCTGCCTGCCTTTTGGCTGGAAAGGCCCATATGCACCTAGGGCCTAGATAACCCTCCCCAGGTAAGAGCTGTTCCACAGCTGCAAGAACACACCCTCTAGCTCAAGGCAGGTCCTATCTGGTCCTTCCAACCTTCTCAGCCTCCTTGCTCCAGCTCCGGCCCCAGGCCCTTTACTCTTCACACATTTTAATCTCAGGCCTTCTTCCAGCATCATGCCAGTGCCCCATGTGAACCCTCTTTGAGCAAACTAAGGGTGGTAATCTCTGCCCTCTGGGAGCTCAGCCTCCCCCAAGCAGAAGCACACACTCCCTGCTGGCACTGACAAGATACACGGTTTCTTTGAGGCAGGTCCTCTTGTGTGTGAAAAGAGGACACTAATGAGGTGGACTTCTGTGAGGATTAAGGCCATGAGCTGTTAAGTGTGGGCATGCCTAACCAACTTGTTTCCTGAGTGAGCCTGAACTAGGATCACAGAGTGGAGAGAGCGGGGATGGCAGAGGGGCTTTTCCAAGGTGATTTTTCCTTGCTCAGCCTCGATGACCACCATAATCCCTGGGTCTGTGGTCTCACAATGCTGCCAGCATATGCCACCTGTGACATACAGATGCACAGGCTAGATAAGTTATCAACCTGTCCCATGGCACTGACACCTTATAAACTACAACATGTATATATATATATATACACACACACACACACACATAGGTAAGTTAAGTGGGGACAATAAAACACATCAACAGAAATTCTAATATTTTCTTCTTCCTGAACCACTTAGTAGGCCCCCTTGAGGCACACACTTCTCTTTGGATACTAGTGTTCCAGGGCTCAAAATCACCAAACTGCTCACTGTCCCCTCTTGCACAGTAATTGTTTTCACTGGGTACATGGTCACCAGCTACAAACAAGATTTCCTAGCCAGCTCTGCAGATGAACATGGCCACAAGACTCTATCACCAACTGCACTGTAAGACTTCTCCAGGTCTAAGTTTCTTTGTGTGCAAAATGAAGCCTCTGCCTCCTTCCAGAAGTGTCAATAAAAGGCAAAGACATATCAAGCTAGAGCTGAAGGAAATGAACATTTACTTACTAACTATGTGTCAGGATCTCACAACTATGACCTCTTTCATTTCTCCTTAAATATTATGTTGAGGCAAGCATTATCTAATTCTATTAAATATGCAGAAAAGGGATCAGAGAGTAAGCAGTGATCACAAAAGAAGGGAAAACTGGTTCAGGTACACACTGACAACCACTATGAAAACAGCACCTTCTGAGTCTCCCAGCAGCACACTGTCTCGTGTGCTAACTGAATGCTAGGCCCTGGTCCCATGTGTCCTTTCACTGACTACTCCCATAACCTTCTGAGGCTGGCAAAATTGTCACCCCATTTGCCCCTTCATTACTCTGACATTCGATTTTTATGTATGAGTATTTTACCACAATAAAAGAAATCCTTTACTCCATAGAGTTGTCCTGAGACCAGAGATGATACTGTTCACACGAAATGAGGGCTCAGGGCTGGAACACAACCCAGGCTGCTTCTGTTTCTTAGCACACACACACACTCCTTACCACAGCAAGCAGGTAGTGGTAAGAAGGCAATTTATTCAATATACTTTCCCTGAATGCTTGCCACAGGAAGATCGGAGGAAAGTTTGGGGCATATTTTTCCCTTACTCCAGGACAGTGAGGAGGCTGGCAGGGTGAAAAGAACTTACCTAGATGGACTGGAAGATGCTCTAGACATAATTGACCACCTTCTCCCTGAGAGGGGAGGGAAAGCCAGGTCTTTGGGTTGACACTGGAGGCCAGCTGCTGGTCCTAAGATGGCTAGCAGTAGCCTCTTGAAAATGGCCAAACTGAGGGGTTTATCCAAGGGCGAGCCAAGCAGCTCTCATACATTCTCTATGCCTTGCCAGCCCCCAACTTGAGGGATCTATATACCTATGTTGGCACTGCCCAAAATGAGCTTCAGTGAATATTTCTGAATGATAAATGGAACAACCAGCCCCTCTGGTTTATATTGTAGATTCATTTACAAGACATATTTATGCTTTATTTCTAAGTAAATATTTTATAATATATGACATATAAGTATTCTATTTATAAATGTTTTATTTATAAAATAAGACTATCTAACCTTACTAAACCCCACGTTTGTTAAGCAAATAGCAGATGATACATGTACAAAGGCCTGACAGTGGTTAACAAGTCCTCCACTATGTCAGGGGCATGAGATGGAGGAGCTGGCTTGAAGGAGATTCAGGACTCAGAAAGGAAATCCCACCTCCAGGGGCCCATGATACTGTGCTGCAGCCACCACCCCTGGGGCCAGGACCAGAGCAAGTAGTAGATGATAAAGTTGAAAGGCAAGAGGTGGGTGTGGTGATACTGCATAAGTTCACTTATAAGAAATGTCCAGAATGGACAAATTGATAGAAACATAAAGTAGATTAGTGGTTGCCAGAGGCTGAGGAATGATTAGAGGGTAACTAAAGGGTGTAGGATTTCTTTGGGGGAGAGGGGATGAAAATGTTCTAAAACGGATTGTGGTGATGACTATACAACTCTGTGAATACACTAAAAAACAATGACTTGTACACTTAAAAATAAAACAAAATTTGCACAGATATAGAAAATAACCAAGGTGGGTGGGGCAGTCAGTAGGCTAGACTCATTAAGAAGCTTGTATAGCTCCACTCAGGCTCCTGCTGGAAGAACACTCACTGCCGCTGCCTTCAACCCAGGCCTGGAAGGTGCTTAGTGCCTCTCCTCCTGCCCCACGTTCCAGACACAGAAACAGAGACCCAGAGAGGCACGAGGACTGGACAACTCCTAACCCACCTGAGCACACTGCCTCTACCACAGAAAAAGGCAGGGACCACAGAAACAAGGCCAACTATCTCCAAGGAGCTAACTCTACTGGGCTCTGACATGTGTCTCCACAGAGGCAAAGTTGAGCACCCTGCTGGGAGGTGGACCTTGCTGGAGATGATACATGCTGAGCATGTGCACCCATCCCTAGGAGGTGCCTCTTTCAAGAATTGGCTCTGGCTACATCCAGGGGCAATGGGAGATTTCTGAGGCATTCAGGGCTTCCATGGATTTAGCAGAATGGGGCCTACAAGACAGGGGATCATTTGCTAACCCCAAGCAGCAACAGTGCAGTGCCCACACTGAGTGTGCAACCTCAGAGTTGTGGGAAGAGAAGGGAGATGAATGAACCCAATCCTGTACATGCTTTAGTGCTCTGGGGGAGTTGGGGTGTTACAGAAATGACCCATTCAGGGATTTGGTGACCAGCCAAACTCCCTGAATTCCTGGGGCATTGTTAGAGTTGGCTAAACTCAGTTTTTTAAAGGGGAAAAGAACACAACAAAGACCATTTTCACTTGCTGCCAAGGCCAGAAAGTTCCTTCTCGCACCTGCTGTGCCAGAATGACCTGTTAGCTGTGGTCGCTAGCTGGGCAGCAAAATGTCCAAGCTCCTACCAAGCGGCCAAGGGCCTTCTGCCAGTGGAGCTTTCCTTGGGAAGCCATCACCACCCAGCCAAGGACCACCTTGCTCCTAAGCCTGGGGGGAGAGAACACAGGGAAGAATAGCTTTCATCCTCCTCACCCCACCCAATAGCAGAACTCCACAAGAACCAAGTGCCCAATATACCATACACAACAATGAACTCAATCTAGATCAAAGACCTACATGTAAGAGAAAAACTATAAGAACAAGGGTAACAGCTTCATAACACTGGATTTGACAATGGCTATGACACCGAAAGGACAAGCAACAAAAGAAAAAATAGGTAAACTGGACTTCATCAAAATTAAAAACTTTTTAACCAATGTCACCATAAAAAATAAATTAATTTTAAAAAATTAAAAACTTTTGTGCATCCAAGGACACTATCAAGAGAGTGCAAAGGCAATCCACAGAATGGAAGAAAACATGTGCAAATTATGTATCTAATAAAGAATTAATATCCAGAATATATAAAGAACTCCTACAACTCAACAGTCCCCTCCTCCAAAAAAGCAATTAAGCAATTTAAAAAAGGGCAAAAGATGGCAATAAACATTTTTCCAAAGAAGATATACATAAAATGGCCAATAAATACATGAAAAGATGCTCAACATCATTAATTATTAGGGAAATGCAAACTAAAACCACAAAGAGATACCACTTGATATCTACTAGGTTGGTTGTAATAAAAATGCTGTAAGCACTGATGAGGATGTGGAGAAATTAGAACCTTTGTGTGTTGCTGGTGGGAAGACAAAATGGTATAGCTGCTGTGGAAAACGGTTTGGCAGTTCCTCAAAAAATTAAACATAGAATTACCACATTATCCAGCAATTTTACTTCTAGGTATATATCCAGAAGAACTGAAATCAGGGTCTCAAACAGATATGTGTACACTATGTTCATAACAGCATTATTCACAACAGCTAAAAGGCAGAAGCAACACAAGTGTCCATAGATGGATGAATGGATAAATAATATATACAATGGACTATTAGTCAGCCATAAAAAGGAACGAAATTCTGACACATGCTACAACATGGATGAACCTTGAAAACATTGTTAAGTGAAATACTTCAGACACAAAAAGTCAAATATTAGTGTTTAATTGGTATGGAGTTTCAGTTTGAGAACATGAAAAATTTCTGAAGATAGATGGTTGTGATGGCAACAAAACAATGTGAATGTACTTAATGCCACTGAACTACATACTTAAAAATGGTTAGTTAGGATGGTAAATTTTATGATATGTATATTTGAACGAACATGAACACACACACACACACACACATTTAGGATGGTAAATTTTACGATATGTATATTTGAATGAACAGGAACACACACACAGAGCCAAGTATCCAGGCCAAGGTGGAAATCTAGGCAGAAAGAAGTGCCTCATTTTAAGCCAACATGCTCCTTGTGTGGAAGTGGTCATTGCATAGATGGAGCCTGGCTAACTATGGCCCAACTCACCATGGAGTCATGTGAGGTCCTTCCCAGTGGGTATAGAACAGAGGCCTCAGTGGGTACAGACCTCGACTTCTCATACCAAGCCTCCGACCTCTCCCTATCTCCAATCTTCAGCTCAAAGGTGGGAGCAACAACCCTCTAAATGGATGGGACCCTAGAGTATGGGTCCCTGGAATCCTGCTGTTCTTCTCTGCTACAGGCTATCAATACCTCACACCAGAATCATACCTGGATGATGAAAGAATTATTTTCCTAGAAAGTGTGATGATCTCGGATACATGCTGCATACAAACGGGCATCCGTTATAGGAATGAATCTTCCACCTTAAACAGGACTGGTATAGTTTAGCACAGGGGTCCCAGGCCACGGACCAGAACCAGTCTATGGCCTGTTAGGAACTGGGCCACACAGCAGGAGGTGAGTAGCAGGCAAGCAAGTGAAGCTTTACCTGTATTTGCAGCCGCACCCTAGTGCTAGCATCACTGCCTTAGCTTCACCTCAGATGATCAGGCATTAGATTCTCACAGAAGCGTGAACCCTATTCTGAACCATGATGCGGGGGATCTAAGTTGCACACTCCTTATGAGAATCTAATGCCTGATGATCTGAGGTGGAGCTGAGGCGGTGATGCTAGCGTTGGGGAGTGGCTGCAAATACAGATTAACAGCAGAGAGGTTTGACTACACAGAGACCATAATATATCAACTGCTTGCACGCATATCAAAACCCTATCAGTGGGTGTGGCAAGTGACAATTAAGCTGCATCTGGTGGCAGGCTTTAAGGCAGAATCCGACACTTATTTTAATCCACGTATGGCTTGCCCATTATTTTATTTATCACTTCTATCCACGTGCCTCTTTCTCGCACTGCACACGTGTCTCAGTCACAGTTTTAGTAAGCCCACAAGCTAACCCTAGCCAAAAGGAGTAAAAAACAAATGTCACTAGAGAGCATCTTTGAAAAAGGGGAAAGACCCAATGATGAGACAGCAGAAGACTCTAAGACTGTCAACAAAAAGAAAGCTGCATTTAAAAGAAAATACCAACAGTCTGGCTTAAATTATGGGTTCACTGCAACAGGTGATTCACATTTTACAAGCCTGCTTTGTATAATATGTGGCGACCAGCTATCCAATGAAGCCATGAAACTTTCAAAACTGCCACACGGAGACCAAGCACCCTGCATTAAAAGACAAGCCTTTGGAGTTTTTCAAAAGGAAAAAAAATGTGAACATGAAGAACAGAAGAAATCATTGAAAGCCACCACTTCATTAAATGTGTCTGCACTAAGAGCATCATTCTCAGTGGCTAACTGCATTGCTTAAAGCTAAGAAGCCCTCTACTATTGGTGAAGAGTTGATCCTGCCTGCTGCTAAGGACATTTGTCGTGAACTTTTAGGAGAGGCTGCAGTTCAAAAGGTGGCACGTGTTCCTCTTTTCGCTAGCACCATAACTAGACGAATTGATGAAACAGCACAGGATACTGAGGCACAATTGTTAGGATTAATGAGTCACCATGGTTGCAATCCAGGTTGACAAGTCTACTGATGCTGACAACAAGGCTTGTTTTTGTGTGATATATTTTTCAGAAAGATGTGCATGAGGATATGTTATATGCACTTTTGTTGCCAACCAACACCACAGCTGCAGAACTATTCAAGTCTTTGAATGATCACATATCAGGAAACTGAACTGGTCACTTTGTGTCAGTATATGCATGGATGGAGCGGCTGCCATGACTGGACGACTTTTTGGTTTCACTACTCGGGTCAAAGAGGTCGTTTCTGAATGTGAGTCTATACACTATGTCATCCATAGATAAATGCTAGCTAGCTGAAAAATGTCACCTGAACTTAACGTTTTTCAGGGTGTGATTAATATTATCAACCACATTAAAGTACATGCCCTTAATTCACGTCTGTTTGTGCAGCTCTGTGAGGAGATGGACACAGAGCACACACATCTTCTCTCACACACAAATGTGAGATGGCTTTCTAAAGGTAGATCACTGGCCAGACTTTTTGAGTTATGAGAGCTACTCCAGAAATTTCTTTTAAATGAACAGTCACCAGTGGCAGCACATTTCGGAGACACAGAAAGGGTTGCAAAACTTGCTTAATTGTGACATATTCAACCTGCTTAACCAACTCAATCTGTCACTTCAGGGTAGCACAACAACTGTGTTCAAGTCGGACATAAAGTGGCTGCATTCGAAGCAAAACTGGAATTATGGGGCGACGAGTGAACATTGTTATTTTTGACATGTTTCAAACATTAGCAGAGATTTTGAAAAGAGACTGAGCCCGGCCTTCTTTCTCCCAGCTGGTGCATGATCACTTATCTCAGCTTTCAAAAGAGTTTGAGCATTACTTCCCAGTCACAAAAGGCCCCCAAACTGGGAAGGAATGGATCCGCAACCCATTCGTGAATAAGTCAGGTGAATCAACTTTGTCCGTGCTAGAAGAGGATCCACTGCTTGAGATCACAAATGATGTGGACCTTAAAAGTATGTCTGAGACAACTTCAAATCTCCAAACGTTCTGGATTAAAGTCAAGGCAGAATATCCTGAGATTGCCACCGAAGTACTGAAAAGCCTGCTTCCATTTCTAACATCCTACCTTTGTGAAGCAGAGTTTTCTTCAGTGACAGCAACCAAAATGAGATTATGGAGTAAACTGGACATAAGCAACACACTTCGGGTATCACTGTCTCCCATTATCCCCAGATGGGACCATCTAGTTGCAGGAAAACTAGCTCAGGGCTCCCACTGATTCTGCATTATGGTGAGTTGTATAATTATTTCATTATATATTACAATGTAATAATAATAATGTGCACAATAAATGTAATGTACTTGTATCATCCCAAAACCTTCCCTCCTCACCCCCAGTCAATGGAAAAATTGTCTTCCATGAAACTGGTCACTGGTACCAAAAATGTTGGGGACTGCTAGTTTAGCACACTGGCCTGGTTTACCCCAGAACCAGGAAGCTTATTTCCTTAGCTTCAGTCTCTGAAGTAAATCGATCTCTTTCCCCATTAGCCAAACCACTAAACCCTGTCCTGGTTTCCACCTGGCACCTAGGCCCTTTCTTCCTCCCTGGCTCTTCTGCCTGCACAAATTTCCCTCGTCTCAGCCTCTGCTCCTAGTGAGTCACACAGTTTGGGGGCCAACCAAGAAGACTCGTGGAGGAAGTATATTGTCTCTGGCTGACTCGTGTCTGAACGTGTGAGCCTACCTAAGTTCTCAACGCTGACTCAAGTTCCAATTCACATTTGTAATCACATCCACTGACAGCAAAAGAAGAAGTTTTCACAGCCCTGCCCAGAAAACCATGTAATCATCTTAAGACTCCCTAGACACATGTTTAGGTACAGACTAATATACTCATTCATGGGCTCATGTTAATTGACAGCCATTTACTGAGTATCTACCTTGTGCTGGGCACTGTTCTTGGTTGGTGCTCGGAATAGAGGCGAAAACAGAACAAAGGGCTGCCCCTAGAAAAGATAATTTTATTCTTGAGGTTAATGAGGGAAATAAGAGGAAAACAAAGAACCTGATTTCAGGTAGTGATAAATGATAGGAATGAAAGGAAAACAGTTCAGGACTAGGAAATGCCTGGGGAGGTACAAACATGCAGAGTCCAAGCAGAGGGGGCTGAGTGGAAGAGAAAGCTCTGAGGCCACTGGGGCAGGGATGAGCTGGGTCTGGCCTGAAGAAGCTGACCAGTAGGACTGTTGGTAGGACTGGAACGAAAGGAGCCCTCGGTGGCCATAGCCTGCCAGGTTGGAGGATGTGATCTGTGGTGGAGATGAGAAAGGGAGGCAGCTTGTAGCTCACAAGAGTACTCTGACCCTGACAAATGAGGCAGGCAGAGGAATCGGGGTTGGATTGAAATGCTAATGGCACGTGGGGTAAAGGGTAGCTGGATTTGGGAAATATTGAAGGTAGAGCCAAATGGACTTGAGGTGGGTGGTGGGTGAGAAAAAAGAGCAGCCAGGGATGATTCCTAGGATTTGAGCCTCAGTGACTCAGGGCTAGAACAGGTGCTCAACTAAAGAACGAAGTTTCCTTTTTGTCTGTACTTGGGCTATATTTCAGCTACCTTTCTCTGGCATTTCTATGCCTTTGCTTCATAGAAAACAGACCTTTTTAGGCTGACACCACAAGTGATGGGACTCAGACAGGATAAGAAGGGAAGTAGAGGCAGAGAGAAGGCAGAAAGGGGACAGAGACAGAAGCCAATGGACATCTGGTAGGCAAGATCACAAGCCGGCTCTGTGAAGAAAGCAAGCCGCCACCCTCGAGTCTTTGCTGCAATCACCCCTAGGGCACAAAATAGTTCCAGCAGCAACTCTGGGAAGTCCCCGAGATCACGGGAACTAAAGAGACAGGTCCCTCTGACTGATGGAGCTAAAAAGGCCTCCTGGAGATGGCTAAGGGCTGGGAGGACAGACTCACTGGGGAAAGGGTGTGGCAGGCAAGGGAAAAGGAAGAGTCCAGGAAAGAAGGACAGTACAGGAGCAGTGTCACAGGACAAGGTATGAGGAATGAGGTAGGATGAAAAAGATGGAGATCAAGAAAAGGACTTGAACTCAGCTTTCTTCTCGGATGGAAAGGAGCATGGAACCGTATGGAGCTGGTATATTTGTGTCGACAGTCTTATGTCACTTTTTCAACAGAAATAGCTTCCTTTTGGCAGAGAATCGTGTCCATCACAGCTGGAGCACCTGAAATACTATCAGGTACCCAGCAAGCAAGGAAACAGAATCAGAGGACTCAGCCAGTACACAGGCAGCCAGTCAAAGCTGACTTCAGCATCCATGGGGTCCAGGGCCACCAGGTAGCTTCCTAGAGTCAGTGGAGTAAGGACATGGTGAGTTGAGAGCAAAAAGGTTAGCGCTGATAGAAAAGCCCAGCTTTTTGGGGGGGCCTATGTCCCTCTGGGTGGGGATAGGGCAGAGTATTGGCAGCTTACACACAGCCTGGGGGCAGCCTCTGTCCTCCCTTGTTTCTTCCCAGTCCCTATCTGCTGCTCTGAAATGCCTCTACAGGTAGCCTCAACCCCAGCCCAAGGAGGCTGCCTTCCTCCAGCAGAGGTGGACTTCCCATACAGGAGCACAGAGAACATGGCTTGAGAATGGTGTTCACACAAATTAGAACTCAACAGGCCAGAAATAAACAGAACTTGGTTCAGAGGAGCAACAGGCTGTGGTGAAAAGGGTCCCAAACTGAGTCCTGCTGGAATAGACTGAAGGAGCTGCGGCCGTTTAATTTAGAGGATGAGGGTTAATTGAAGAGGGACTGGGGATACAAGACAGGGCCAACTATATCTAAAAATCATTAATTCAACAAATACACACTGGATGGCGGGCCCCAGGGACACAATGATGAGTAAGACATGGCACCTGCCTCAATGAGATCAGCACTGAATTGCAGATATGAACACAGCCTGCGGACAGCATTGTACACAGAGACCAGGAACAGAGAAGTCAAGTAATTTAAAAGTTCCTTGTGGTGCAAGGATCAGATTCGTCTGGTGAGGTCTGGATGGGAAGACTGAATTCCATGAGAGATAAGGCAGAGCATTTACTGAAGGTTTCTCAATAAATAAACATTTTGTCTCCGTAAATCTGAGGCTGGCATCATTTCCATTGTAGATATATGAAAAACACTCAGGAAAGCAAAGCAGCTGCTATCAACAACATTCATCTATTTAGCAGATATTTATCAAACACCTACTATGTGCCAGGCACTATTCTGGGTAATAGGAATATAGTAATAAAGAAAACTGACAAAAATCTCTGACTTCAAAAGCTGACCTTTCAGTCTATGGTCAGACAAGTTAAATAAATAAAGTATACAGCGTGTTAGGTAGTTGTTATGCGCCACAGTGAAAAATGAAGCAGGAGTGGGAAAGGAGGAATTTGGGATGGGAGATCATTTTGAGTAGGCTAGGTGGGAAAGGCTGCCCCAAGACCAGGTAAGCCAGAGGTAAGGGAGTGAAGCACAGGTAAGGGGAGAGGGCAACCCTGACAGAGGGAGACTGGAGCAAGGATCTAACCCTATGTCCAAGCTTGCTCGGGACACGATGGGAAATCGGGAGAGTGGGAAGGCTGCCAGTCCTTGAGCTGCCACTGGAACTGCCAATGGATGAGTTATTCCTCAATTCTCATTTTGTTTCTGCTGCCTTGGTTTAATAAGACAGAAAAGTCTGAAAGAGAGTCTTATAACTAAAGTACAACTAGTCCTAATAAGAATGCTAGTTTTAAGCCTCAACAGTCATTCACCTGCTCAATCACTCACTTGCTGCCTGTCACCAGGTTTCCCACTGTAGAGAAACTTCTACAGATGGAGTCTCCAAGATAACAGTAGAGTGCCAGTGCTGTGGGGAGATGAAGGGAAATCCCTTGGTAATGTTCTGATTATGATCTGAGTCCATCCACTTTCTATCTTCACTCCCATGATTCCAGTTCCCCTTGTCCTGTGGCTGGACACCGGCTCAGACTTCCTGGGTCCTTCCCATCCTTCAAGAGCAACTCTAGTGATACCTCATTTTCCAGTCCTAGAACAGGCAATTTCTCCAAGGAGCCTTTGTTCCTTTTATTAGAGAATGGAATTAGAAACCAAGATCTGGATGCTAAGTATACTCATTGCAGTTGGGGTTTGCTGCCTCTAGAATTTCTTGGCTGATAGAACAAGGAAACACAGGTGCACATATACCTACATATATACATATCTCCCTTGATCTATATTTTTTATGTGTCTCTATTAAGCTTAACATACTGATGTCTCCAACTCTAATCTATTACCACATGGATAATTCTAGCCTCTCCCTTGCTTGCCTATAAACTCCCACTCCAATGCCATCCATTTACTTAACTGTCCAATGCCAATACACACGCATAATGGTTTCAAAATTGTTAACTAGCACCCCGTGGGAAAGAATTTTATCAACTAGAACACAGTGCTTATGTACAGTCTCTTTTGCCTTTAGTCTTGCAGACTCCACTCATTTCCAAAGGTGTGTACTTCCTTTTTATACCATTGCCTGGAATCTGTTCCAGTGAACTTCTGGAGAAGGAGCTGTCACAGTTCTCCATATACCCAAGAACTCACAAGTGGGTGGAGCAGATATTAACTGAATATTTTACACTTTCAGCATGAATTTTTCAGTCCTCTTTTCCAGGGCACATTGGGTTAGGAAGGAAGTGAGAAAACTGGAGACAGTATGGAGAGGATACAAAGAAAGGAAAGAGATGGGAGCTCAAGGCATTTCTTGGCAGAAGCTGCCCTCCCAGCCTTGTCAGAGCTATATCTCTTTGGAGACTAGGGCAGGTGGGAGGAGAACTGTTTTGGAGAGGAGGCAGCAGCTGGCACGCAGGCAGGCTGAAGCAGTCTCAGCCTTATATGGAGATTTCCACAAGCCACTCACCAGGCCTTCAGCTGCTGCCACCCCTATGAATCTGCCTTAGCCTGGGAGGTAGGGAGTGTTGCTGTTCTACAAGATCCTCCTGCTTTTTGGCCCAAAGGCCAGCCAGGTAGATGTACAGAAAACAAGCTGCTGTTTGCCACGGTGAAACTGAAAGCAATGTAGCTGCTGGGGGCCCATAACATTCATCAAGCCCCATCTACAGTACCATTCTGTTCACCCACCAGTACTGGGGTCTGAAGTAGGGAGAAGCTCTAGGGAAATGAGAGCCTCACTAGAGAGGATGAAAGGTGAGCAGTCTTAAACTGGAAGGTTTTAGAGCTTAAAACAATGATTTTCAATTTTTGGCCAATAATGGAATGAATCACTTGGGAAGATTTTTAACTAGAGGTTCCATTCCCAGCGACTCTGATTTAAATTTTCTGGGATGGGGCTTGGGCATTGGAATTATTAAAAGGTCCCCTAGTGCTTCTAATGTCCAGCCAAGGTTGGGAACAAATGCCTCAAAGGCCCTAATCTTTGATGCCACAGCAGGCATCTCTGATAGCTGACTGTCCATTCCTGGCTGGCCATCCAGCTGTATTAAGTCACTAACAGCTTTTGGCTGGGCCAAAGAGGACTCAATGGAAGCAACGACAGAGAGGGAGAGTAGAGACAAAACACATCTGTAAAGAGCCTGCTACTAGAGGGGGACAGGGGTGGGGAGGAGGGAGTCAAGGGAGGCATAGGGAGTGTGGATATAACTAGAGATGTGATTTCATAAGGTGCCTCAGTACCCAGTGCTTGGCCTAGCACCCTAAAAGGTCCTGACAGCCACAATAAGGAAAATTAAACCCTCGGGCAGCCTGAGAGGAAGGCAGTCATCTCTCCTCCAGTGACACTGTGAGAACCTTGGGAGAGTGGGAAGATAGAGTCCATGTCAGGCAACTGTACCACTTACATAAGAGATACGTGAGAGGTGAGGGATTGTGGCCAGGGCTGCTGCATGTCTGTGTGATGAGATGGGGTAAAGCCCTAGAAATACAGGAAGCAGACTCTCACCTCCACAGCCCCTGCCTTTAACTCCGGGTCCAGCTCCTTTGGCTTCTGTTTGGTGCAAGCACGTGGATGGAGCACAGCTTGTGTGGGGGAGCTCCTTGCCAACACAGGGGCGGTGCTGAATCGCAAAGCACAGCGGTGGTTCTCACACACAAACCCCCTGTCAACCATGTACAGATCCAGAGAGAAACATGTTGAGCCTCACTGGGGCCACTGCAGAGCTTGACTTAGAAGGTCTCATACAAGCTGGAAGCCCAAAGGAACTCAAATAGCAATCTGGGGAGAAACTCAGATTTATTCTAAGAATCCACACAAGCTAGATAGAGGGAAACTTGAGACTGAGTTTGTGAGTATCAGGAACCACTGGGCTTCCCAGCTATTCAGGTTTAGGAACTTTGTGTGGGGCAGAGGGGTTAGGGAGAGTCCTCCAGCAGGGGACCCTACGGATAACCTGGCCTGGGGCCTGTGCATTGAGTTAGGCCAGGCTGGTGCTGTGGCCCTCAAGCCCTTCCCTTTGCCCCTGGGGACACCTGACTTCAGGGAAACTAGAGCACCCGGACAAAGGGCAGAGAGAGGAAGCTTGCCCTGTGGGACCCAGGCATCTATCTTCACCAGCAGTGCCAGGCTAAGGGTGTACTTGCGAGGCCCTCGCTCCTGCTGCACGCCTGGAGAAGGAAACTGGCCTGGGACTGAGAGCCCTTAAACCCCTCTAAGAACAGGCTCTGTGCCCAAATGCCAAGGAGACAGGAGCAACCCGAACAGTGCTCAGCCTGTCTGGATTCCACTCACTACGCTACCCAAACCTGGCAGCAGGACCGAAGTCCCGGTCCTATGCAGGCTCCTAAACTCCTTCCCAAGGAACCTCAGAGTTTGTCACTGGGAGGAGCTGAAGTCAGCAGGTTTAAGTCCAGAACTCTGAAAGAAGCACCTCAATCTTCCCAGACCCAAATGCTTCTCCTCAATTCACAGAAAAACTCATAAACACTGACACCCTCCTTCTCAGGGCAGGGAGTCTGGAGTACATCAAAGCTTGATGCCCTCTCCGTTAAACTTCCAAATGGCAGGAGCAGGAGCGAAGAAATAACCAAAATGTGTGGAAGATATAAAACCTTTAGAGAGAAGGGAACTTGATGTTGAGTTTCACTGCTTCTAAAGACTTCACCACCCCAGTAAAAGGATTTATTCAGATCCAGGGTTCTCTGCAAGCATTACAGGAAGGCCTGCATTTAAAAAAGAACTCCTTTTCTTGGATAGTTTCACAAGTCTTCTTCCTACTGCAAATTCCCAACCAATTCCTCAGAAATTTATAATTCCTGAGGCTCTGCATTGACACAGAGATGTTTGAGATCCATCTTTATAATTTGCCGCTCCCGACATGTCCTTCTGCAGATGAGAAAACCTACAGATTAGTCAGTTATAGAGGCTTAGCAGCAATTTTTTGTGCAGAGATCCTTTTTTCATGATGCTCCTCCACCTTAACAAAAACCCAGCCTCTGAAATAAACAGAGGTCTTGCTCACAGCAGAAGCTGACCTGCCTTCCTTAAAACAGCTCTCCATCCCAAATCTCTCCAATTGGACTGGCCAGAGCCTTCAGCTGGGTCAGAGGCACTGAAGCATTCAGAAAGACCCAGCTCTAGACCAGCACCAATCTTGTGGTAAGCCACGTCCAGCTCCAGAGCACCATGCACTACATGGGGAGTGATGTGGGGAGGGGCATTCTAACAGGCCCAGGCAGCAGGGATATTTGGGAGAGTGGTCTCTATAAGTGTTCTTGGCACCCTCTCTCAGAAACGGTCACATCTCAGCTCTTGAGACCACAGGCATTGCTCACACCGGTGTTCCCAGTGCTGCTATCCATTATCAAGTCCTCTGAACAGAGGCACTTCTGCAAGTCAATCACAAAGGGCCAAGAAACAGAAACACCCGGAAGCAACCACAGCCTCACTGAGAAAGACTCAGAGATTGAGAGTCAACTTTCCTTACACTCATCCAGCCAGTTAATGGACTAATATGTATAGTTGGCCCTTCTTATTCATTGGTTCCATATCTGTGGAGTCAACCACCATTGAAAATATTTGAAAAATAAGTTGTGTTGCTGCTAACATGTACTATGTAGTTAGGACTACAATGGTTGCGTCTGTATTGAAGATGTACAGACTTTTTTTCTAGTCAGTATCTCCTAAAACAATATAGTGTATCAACTACTTATACAGCATTTACATTTTATTAGGTACTATAAGTAACCTAGGGTATACAGGACATGCACAGATTATACGCAACCACTATGCCATTTTATATAAAGGACTTGAGCATCCGCAGATTTTGTTATCTAAGGAGTCTTGAAACCAATCCTCCACAGATACCAAGGGACGACTATACTGAGCAACTCTGCTG
The DNA here is from genome assembly GCF_000325575.1 of Pteropus alecto. Classification (NCBI taxonomy): domain Eukaryota; kingdom Metazoa; phylum Chordata; class Mammalia; order Chiroptera; family Pteropodidae; genus Pteropus; species Pteropus alecto. The sequence continues at coordinate 5,791,372 of NW_006433941.1, forward strand.
TGTTGGGCACTACTGGTCAGGCTAAAGGAGACACGGTGGCCCAAAACAGCACCCTGCCTTACTACAGCATTCCACAGACATTTACCTCAGGCGAGTCGCTCCAAACCCACCAAGAGATGCTGTGCTTCCTGATCTAGGTGCTAGCTACAAAGGTTTGCTCAGTGTGTGAAAATTCATCAAGCTGTACTTTGCAATGTTTACACTTTTCTGCATGCATGGTTTACTTCAATAAAAGGTTTTTTTAAAAGCTTCCTTTTGGATGGGAGATGTTCTGTATGGGGCAGGAATCATCATTTTAAAGATCAAAAAACTAAAGTGTTTTAAAAAGGCCTTGCCCAGGTCACAGAGCATTTCCCCTTCTGTGAGGTTGCATGGTTTCCAGAGGAAAAGACCTTGGCTTTAAGGCATCTATCTCCTCCGTACAGGACTTCAAATAGTCAGAAACAGCCTCTCTCATGCCAGAACCTCCAACAGAACCACCAAGTAAGCAACCCACCCCCGTCTTCCTCAATGAATGTGACTTGGAGGCAATGTGCCAGCCAGTCCTGGAGGTATAGGCTTTCTTGTCTCAATAAGGACCTCTACCTTCTGCCCTGGTTCTCAGAGGGCCAGAGCAGTCCTGCCCCAGTAAAAGCAGCACTGGGGCAGGGAGCTCCCATGCAATTTCAAAAGTAACCCTGCCTACCTATATCTGCAACAGACAGCAACAGGCAACCCTTAGCTCAGAAGATGGCTGGCTAGGAAATGGAGCAGAGGCCACTGGGGAGCTGGCCTGGAGTCTGCAGCTGAAATGTCTTGAAAATATCACCCTACTCCCATCTCAGCCATCTCCTGACATGAGGGCAGTTAAACTCATACTGCTGGACAGAATGCAGTACTCCTTGACACTGGGAAGAAAACTATGCCCATCTCAGGTTACATAGAATAAGATTACTGTCTAACTGAAGATAAACAGCTAAAGTCTATTTCTAGGCTTTTGTGTAAAGCTTATATAACTCTAAAGTGGGGAAACCATGATATAAGAGGAAATACAGGAGAAAACACCAACACACACAGTGGAAATCTGGGGCTGTTCCACAGATGTACTTGAAAGTAACAAGGTCCCTCTCAACTGCATATTCCAACCACTCCCCAAACCAGTCAGAACCTCAACAGAGCAAGCTTCTCTCGAGACATAAGACTTTACAAAGTGCCCCACAGCGGGGCCCTAGAGTGTCTCAGGACAGAGAATGGGGGCTTAAGAACAGAGCTGATGGCCTATGATGCTGGGCCTCAAGTTCTTTTTTTGAGAGAAAGACTGAAGGCGAGACTGGATAAGCCAACATTCAGAATGGAGGGGGCAGCTCCTTGAAGCAAGCTCACTGGCTCAGCATCACTGAGCCCTCATGGGTGACCATGGGAGAGAGGCTCAGAGAAGACAAAGCTGAAAGAAAACAATCGGGTCCCTGTCTCTCTCTGTGATGAAGAACAGGTAATATGCCAGCAGCAGAGAGGAAGATGATGGGGACAAAGGAAGAATGGAGAAACAGTTCTGCCTTATAGTGACTTCCCAGCCAGACCTTACTACAGCCTTGGACTATTTGTTTAACAGGAAGGGAGGATGAAAGACACAGCTAACAGCAGGCAGAGAACAATCTTCATGGTATATCTCCTCTACTAGGACACAGAAGTAATTCTCTATTAGATAAGGAAAAATAAAGTCTGGCAGTTCATTACCAACTAGTTCATACAGCCAAAGGCACATAAACAACAACAAAACCTATGAACATGTGGCCCAAACAGGATCATGCCTGGCATATCTCACTATGCACATTCAAGAAAAACGACTAACATGCCAGGAAACACCAGGTATTGCGTTTGCCCATTCTTCAAATGGAGGTAGCCTAGCAGTGTAACCTTGAGAAACCTACTTAAGCTCTCTTGGACCTCAGTTTCTCTCATCTATAAAATGGAGGTGCCTATGTCATAAAGGCTGTTACAAGGATTAAAATTAATGTTTATAGAGCACATAATAGCATCTGGCACACAATAAGTGCCATAAGACTATAAGGCAAATAAATAAAATAAACATTCTCTATTATCATAGTGTTTTTACTCATGAAAAACACATTCAGAGAGGTTAAAAAATCTGCCTGGCCATCAAAGAAATGCAAATCTAAATCACAAGATACCACTTCAAACCCACTTTTACATGAGTATAATGTAAAAGACAGACAGTGACAAGTTTTGGAAAGGATGTGGAGAAATTATAACCATACATTGCTGGAGGAAATGCAAAATGGTGTAGCCACTTTGGAAGACAGTTTGGCAGTGCCTCAAAATGTTAAACAGAGTTACCATATGATTCATCAATTCCACTCTCAGATATATATCCAAGAGAATTGCAAACACAAATGTCCTCATAAAACGTACAAAGAGTTCACAGCAGCACTATTCATAATGGCCAAAAAGTAGAAACAACTCAGATGTCCACCAACAGGAGAATGGATAAACAAAATGTGATATATCCATTCGACAGAATACTATTCAGCCTTATAAAGGAATGAAATTCCGATACATGCTACAACATGGGTGAACCTTGAAAACATTGTGTTTAGTGAAAAAAGTCAGACACAAAAGGCCACATATTACAAGATTTCATTTATATGAAATGTCCAAAATAGGCAAATCCACAGAGCAGAAAGTTGCCTTAGGCTAGAGGGCACTGAATGAAAATGGGGAGTGGTTATTAAAGAGGATGGGGGATTCCTACAATAACTTAAATAAAGAATACCTCAGGAGAAATCAACAGTAGATTAGATGAAACGGAGGGCTGAATCAGTGATTTAGAAGATAATGGAGAAGAAAACACTCAATCAGAACAGCAACAAGAAAAAAAAAAAAAAATAAAAAAAAAAAAAAAAAAAAAAGACCCCACAAAAAACAGAGCATAGTTTAAGTGTATCAACACTTATAGGGATACCAGAAGGAGTAGAAAGAGAGCAAGAAACTGAAAACCCATGTGAAGAAATAATGATGGAAAACTTCCTGGTGAAAGAAACATGTACAAGTCCAGGAAGTACAGTGAGACCCAAACAAGACGAACCCAAATAGGTCCACACCAAGACACATATAATTAAAATACCAAAGGTTAAAGAGAGAATCTTAAAAGCATCAAGAGAAAAGAAGTTAGTTACCTACAAGGGAGCTCCTATAAGACTGTCAGCTGATTTCTCAATGGAAACTTTGCAGGCAGAAGGCAATGGCATGAAATATTCAAAGTGATGAAAAGCAACGACCCACAACTAAGATAACTCTACCCAGCAAAGCTATCATTTAGAATCAAAGGACAGATAAAGAGCTTCCCAGACAAGAAAAAGCTAAATGAGTTCATCACCATCAAGCCAGTATTATAGGAAATGTTGAAGGGATGTAAGTTTTAAAGAAGAAGAAAAAGGAAAAAGATAAAAAATATGAAAATAAAATGGCAATAACTACTTATCTATCAACGATTACTCTGAATATAAATGGATTAGGTGCTCCAACCAAAAGATAGGATGGCTGAACGAATAAGAACACAAGACCCTTACATATGCTGCCTACAAGAGACTCACTTCAGACCAAAAGACGCACTCAGACTGAAAAGAAAGGGATGGAAAAAAGATGTTTCATGAAAATGGAAACAAACAAGCAAAAAAGCTGGGGTAGCAATACTTATACCAGACAAAATAGACTTTAAAACAAAGCCTATAATAAAAGACAAAGAAGAATCCAGTAATTCCACTTCTGGGTGTTTATCTAAAAAAATCCAAAACACTACTTCAAAGGGACATGTCAATCCGTACGTTCATTGCAGCATTATGTACAATAATAGCCAAGAAATGGAGGCAACGTGGGTGTCCATCAATGGATGAATGGACATAGAAGAGGTGGTACATATACACAATGGAATATTACTCAGTCATAAAGAAAAGAATGAAATTTTGCTATCTGCAAAAAAGATGGTATCGTGCTGAGTGAAGTAAGTCAGACAGAGAAAGATAAATGCCATATGATTTCACTTATATGTGGAATATAAACACCAAAATAAACGAACAAACAAAACATAAACAAACTCAAAGATACAGAGAACAAACTAATGGTTGCCAGATTGGGGAGTGGGTGAAAAAGGGGAAGGAATTAAGAAGCACAAATTGGTAGTTACAAAATAGTTATGGGGATGTAAAGTATAGCATAAGGAAAATAATCAATAATATGTAATAACTATGTATGATGTCAGATGGGTACCAGATTTATTAGTGTGATCACTTTGTAAATTATATAAATGTCTAATCACTGTGTTGTACACCTGAAACTAATATTGTATGCCAACTGTAATTGAAAAATAAAAACATATATATTAAAGGGTATGGAGTTTCTCTTTGGAGTGATGAAAATGTTCTAAAATTGACTGTGGTGATGGTTGCATAACTGTCAATACACTATAAACCACTGACTTGTTTGCTTTAAATGGGTGCCTTGTATAGTATATAAATTATATCTCAATAAAACTGTTACCAAAAGAAATTTTTTTACTTGAAGTTATACAATTATAGCAAGTTGCTAAGCCAGGTTTAGAGGTGAAATTCTCTGCTTACTTCATGGCCCTTGGCCACCCCTCTGTGGCCTTTCACAGGCCTCATTCCTGGGTGTATTGTCCACACTTTCACAGGCCTTCACTTCTCCGATATCTCCATGTATCAGAACTTATAAGAATGCATGCAGCCAATGCCAAAGAGAAAGTAAAAAAAATGCTATGTTTGCCATGGGGAGATTTTATATTAACAACCAAACCTACCATCCTGACCTCAACTAATCTGTCTATAACTTTATTACTTAAAGCTCATGGAGGCTTCAGCAGAACCTCTCTCCACACATGAGACCTTGTACCAGGTCCTCTCCATACAAGCACAACCAGGCTCTCTAGAAGGGAAGATGTAACACACACACTTACTCACACCCCAATAGGCTAAACAAGGAATGCCTAGGATTTGGATGGCAGGGGCCAGAAGGAGTCTCCACCTCCTCCCTCCCTCACATAGACTGTGTGATCTCAAGGGTCCCCTATTCGCTCTGTGGATGTGAAAGCTCCTGCCTCTCCTTCTGAGGACCATTCCTTCTCCCATGCATGCCTCTCTGACCTCACCTACTCCAGGGAGCCCCACTGGCTATCTCCAGCTCTCCCCCCACCCCTACCTGGCACCTGTGAGTTGGCTGCAGCATTTCCCTCTAAATATGTCTACGTGCCTGCCCCGTCCACCCCCAGCAAGGCCTTGAGCTCCCTGAGGTTGGAAAGAAGGGCCCCTACAATTTCTTAGCTCAACAGCAGAAACAAAATAGATGCTTAGAGATCACTGAATAAAAGAACAAATGAGCAAACAGCAGAGTAGCTCCTTTCCAACAGAAAAGTTAAGGCCCTGAGTGCCCAGCTCATGGGTCTATTATAGAGTGTGGATCAAGGCAGTTGTCAAAAAACAAAGCACCTAATGGAATAAACAGGGGGCGTCACTTTCCAGAAAATGCTCCTTAGTACAGAGGCCGAGAGCTAAGATACCCAGGTCAGAGTGTTAGGTCCACCACCTCACAGGATTCAGCAGGCATGTTTTAAGCTTCTAGAACACCTTGGCACAAAAAGTAGCAGGTCCTTGCCAATATGATGGAATACGTATCCCAGCACTCCGGAGAGAGGACACTACACCCAGATGTTTTTTCAAATTCACTGCTCACAAAAACCAAACAAAGTGGGCACGAATCCTACGTCAGACCTGCTAAAAAGCTGGGGACTGAGCAAATTAGACAGCCCTGGTCTTACTCAAAACCCCTGGCCCACACAGCAACGGCTGTCCAACAAGCAATTGGGATAGGCTGAATCTTCGGAGGCATCCAGAGAGAACCCTGTCCTATCTTGCTGCCACCAAAGTCTTACTTGCCCTCTAACAACCCTCTTAGGCCTACACATCAGGACATATGTGTTACCTACCTCCAATCTGAAGCTAATTGACTTTAGTCTCAGGATTTCTGTAATTGAGCCAAGAAACTGAGGGAATTTATTGGATGACCTCAATTATCTCTGAAATGTTGGCCCACAATTCCAGATGGTGTTAGGGGGTCAATGAGACCCCTCACTCAAGTTGTGAATATATGCTACATACTATTAAAGCTGCTAGAGTCATAAAAAGTTCCTTTCTTTGGAAGAAAAGCTAAATGATGACTGTTTCCAAGAAAACACCCTGCCTCATGTCCTATGAGATGTCCTGTTGCTAAAAAGAAACAAAGAAGCCTTACTCAAAGATTTGATTCTTTCAGCTTAAAATGAAATGAGGGCCTCAGAACTCAGAGAAATGGTGTGCAAAGGGCCACTGTCTGAGACAGGATGTAAGGAGAGCATATTTGAAATCAATCTGTTTTCCTGAAGAGAATTATGCTTCCATCCTTTTCAATACTCATTCCACTCCCGTGACGTCCTGGTACAGCAGATAAGAGAGCAAGGCGTTCCTTTACCAATAGGGATCATATCAGGAAGGAACTAGCATCAATGCTGACAGCCCACTGGAAATTACTTCCACAGCAGGGAAGTAAACCCTGTAGAAGGGGCAGGGTTTCAACAGTGAGAGCCTTTGTCTCCAGCAAAAACAGATTTGTTTTGGTCAGGGCATGAATATCAACTCTTTCCATGTAAAAAGAGAAGGCCAGACAGATGGAGTACAAGGTGAGTTGGTTAAGCTCCACGAAGGCCTCCAATTAGGTAGCTTACTAAAAATAGATGCCACTGCTTCCAAAACAGCCAGGGCAACTGGATACAGATGCTGCTGCTGTTGCCCTGTGGACATCCAAACACACGTTACAGACACATGCTGCTTAAAGTGTGTAAATCCCACAAATGGTATCAACTCTAGGGGCCCATGCTAGATAGAGTGGTTACGAAAGGCATAAATAAATTAGGTCAAGCCACAGAAAAACATGGAGTTTAGTGGGGTAAGGGCAGGAAGAAGAATCCCATCCAACTGCTTTTACAGAGGTAATCCTAGAACGAAGGGCACAGAATGTCTACCTCTGTGCTGCCAGCAGGCCCACATCCTAGAGAAGCTTCTCACAAAGACCTTGGTGTACCACCGGGTCGGTACACCCCAACCCAACTCGAATGCAGAAGACAGGGAAAATGGGTGTGTCACTAGCCAAAGATGCCACCTCAGCCATAAAGCATGCTGGACACTCGACCCAGCTGTGTCATTGACTCCTCAAGACCCAGAGGTGGTGGCTGTCATAAGTGCACAGATGAGGAGTGAGTGACTCAAAGAACCACTCACAACCTCTCATGAGCCCTTTCTCTTCACCACAGAGCTGATATGTGAGGTCTCAACCCTGGGCTTATCACTGGCTCCATCATAAACACCTAGAAATTAAGCAAAGACAGGTAGTCCCTTCTGGAGGCCCAGGTATCTTGTCAGCCAGGCAGTGAGAAGCATCAGATTTATTTCTTTGGGGTTCCCTATAATGTCTGGCACAGAACAAAATACAAAGCAGGTCCTCGTGAAGGCCAAAGGACAGAGGGGCCCCTGGTGAACTCAGCAGAGCTAATGCACATCCACTATCCTACCCTGAGGCCTGGCCTCAACTAATGGGCCACCTTGAACAGCAACGGCCCTTATGAATAGGGAGAAGAAACCTAGAAATATCTCTCAGATGATTATCTCCAACCAGAAGTTCCCTCTTTTGCAGCCCTCATATCTCTAGGACTGCCACTCGAATCACAGGTAAGCCAAGCTTCGTTCAGGCCAGGCTCCCAACCTGCTGGGAGTAAGCAGGGGGAGACAGTCCAGGCACAGCTGTGGGGAGCTTGTGGCACAGGTTGTTTCAGGCTGGGCTTTTCCCCTCTGTGGAGCCAGTCAAAATGAAACTAACTGAAATAAGTCTGTCCTCAAGCAGTCTATAGAAAATACACAGATTGACATGTGTGAGTTTGAGTCCAACTCCACCATCTGCTAGCTGACCTTGAATACTTTTTGTAACCTTACCAAACCTAAATTTTCTCATCTGTGGAATGGGGAGAAAACTAACAGCTTTTTAGGATGATAGTGGATATTAAATGAGAACTCAGGGGAGTTATATTTTCTGTCTTCTCTGCCACCCCCGTTTTGTTGGAGAATTCATCTGAGGCACTAGGGAGAGGGGAGGGAATCTTCTGGCCACCTCCTGCTCTGTTCATCTTGGCCCTCCAAGCTGCAAAGGCATACTTCGTCCTGAAGGTAGACCCTTCCTCTCAGGTCCAGGAATGCATGGACTTACTACTTAGTTAAACTATAGGTGGGGAATTTAAATATATATATATTAAATATATATATATTTCTTGTAACTGAATTTTTCTATTCAGATTTCTTAAAGTGATACAAATCTGTAGCTAAAATGTAGACAATTAAAAACACATAAATATTGGATCAGATCTTGAAACCACATGGAGCACTAGTATGCAAGAGAGCAAATGAACTCAGATGTGACTCAGTTACACTGGAAGGTCTCTGCTGGAACCAGTGAGGAAGTAGTATAGGATGGCTCATTCCTTCTGTGACTAGGCAAGAGCTTGGAAAGAAGGAGTCTGGAGAGGAAGAGGGAGGAGAGACTGAGAAGCAAATGGCTTTCAGCTGGCTCCCTATTTGCAAGTTTTGTGCCTTTGACATGGCTATTTTTGGGTTTCTGAGTGTGCATGTGTGTGTGTGGCGGGGGGGGGTGGGGGGGATTCTTCCCACAGCCACCCTGCTTGGCAGCTCCTTTGCCTTAGCTCCTTCTCCCTGCCCCTCCTCTCCACAGCCCCTCCCAGATGAAGAAAGCAGATCCTAGAGTATTCCTCTCCCTCCGACCATCCCCTTTACCCCACCCCCATGCTCTTAGTGTATCTGTAGGCCTCATCCACTTGCTTGTCTCTTTATACAGAGCTGGGAAAATGTTGAAATAAATAAGGCCTCAATTAGGCAGGCATCCAAGGACTGGGGGTGGGGCAGGGCAGGGGTCTAAGGCTCTGCCCCAATCCAGGAATGAAAAAAAATGCCTGAGAAGGGAGCCTCAGGCAGCAGCTCAGAAATTGGAGGATTCCCACAGACTCCTTTTCGGTCTGTGCTGAACAGGCACCACCAAGGGCCTGGGAGCCCGGCTTCATTCCCACACTAAGACTCACTACAGGCTGCCTGCCTGCTGCAGAAAGGCCTGGTCTTCCTCCAACACCTCACACACAGAAGGCAATGAGTGGTCCTTGCTCTTGTCCCCCTCTTTCTTCCTCCTTATCCCCTTCCCTCAATTGTGGACCTGGACCCAAGCACAGTTGCAGCTCTCCGATGGAACAAAGGCAGTTTCTCCCTTTTAACTGTAGAAACTCAGCATTTCTTATTTATCTCATTCTGAGCCTGAAGAGAGCAATGAGAGGGAGATCTTATTCCTTCTCTCATGTTAAGGGGTGGTGAGAGAAGCAGATTTTGTAGGGAGGAGACTGGGCAGGAAGAGATTCACAGATATTTTTAGAAACATGAGAATTAAGTGAGTAGGGACCTTCTGGGGGCTGAAACGACTTTGTTTCAATCCCAATTCTGAAAGGCCAAATGGGTGGTTCAGAGTGTAAGGGGCCTGGAGTATGGCAGGGGCAAGATAAGACTAGAGAGGAAAGGAGAAAGAATCTGAGAGTAGAGATCACTGCAGGCACTTCACTGTCTTTTCTGTCTGTTCAGTTTCCACATTTATAAAAGCTGGGGAAATATCACAACTTCACAGCAGTGTTGGGTGGCACCAAGTAAGACTAAGACCATGGGTGTAGCCACATGCAAGGTCAGTCCTAAGCTTCCTGCTCTCAGCCCTCCCAACTCTCAACAAAAGTGCAGGATGTAACAAGGGGCCAGGCTGAGGTGCCAGTCACCCCAGCTCCCTTTGCTGCTGATTCTGGTTAACAGTGAAAGAATCAAACATGACCTAAAATAAAAATTTTCAATTATCTTCAGGCTTCCAATGAGTCAGGCTACCTCAGTTCTTTAAGACCACAAAAATGGTCTTAAGTGTCTGTGGGGTACCTCACTCAAGAAGCATCTTTCCACAACCTCCAAAACAGCTACACAAATCAGGTTGTAGGACTTGGAGAAAAGAAAATGGAGAAGAGAGTAAGCTACCCCGGATGCCCTTCTACTGCTGATGATGGAGTGCAGTGTTTCCGGAACACAATCTGGCAATAACAATCAACTGCCTCAAAAATGTACACACTCTAGACCCAGTGACTCTACTTCTTGGAATGTTTGCTGAAGCACTGTGAAAAAAGAAAAAACTTGAAAACAACTTGAATGTCTAACCGTATGGAATAGAGTAAATGAATCAAATACAGTCGCTTGATGGAAGAGTATATAGCTCTTAAAGATTGTGCTTCAAAGAGTGACATGGGAACTGCTGGATAGAACATTTCTATTAAAAATAACGGATTTTTAAAATTCTTAATGTTAGGCCTCATATGTGTATACAACACCCTAAGAGGACATATAAACAACAATATTAACACATTTTTATCTCTGGGTGATAAACCAGCAACTTTGTTTTCTGCATGCTCTTTTTTTTTCACCACAAACATATTTTATTTCTGGCAGTAGGGGTGAAAAATCACTGTTTCTTTAGCTCCATCTTCTACCACCATCTCAGTGCTTTTAATAGATTCCACCTTCAGCATCAGACACTCCCTCTACCTAAAAGCTCCTCCCTCTCCATCTCTAGATTATTCCTAATTTGTTCCTCCTCAGGGAGCTCCAGAGCTCTTACCAGCCTGGCTCCTGTGGCTGGCAGGGTGTGTGTGTCTCTCTCTGTCTCTGCCTTTCTCTCTTAGCACTTATGCGTCCTATGGTGGCTGACCCCTACATTTTCTTGACTATAAACTATTAAATCCTGGAGGGCAAGGACCCTTTTTCATCTTTATTTTTTCCAACTCCCAGGCTGTCCATAGCACATAGCAAGCAAGCAACAAGTGAATGAATTCAACCTCTCATGGTTTTCAAAGGTCCCCAAGAGAGAGTCATCGAGAAAACATTTAGTGTGGGAAGAAGAAAAATATGACAGTGCCATGTGGCCCTGGGATAAAATAAGCTTGAGCTACAGATCTCCCTGATGGTATTTCTCAAGGCAGCCAGAGTATTAGTTACAGAACCTGCCTGGTTCATGACAACAAGGGTCTTATTGTTAGTATAAGTAGGTGAATGGGCCTGATCAGTAAAGGGCCTTATTCACCAGAGCAGATTAGATAAACTGTCTCTCTTTAACTTTTTTGGAACTGCAGTCATTATTAACCCTTGGGTTCCAACTGGAAGGATCTATAATTTCAACTATTTGTAAAAGAATCTCTTCTTCATAAAAGGTACTGAAACAAATTATGGACAGTACATTTAATTCAGGAAGTAAAAATACATACATCCTCTGGCAGGTACACATGCATTCTCTCACAAACACACATGCATAATCTACCACCACTGCAAAGTATACACAAATTGCTATACAGACCCAGAAGAACATGACTCACTCACACAGGACAAAACAAGGACAGAGAACAGAAGGGGAACGACAGCATAGAAACAGAGGGGTGAGGAAACAGAAGGCAGGAAGGACTTGCCCGCAATTGAAAACAGGCACATGCCCTCAGTGTGCAGACTAATTCCTAAAATGCATAAGGGGAACCTCCAGTTAAACATCGCCAAATCCATAGCAGCATGTTCAAGTTCCTGCTAAAACTCTAATAAAAAGGAATTTTTAAAAATATGAATTCTCAAGATTGAAAAAACTAGAGAGGAGAAAGCAGCAGATGTGGAAATATTAATTGAAATTTGGAACGTAGGATGTGGCTACATACATAGAAAGTGACTAGGTAGAACAGAGGAAGCTTCCAGAGGAAAAGCAGGCAGACACTTTCCCGGAACACCAGAAAGCTCAGCATCTAGAGGCCCTAGGCATCTCTGATTAAGTGAAGCTGAGCAGAAGAACTGGTAAGCTCCTGCACAAAGAGCAGTAAGACCCCAGGGGCCTGGCTCCCGCAAACAGCAACCAGAGGGGTGGGTCTCTGGAAAGGCTTAGGACTAGGGGGCAGCAGACACTGCTATGGGGAGGGAGGGTAGAAAGTTCCAAGAAAGTCTGCATCCTGAAAGTTGAGGTTCCCCTAACTCTAAGTCCACAGATCTCTCTAGAAAGGATGAGAGAGGATTTGTATCTGGGGATGGCTGAGGGTCCCCTCAAAGTCACCAGTTCCCTGTCTGACTGTCCTTTAAAGGCGAAGCCAACCAGTCAATACGCCCATATACAACCTACACATGTAGCCTCATTCTTACATACAAGCTCTTAGCCAAGGGTCACCACTCAACAAATATTCAAAATAACTGAAATTAAAAGAGAAAGTATTACCTCCATGAAACAAGAATAAGATGTTATAAAAAGGGGCATACAGAAAATAAAAAATAAGCTCTAAGAAGCTAAAAATAGGATCACTGACATAAGAATTAGAATAAATAATGAAAATATGATAGCTGGAATAAGAAACGGAGGGTTTAAAACAAGGTTAATGAGATCTCAGGCATGACAAAGCAATGCACGAAGACAAAAAATTAGAGACTGTCTCCAAAAGAACTGACAGCCAAATAATAGGAGTTCTAGAAAAATTAAGCAAAGGAAATTATCAGAGGAAAATAATACAAGAAAACTTTCTGGACCAGACGGATAAAACTTGCCACACTGAAAGGTACACAGGCTTCTAGCATAATGAAAGAAAGTAGATCGATGGCAAGGTATACCTTCATGAAATTTTAGAACTCAAGGGATAACAAGAAGCTCCTAAAAGTTTTCAGAGAGAAAATTCCATTTGTTTATAAAGGATTAAAAATTAAATGAACTTCTCAACAGCAGGTTAGAAGTTAAGACAAAGAATGCCTTCAAAATTCCAAGGGAAAATTATTTCCAATCTAATATTCTATAACCAGTCCAGCTACCAATCAAGACTGTAGGTAGGAAATGCATTTTCAGACATGCAAGGTCTCAAAACTTTTTCTTCCCATGTGCCTTTGTGATAGGGCTTCGCCCTTTAGAATAAACCCCTCCTCCCCACAAAAAAGAGATCAATCTAAGACACACAGGAGGAGGAGGAAGGGAATTCCCAGGGTGATGGAAGGCAAATCCTAGTTCAAGAGCTATGCAGCAGGCCTAGAGAAGAGCCAGTCCAGTTGGAACAAGAGGATAGAAGGCTCCATGAAGGATGTTACCATGAAAAAAAGGAGTCACTGCACTAGGTACCTGCCCACACTAAGAGAAGATTTACAGTTCTGTCAGAAAGTTAAGAGTTCAAGTTAGGTTAGTTAAATAGACAAACAATGAAGGGGGCTAGGAGGAGATTATTAACTGTAAAATAAACCAAATGCAAAAAGGAATATAATCATAGTTTGCACTACATGGCTTGAATGTGCACATTTTCTACATTGTCACAATAATTTAAACACTACTGATTTAACCCTAATATTTAATCTAACTATATTAGCAGGATGGAAGAAGGGTGAGAGAAGATGGGAGAGTATGCATGTGCCTGTGTGTGCTGTGTGTAGCAAAGCCATGAAAGTGTAAGAACTAATTTCTATCTTATATTGTACAATACTCTTTAAAAGCTCAAAAAGTAGCAGTAAAACATGTGGTTTATAAACACAGAAGTACCAGAATTCTCTAGCTACAAGAGCTGGAAATGGCCTCCTCTGAGAACAGGTTCAGGAATAAGGAAGAATGGGACAGTGGACTCTTTTATTATATGCCTCATAATTACAGATTTGACTGTAAAATCTGTACAAATATTATTTTGGAAAGAAAAGGCCCCCATAATGCCTTTAAAATTCCCACGAGGCCCTTGTTCGGCCTTCATTTTTGTCAGAGAGCACAGTAAGATCCTAAGGTAAATACTAAACTACAGGAAGAGAAATGGATATATATTATATAACCCACCAAAATACTGCCCAACTGTCATGCCAATGAGAATATAAAATAACTTGCACAGGTCTGTGAGAGTGACCTCCTGGGCCTTCAGATAAGCAGTTAGCTCTGGATGCTTCTTCTTTTTAAGGTGTGTTTATGTATTATTTTTTTTTCGTTGGGCGAGGTCGTTAGAAATAAAGAACTGTTCCCCTAAGTCAAAGACCTCATATAGGACATTCGCTGGAGGAAAGTTTACATGTTGCCTGAAGAAGTTATGGAAATAACGTTTCTAACGTTGTTACAGTTTGAACACTTGATTTTGGGGTTTAATATAAAATTAATCAAATAACTGGATGTGTTCTAAAATTAGGCAGATGCTTTTCTCCCAGACAGGAAAAGGCTAACAATATATAGAAGGAAACAGCATGACCAAAATTGCTACCAGGCTATCAGATGTTCATATATGCTACTAAACCAAATACCAAAAGTTCTATATAGCAGACCTCTTTCCTCTTCACTGCACAGGCCACCCTCATAGCATTCTTTAAAAACACCTGTGACCTCTCAAATGGTTAATGAATGGATGAAAGAATGAACAGAACAGATGCGTGTTTCCACGTCCATTCCTTTCTTCAGATATCTGGGCCTTCTTAATGTCACCTATATGAGGGGCCTATGTAGAAAATAAAGAAAAAATGCTGAGTGCCTCTAAGAGAAAAAACTTTCACTCTTTTCCTGCTTTGGAAAGACAGGACTTGTGTTTATTTCAGCAACAGCAGTGGCCTGGTCCAGTGGGCCAAGGGAAGCCATGTTCTGGCTTCTCGATCTCCCATTCTCTCACTGGCAAGAAAAAAGAGAAGACAAAGAAAGGATTAGAGATGTGCACCTTTCTAAACCCATTGAGGACAGGGCTATTGTTTGTGTCAAATAAATGACAACCAGTGTGTATCTGACACAGACGCACAACAGTTACTCTTTTTCTGACCATTTAATACAAGCTTTCCACACTATTACAACAAGTCTCAGGATACAAAGCAAAGGAAGTTGAGTCTGGCTACATGGACATATATATTTAGTTAAAAATAGTAACTGTAAGTTTGTCACACTTGGCATTGTAACACTGCCTATGTTTGGAGGAGGGAGAAAGAATGCCTTGGATAGTATGTTAGAAATAACTAATGAGATCATATGGGCAATTCAAAATGGGGGGGTGGGCAGGATGGAAGCATGAGCATGTAAGCTTTGACCAAGTAAGGCAGGTGAAGTATTTGGGTTATCTCCTGCTAAGGGAACTCATCTGAAGCTCAGCCTTAGCACCTGGCCTCTTCCAGTGTGGACCACTATAGCATCACCGTTAAATTCCATTTACAATAATACTCTGACGTCACTCTCCCAAATGTCATTGTTTATGTAGAAAACGTGCCCAGGTACACTTGGGCCTGGGCTGACAGTTTTCCTAACCTGTTCACATAGAGCATGAATTGTGATCTCTACTCTATTTTGGAATGGAAGCCCCCCAAAAATAAGAAACCAGATGCATTCTCTTGACACACATGCCGCCACTTTCCTATCCCAAGTCCAGGTCCACCACAAAAGCTTCTCGCATTCCTCCTCCCCATCTTTACACCCTTGGCTTTTCCAAGGGTGAGAACCCCAGCAGCTTCTGCCCTCCTAAGCCAGGTGGGGCAGGGAGGAAGACTATGAACAACGTGGCACAGTGAAGAGGGCCCTGGTACAGGATGAGCTGTCCAGCTTGGTACTGCAACAACTGCTGTATGACTCTGGACAACGTAGTTACAAATCCACCCACAATTACTGAGTACCTACTACAGACCTGAAGATCTGCTGATACAGAATTGTGTCTGTTTCTCAGAAATTCACAGCTCCTTAAGGAAGGACACTGCCCTGTTCACACAATCCCAACTGCAGGCAGTGAAAGCCACTGCATGAAGGTGGAGATGTGTCTCTTAAATTTATTGGCAGGTGACTGTGGAGACCCCTCCTCTCTTCTAAGTCAGTTTCCTCATCTGTCAAAGATGAGGGCTGGACGAGAGGATGCCTCCAAGGACTCTCCCAACACCACACTACATCTACCATTCCCCTGGTCCTTTCAGATACACCAGGACAGCCTCCTACATCACTGGGACTGGAATACGTGGCAGTGCTGATTGTATCCCCTGAGAATGCACTGGAAATTAGGGCCGGGCACATCCTGCATACCCAGGCATAAGTCAAACCTCACTCCATGCCAGTGGATTCTTCAAACATTAGTTGCCTTAGGGAAATGAGGAAAAGAGGTGGCCTAGCCCTTTAATTATCTCTTGTCATTTCTCTGTGACAGCCAGGTATGCTCTCAACAGGTGTCGGCAATCCAACAGATTTAGCACTAATCACACCTCAAAGGTGTATAGACTTCTGCTATGATTTATCCTGCCATACCAGAGCTTTTAAACATTAACCTGGCTCCAGAATCCTTAAGCCAGTAAGAGTTTATGGGCCCCAGCTAACAGTGTGGGAAGTGAGCTAGAGCAGCTCTGCCCTCCAGGTCTTCGACCCATGGCTCAGTGCAAGAACCCTAGCTCTGCAGGGAAAAAACCTTACTCTTGGGCAAGTTACTGCTCTCCCCACAAGGCCATTTTAAGGATTAGATGCTAACCCAGTGAGAACAGTTAGCACTGTGATTGGTGCACGATTTTTTACCTACACATTTATCACAGAGGCAACCTGGTTCCAATCAATGTACATGGCTACTTGAAGGAAGTGAGCGTCAGGCTCCTGCCCCAGTTAAAGCTACCACACCCTTAGACAGACAGCCTGTTGCCAACTAATAAGAATCCTCATACACTGCTTTTCGGCTGGGGCCTGGGTACCTCAAAGCACTGTTGGGCCACCATATTCTCGCTGGTTGATGGGGAGACAGGTACAACTCCCACCAGTGGGTTCAGAGGAAGAAAAACAAATCACTCATATTAGACTTTGAAGAGCATCCAGGTAGAAGTATAAACAGAAGCCCAAAAGGAAGGT
>NW_006433941.1:5808433-5822829 GCF_000325575.1 Pteropus alecto
AAAGAGAGCGGGTGCAGTAGAAGCCGGGCTAGAATTTGGCCTTGGAATTATGTCTTGAAGACTCTTTTCCTCTGCTCCAGGATGACGGTGCTCCCATGTGACTGGAGGTGGGTCACATCCGGGATTGTACAAAGTCCTTCAAAACCTCCATGGCTTTTGGGGAATTTCTGTCCTCCTTCACCTGCACTGGCCCATTCATGTCTTAGTGCCCCATGGGCTTGGTAAGCAACACCACACTTGTTAGAAGTAAACAAAAAATCAGCCTTGACAACAGGACAACAGACTCCTCAAGGACAGCGCAGAGACTCCTTCCCTCATCTTCCTGTGAGCCACTCAATGAAAAGGGCACTGGGTTATGCTATTTGCAGCTCCTGCCACTTTGAAGCACTTGTCTCAACGAGACGACATGAGTCAGAGTAGCTGTCAGAGCTCCATGATGCCAGTATCCACGTTGCATGATTGGGGTTAAAGCACTTCTCCACCATCCTAATCTGCAAAGGGAGCTAGTCCTTTCAGGTTCCTTCCTACACTGACATTCTGTGACTGACACTCTGAAAACACAGTCATAGAAAGAGCCATGTGACATCTGGTGGAACCGTGTGATCAGGTACCTCTGGTGGCCCCATCTTTTTCTTTTCCCTCTACTATATATTGCCTTTCCTGTTTATGATGCCTATCTCATGCCTAGTAGTGGCAACCAGGAGCACTATTTAACCCTGCTGGAAAGAGAGCTGAGGAAAGAACTACTAGGGAGAGTAATGATGTGAAGAGGAGGCAGCCATGCCCTCTGGTAACACCAAAGTCACAGTTCTCCCAAAGGTGGCCAGCACTTCCCACTGACCTCCCAGCCTGGTCTAAGGCAATGTTACTCCAGCCCTTAGGATCTGGCCCAGCTTATCTCTTCTGTGGAACCTTCCAGGCAGAGTCTGCTAGCCCTACTCTGTTCCCAGAGCACTTTGCATTACCTCCCTCTGATCACATCCTCTGTGCCAGCTGAATAACAGCCCCAAAGACCCCATGTCCCCATCCCCGAGACCTGTGAATGTGACCTTAGTTGGCAAAAGGGACTTTGCAGATGTGATTAAGGTAAGGATCTTGAGATGGGGAGATTATCTCAGCTTATCTGGGTGGGCCCTAAATGTAATTGCAAGTGTCCTTACAAGAGAGAGGTAGGGGGAGATCTGACACAGAAGAGAATGAGATGCAATGATGGAAGCCAGAAGTTGTGGTGATGTGAAGAAGGGGCCATGAGCCAAAGGATGCAGGCAGTCCCTGGAATCTGAAAAAGGCAAAGACACAGACTCCCCGCTGGAACCTCCAGAAGGAACCAGCCCTGCCAGCCTCTTGACTTTAGCCCAATGAAACTGATTTTGAACTCCTGATCTTCACAACTGTAAGAGAACAAATCTGTGTTGTTTTAAGACAAAGTTTGTAGCAACCTGTTATAGCAGCCACAGAAAACTCAGTACCCTACTCCTCAAAATGAAGCCGCCTTGAAGTTCACTTCTGACACACTTCAGGCACTCAATCGATGTTTATGAATAAATGATTCATGAATGTGCATATGCACGTGGGCTGGACCAGACCTTCAGGGTAGGTCAATACATGATATAATGTAAAAGATACCCTCTTCATTGATATACCCTTACTTGCTTACCATTGTTTCTGAGATTCCACCAGTGGAATCATTCCCTGGGTTCAGAGAGCTTTCCCACAATAAAGAACATCCATTTCCTTTCCCCACCAAAGAAAAGATTCTTCTGACAAAGTATTTTGTGAAGTAGAGGGAAGGCAGGAGAGATTAAGACACTAACACATTAAGCTGACTACACATAATTAATACCTTAAGTGGATCGGCTTATCAGACTATTAGTATTGCCCATTTCTCAGGAAAGTCCAAAGCAAAAGACATGGTCAGGCAGGAAGAGCTGAGTGAACTAAGAGTGGGGTCCTGTATAGGGGGGGTGGAGTGTGAGGGGCCGGAGAAGGGTGCAGGGATTTTGCAGCCTGCTTCATGTTGCCCACACATGTATGTGTGAGACTATGTGAGCATTGCATGCACACACATGGACACACTGTACTAATCACTTGGCTTTCTTTTTCAAACCAAATGTTTTCTGTTGCTAACTCCCATAAAATGACTCTTTTCAACAGTTCTTTCCCTGCTGCTACTTAATTAGTTTCCTAACTAATTATTCTAAGCAGTTTACTTTCCTAATACCTGAAGTCATTTCTCTCTCTGCAGGGAGGGAGCCCATTATCACAAATGCTCACCCTGTAGGCCACAGTCACAGCTGCCAGAGAGAAGTCCACCCACAGCTCTGTAGATCTTCAACAAGGGTGCCAATCATAGCCCATCCTTGGCTGCTATCCCAGGGCAGAGCAAGGGCCACAGAAATCCCTCCATCAATTCAAAAGAACTACTGCTCCACTAGCACCATCACCTTCTCCCATCACTAAAAAAAGCTGTGCACACTCAAAGGGCTGGACAGATGGCACCCAAGTGGACAACAGGACGTAAAACCATCATCGGGCTCCCTGTTAATTAATCGTGGGTGTCCAGAAGTCTTCCCATTCAGTAGCTGGGTGAGAAAGCGAGAAGAACGTGAGTATTTCATTATGGCTCATGGGCACTGGAACACAGACAGGCAGCTAATTACTATTTTGCTGTCCTTGATTCACCACTTATATAACTGGAAAGAAAGGTAAGCACACTGGCACACTGGACTGTCCTTGTGAGACAAAAGGCACTCATTGGGCAACACGAAGTCACCAAGTCTTCTCAAGGTGTTCTGAAAATCAAAGAAAGTGGATTCTCAGGGGGAGGCCTTCTAAAAATATTTACAACATAGACTCAAGGGCGATGGCAGATCGATTGACTCACCACTTAGCCAGCCAACATGTCCTAAGCTTCTCCCACACATGGGCATATTATTCAATATCCTATCTATGCAAATACCAGACCATGTCTTGAAGTGCTCACTGTCCTGTAGAGCAGCGGTCCTCAACCTTTTTGGCACCAAGGACTGGTGCTCCTATGAGAATCTAATGCCTGAAGATCTGAGGGGGAGCTGAGGCAGTGCTGAGGTGGTGATGCTAGCACTAGGAGTGGCTACAAATACATGAAGCTTTGCTTGCTCATCCACAGCTCACCTTATGCTGTGCAGTTGGGTTCCTAACAGGCCATGCCCTGGGCTTTGGAACCCCTGCTGTAGAGGGAGGCCCACATGGAAATAAGTGTCCTGGGGATAAGGGACAGGGGAAGGAGGATCATGTCTGACCTGCGTTGTCTCTTGGTTCTTGAGAATGATTCAGGATTACTGTACAGCCGCCTTCCCATCACACCTGGCAGATATTTATGTATTCCCTTCCACCTGACCCTCTTTACCCACTCATTCCTTCTTGTCCTTCTCTAACTTTTTCTTCTCAGGCCACCCATATAAAAGGCCCCAAAACAGGAAGTACAGATGTCCGCACCACCCCAGACTCAGGCCCCTATATGTAAAACAGTCAGCTCTTCCCTCTCCACCTACTCCACTCCTCCAAAGGGCAACCTGCAGGCCTTCAATCAGGACCAGGCAATCAGGAACATGGCTACTCACCCCACACTATTGGCTGAGCCCCCACTGGCCAGTCTGTGACCCCCTGCACTGGGTCTCCTTACCCATAAAATGAAGGTCCAGACTAGGGTCATCTCTAGAAGCCCGTATGCTCTAACCTCCAGAAGAAGTTCTGCTCTGTTCTTCATCCAAAGAGCCCCATGATTAACCACTGGTGGCTCCCAACCCCAGTTGTTGCACATGTGGAAAATGTCACCCAGGCCAGCACAAAGAGTTGTAAATGACAAGAAAAAGCTACCAGAGGCAGAAGGCTGCACCTTCTAATACACACCAGGCTCAAACGTCATAATAAGCCTGTGTCTCCAAGCTCCTCCCCAACTTATATTAAAAAGAGGGGAGGAGAGGGACTTAAAGTTCAGCTCCCAGTTTCCAGAGAACATTTGCACAGAAGGTCCCAAGGAGACATAGAATATGTCCTGTATCTGTGAGGTTTATTCTAGTGGATGAAGTCTCATACACAGTAGTGAATAAAACTTAAGGAAAAAGGCATGTGGAACTTATAAGCATCACTGTTGACCTTTGACCTTTTGACAACAGAGAAGAGTTCCTAATTGCATCTGGGTTCATCTATGCTATACCTTGTCCATTCACTTTAAAATTTCAAGTTGGCCTAAAGATGCTCTAAGGCAAAGTGGCTGCAGGAAGCCCAGAGGCAGAGCACAGGGGACCCCTCCCAGCACTCATCCCTCATCCTGTAATTCACTCACTACCAGATTACCACACAAACACCTCAAGAACTGCACTAGTACCTTCCAGCCAAGGAAGCCCTTGCATACATAATATATACTTACAGATTATATTTTATCTTCAACATTCTTAAGAGTCATTAAGCAATTAATTGTTACAACATCCCTCCCAAAGAGGTGAAAACTATTTTTAGTTGTTATGATTAAAGAAAGATGGCATAAGGGACTCCGATCTAAGGCCCCTATGTCCAAACACACCAACACATTGGACTCACCTAAGAACCCCTGGCTGATCTACAACTCCTGAACACACTCCCAGGCTATGTCAACCCTGACAGCTAGCACTCTGGGCCCTGGCCCACTGAGTTGCCAGTGGCCCCCTGCCTGCCTCCCAGCTAGTCTCTACTTTTCCTTACAAACATGAGCACCTGCATTGGCCTCAGCATTTACCCAAAGATGGCTATTCATACATCGGTCAGCATTGGCAAAGCACTACTTTTGCAAATGTTCAAGGAACAAGTTAATTATTTAGGAAACGTTAGTTAATTAAATGGTCAACACAAGAAGAGGTGTCTTGCCTGTACAGGCATGTGGATAACTCTGGACGTCTGTCCAGTTAGAGATACTCCTCACTTCAGCTGAAGAGGGAATGGTGTAGGTGGGGCTGAGACTATTCCGCAACTTCAACTAAAGTAGCAATAGATTATATCAGTTTTAAAACTTGTATTAGATTCTGTGCAGCAGTGGTCCCCAAACTTTTTGGCACCAGGGACTGGTACTCCTACAAGACTCTAATGCCTGATGATCTGAGGTGGAGCTGATGTGGTGATGCTAGCTAGTATTTGACTAAACACCAGGAGTAGCCAAAATATATCAAGAATAAAATGAGCAAAGACCCTGAGGTCGAAGCAACCTTAGGGACTCTGTCCTATAGGAAACTGTAAAGCAAACCATAAAGGAGCCAGAAATCCAACCTGTGAGTGCTCATGTCCTCTGAAGAGTGTTCAGACCAAGCTTACAGCTTTACACATGAGCACAGAGTAACTTCACATCCTACGGGATGGACAAATCCACAGCTGCCCGCCCCCCAAAAGCACATACTCAAGAGCTAAAAGGGTTTTCTTTATTATGTTTAGGGATGTGAACTGGGCTAAAGTCCTTGGCAGCACGACCTCTACAAAATCATGCAGCCCTGGTCTCTCCTGACTCTCGAGGACTCTTAAGGCAGAGAAGGGAGAAGCCTCACATAGCAAAAGGTAATGCTCAATACCACACACCTGCCATGGAAGCATGGGTACCATCCCACCACGGTTTCTACATGAGAAAAAGCCAGGGTCAGTTTGTTTCAGCAGACAGGGTTCAAGAGCATTAGACTCACACAATTTTTTTAAAAAGTCAAAATTATAGTGATAAAAAGAAGAATAGAGTTGCCAGGGGTTGGAGGGAGAGGGGCTAGTGTTTAATGAGGACAGTGTTTCAGTTTTGCAAGATGAAAAGAGTTCTGCAGATGGATGGGGGTGATGGTTGCACAATGATGAGTATGCTTAATGTCATAGACTTGTCCTATTAAAAATAGTTAAAATGGTAAATTTTGTTACTTATATTTTACCATAATTAAAAAAAACAAGAGCTCCAACACTTCCCCTCTGTTCCTCTGGGAAAGCCTTCTAAAGTGACCTTTGGGCTCTAATGATACCAGCACCTTAGCCTTACATCAGTCCCCAAAAGTTCAAGGAGAAGTGGCAGAATATGGTACAATAATGGGCAGATTACCCAGGTAAAAACAAAAGTAGAGGAGAGAGACAGCAGTTTGGGGTTGTAGATTCTTCGCTCTATCCACTCCCGAAAAACCAAAGGCTCAGCCAAATTGCTCCGGCTCCCACTTGTCTGTGAGGCTGCCCTGAGCTCAACTCACCTCAGTTTGCATTTGGGAAATTTCTTTTCCTTTTTTGGGAAATTTGCCTGTCCTCCACACCCACCAGTTACAGGGTATGTGGGTGTATCGAGAAAAAAAAATTCCCAAAAAAGGAAAAGTGATTCCCAAAGGTTAGTCCAATTACAGAGCCGCCCAGAAGAAAAAGGCAACAGTCAGTCCCCCGAGGCAGACAAGCAGAAACACTTTTTGAAGCAGCTCTTGAGGCAGGCACTGACCCAGGGACTGAAGGCTCCTCACTTCCTCCCTCTTCCTGGGGCTCTTGACAACCACGGCAGCTGCCAAGCCCTTCGCAGGCCCAGCAAAGGGGGCCCAGACAACTTCATCCCCTAACTGGTTCTCTAGAGACCTCTGGAGGGCATTTCTCCCTTTTGCTGAGGAACCATTATAAACTGCACCCCACAACAACTCTCCTAGCTCCTACCTTCTCAAGATGAAAGCAGAAATTCTGCAATAATGCATGTACAAGCTTGGTTAGTACAACTCAAAAGAAGTTTACTAGGTCTGTGCCATCTAAGCTGCCTGCTACATAATACAGAAGGGTAGCAAAAATTATGAAGGGCCCAACCATGGGGGAAAAAAAGTCACAATGTGGTTGGTAAGATACCATTTAAACAAATGAATACAAATAGGAATGTTATGTAAAAGCTAAGTAACAATTTGAAAGAGGTGTGACTAAGTGTTAAATAGCCTGGCCATAAAATGTTACAATTTACTACATGCAGTAGATTAGCTATGGAGGGCTGGAGTTAAGTTTGGCAGGAGTGGTAGGATAGGATCAGTGGTGGCTACTAGCTGCTCAAAGCTGCTGTTCTTGGAGATCACCAAGATGGGGCCAGCATACAGGCATGATAGTCTGAGCACAGCACAGGAAGTGGTACCTATATGTTCCCTGGGTAAAAGCCACCCATGAGCAGTTCTGCTAGCCCTGTGGTCACCTGATATGCAGGGATATTCCATAGAAACCCCTCCACACCAGAAACAGACCCACTCTTATTCCCTGCCTGGTACTTACCACACCAGCCAGCAAGCTAACTCTACCCTATCACCTCCCTCACTCCTAGGAAATCTGATGGCTGAGTCCTTCCATACCTTTTAAGAACAGGGGTGATAGCAACTCAAATTTATAATTTTTAAAAATTAAAAAATTTAAATAAGTTACTGACCCAATCTCACAGGGTTTCTCAGTCTTGTGGGTGGCTGATCTGTGCATCACAGCATGTTTAGCAGCATTCTTGGCCTCCACTCACTAGATGCTGGTAGCAGCCCCCTCTATACCACACAGTTGTGAGAATTAAAAATAACTTCGGATATTGCCTTGGAAGCACAATGGTCCCCAACTGAGGACCACAGCTCTAGGTAGTGAAGGAGAAAACTTCCAGCATGGCTAGAATTCAGTTCACACATGAGCCTGCTTGAAAAGTTTTCCTGCTCCAGGTCACAAGACCCCACTGACCAGGTCAAGGCAGGAGTCTAGGTTTCGGGAAAGTTGACCTCTGGGTTGGAGTTCCAGAATTCTGGACTGTGCTCATCCAGTGAGCAGTCATGAAGAACAAGGCCTGATGCAAACCACTAGGGAGCAGGAGTCTACCTGTAAGCCCCATGGAAATGACTGCTGATGCTAACCAGCGGGCAGCTGGCATCTGACTGTCCTCTTCACCCAGCCTCTTCTCAAATACAACCCAGACGCTTCCTTGCAACTTTCCTCATAGGACTTTCCTAATACATAAGAGAAAACCCTTACATGCACAAAATGTTGCTTTAAAAGTATTTCAAAGCGACTGCCACTTTTTTTTTTTTTCACTCATAAAAATAATGCAACTCTACTCCCCGGAGGTACAGTGTACCTGCACTGCCCAGTTTTGGCAGATCAGTACTAACTGGCTCACAGGGTTAGTCTCTTCAGCTCCAAGGTCACCTTCCAGAAAGTGGGCATCCCCCCAATGTTCTCTCTGCAGTCCAAGTTTCTCCTGGGGCTTCTTTCTTTTCCCATGTTGCTGGCACAGTCCCACCTCTGTCCTAGCAGCACATGAAATAATATCCAATCAGCATCCAGGTTGCTGGGAGACCACAATGTACTGCAAGGTGTCAGTCTTCATGGCTCGACAGTCTCAATTATTTAGGAGTGGCTCTTGGGATACGGCATGCGCTCTGCGTTTGTGTCGACACAAAGGCATCCCTAGTAGCCACTCTCTTTGTGCTTGTGCAACTGAGCTGAAGAGAATAATGAATTGTGCTGGACTCCAGTTAGACCTAAATCAAGATTTTCTAACCAGAATAATCCGTCTCCAAGGAAAGTCCAGGGAATTCAGTTTTTCAGAATGGTTCACTGCCCATCCTAGCTTGAGTGTAATCCCATGACCTCTGAGGCTCTTTCTCTACTGTTAGTCTTTGCGAAACTTCAGAACAGGTCAGCTAGGCACAGGGAGGACAAAGTAAACCCCAAGGTTCATAGCAGCCCAGCTCCCACGTCAGGGCTATTGCTCGCACGACAGCCAAATTAGAACACACAGGGGCAGCACTGGGCCTGTCTCCAGGCCTGCTTCCTTTCCTCAAAGGAAATGAAGATCTAAGTGAATCAGTTCCCTTGCTCCCACCTCTAGTGAGTTCTATCACCCCAATGGTACTCACCTCCAATTCAGTCATGTCAAACTACTCTGTACCACAGATGTTTTCATGGAAAAAACTCTCTGTGGCCCATCTACATTGTATAAATATACTCACGAAGGAGAAAAAAGAAAATGCTTTTTAAGGAGGAACCAATGAGGCGATAGTCAGTAAAGAACTAGCTATCATATCTATTAACTCCATATCTAAATATCATACCCATTCATTCATCCCAGAAACAAAATAGAGAAAGCATCACAAAGATTAGGACCCATGGCCTATTTACCTGTAAGCTGTAATAACCACTCTAAAATCCAATGTCCACATTGTCAATGAGGTTCCTGGAGAGGACAGTCATCTCTGCTCACATTTCCATAACCTGATCGCACTGCTGCAGCAAAGGAGTGAACTCTGGTTGGGATGGGGTCAATCTATTTTACATGATATGATTAGATTTTCTAGGACAGTCCCAATTTAAAAATGCTGCCCAAATGAATGCATGTATGTACACACACACACACACACACACAAAAGGTGCTAAAAACGTCTATCTTCAACCCTTATAAAGCTTGGAATTCAGTCATACTTTAGATTAGTTAGGAGAGACCAATCTTCTTTACAGAAAAAGGAAATGAAATAAGTGAAAAAAGAAATGCCAAAACATTCTACCTGGTTGGTTTTTGGGTTTCTTCTGGACTAAGAGCAATAAACACTCATCCAGCCCAGAAGTAGAAAGCAAACCAGGTGGGTAGCACAGCAGTAAGGAGCCTGTATGCCCTGGCTTTGTGACTAGAGGAACAATGACCCCATTACCAGAAGGCCTCTGAATATTGATGGGATGAGCAAGACCAATTACAGCAATGGAACTTAGGGGCAGTTCTGAGACTACAGCATGTGAATGTGCATGTGTTCAACTTTCACGCAGACCCAGGGCCAGTCCCAAATCTGTCCCTGCAGGTCCACAGCCTGTTCCACTTCTAGCTGGGAGTACTCTGGACAAGTCAAACTCCTATCAGCCTTGAAAAGAAGTGACTTCCTCCCCAACCACTTACTCTCACCCATGACTATTGAAGATGCCTCAAACCGAAGATCTGGGTTTTAAGGGTCATCTCTACCAGTTGCCGCAAGTTCTTAAAAAATTCCAGGCCCCAAAAGAGAAGCCCCAGTGAGAGCACACAGCTGCTGTGCTCATAGACAACGCAAATGCAGTCACAGTGAATGAGCTTGGTGAAGGCTGGAGACAGGGAGTAAGCAGAGGAAGACACTCACCATCTCATCCAGCGCGTAGCGCAGGAGGCCGTGCTCGTAGAGGATAAAGAACCGCCGCTGCCATTTCTGCAAAGGAGCACAGAGTGGGTGTTTAGAAGGGTTCTGGCCCCAATCTCCGCTTGCTGAGTCTCTGTGTCTGACAAACCTGTATCTAAAGAACAAAGGCTCCACAGCTTATATTTCTGGGGCAGATGGCAGGAAAAGAGGGACCCAAGGCAGAAGAATGGCCACGATTGGGTCAGGGGAAAAGCCCAAACTATCCAGTGGTTTCCACACGAGTTACTGAGATTTAACAAGATGCCTGGTTTATTTTAATCTGCAAGTTCCTCAGGAGCAGTGATGCTTTAGTCACCATTTTGTACTCTTTATGTACCCAACACAGAGCTTATCACGTAATGTGTGTCAATATCTATCTGATGAATTATCTGACATGATATGGGATAACCTGAGCATGCCAAGTATTGATTCCCCACTTCAGGAAAAATCTAGGAAACTGTTATACAAGGTTGTTCCAGTGATCCACAGGAAAAAGGGGACAGAGAAAAAGACAGCCAGGTTCTAGTATTCATTGAGGAGAATTAGGCTAAAAACAAACAAACAAATTAAAAAGCAAAACAAAACAAAACAAAAAAACCAGGAGCAACATCAGTGGGAACGATTCTGATGTCCAGAGAGTGTCTGACTGGCAGAGTGCCCTCTTTCTACTCTCCACCCAAAGGCCAGGCACTGGGGGACAATAGTTGTCCAATGGCACTGACAGCAGAATAAAAAGTACCACAAGAGGATGTGCCTTCCTCATAATTTTTGCTGGAGATGAGAACGCAAGAACAAAAATATCACGTCTCTTTGCTTTGGGCCAAAATTACATCATTTATAATAATGATTTTTCCATTAGAAGCTAGAATGGCAATTCTGTATGCCCTTAATATAAATGGGAAAGGGAGCTGCTCTCAGGTTACTGCAGGCACTAGAACACATTCCCCCCGCCTGGGTGGCAGGAACAAGACACTCAAATGGTCTTACAAAGAGGACCTGTAGAAGACTGGTTCCACGCTTGGTGTCCAGGAGAAAACTCTCCCCCAAAATACATTTCCAAGGCTACAATTTGTAGTCTTTAAAGACATAACCCATTTTAGAAAGAATCCCAAAGAACCCAGACACAATGTGAGCTCTATGGAGCACAACAACGCCTATCCCAGAGTGTAGTATTCAGGCCAGGGGCAGCAGAGACCAAGAGGCATGTCAGAGGCTCTCCAAGGGAGCAGGAAACATGAAGGGAGCAGAGCTGGAGCAATATATAGGGTACAGGCAGCAGCACCTGAAAGAGCATGTGGAAAAGGAAAGAAAGTGTTTAATTAGAGTCAAATACAAATGGGCTCCTTGGCAGAGGAATAAACCACTCATCAGGGATAAGACTGGTGAGACCATCTTGCTGCTCCAGCAGCCTGTGCACAGCAGGGACCTGCCCTGGGCTGGGGTGCCCAGGAGAGGAGCAAAAGCAAAGCTGGCCCTCAAAGCCAGCTTTGCTGAGCCCCTAGCTGGAGAGGAGAGGAAAAATGAAGAAAAGAAGGAAAAAGAGTGCTGCAGGAGGCAGGACATTGGCACTGAAGGAACTGGAAGCCTAATTAGCATAATGTAAACATTTGCTGAACTGCCCTTTTGCCTTTCCCATTTATCTATTTCTAAAGCTGACTCATGAAACAAGCGGCACCATGCGAGAGCTTCTCATTTTGAAGGGAGCACCAGCTTTAACTATGTGTAATTGAGACTTCTCCTGTGGGACCTACAAGTTTGCCAAACAGGTGTTCTCTGGATCCACGGCCATCCCTGGATCCACTGTCAACTCCCCATCTCCCTCTTCCACTCTGTC
This sequence comes from Pteropus alecto, assembly GCF_000325575.1. Taxonomy (NCBI): domain Eukaryota; kingdom Metazoa; phylum Chordata; class Mammalia; order Chiroptera; family Pteropodidae; genus Pteropus; species Pteropus alecto. The sequence goes on from NW_006433941.1 coordinate 5,820,419, forward strand.
AATTTTCCCTTAGATGGGCCCCTCTCCGGTCCCTCCCACCCCAGGAGTTTGCTCTGATTCCCTTACCCGAGACCGATGCACTGGGTTGTCAAAGTCGGTCCCGTCTGGAGCCAGGAGCAGCCAGCCACCATAAATAGGTTTTGCCTAGAGGAGAAAAGGGCAAGTCATCAGTGGTCTTGGACCAGAAAGACAGAACATGTCCAACAGTCAAGTTAATGACAAGCACTTGCTGGAAACAGAGGACACCTCTGCTTGGCACATACCACACATCTCATATCCCAGCCATGGAATCTCCAGGAAAGAGGTTTGAGACAAGAAGCTCATGGGAGCTCTGTGGTGACTGGTATGGAAAGTAGAATACAAAACCCAGTGGAAATCTGAGGAACTGTAGAGTATAGAAACTCCAAAAAAACAGATCCCTCCCTTAAGTTTCTGATCGAGTCACCAAGAACAGGAAAAAACGGCATTTTCTTCAATAACCATGTGAGTGCCAATGTGTGCCAGGCATTAGGTATACCACGTGAACAATATAGTCAAAAGCCCTCAATCTGACAGTACAAAACAGGGTCTGGGAGAAGAGACACTGCTTTAGTGATCACAGCTAACGCTTGCCAAAGAATCATCAAATTACTAGCTCCATGACCTTGGGCCGAAAACCTTTTGAGTTTCAATTCCCCCATTTGAAAAGTGGGAGTGGAAAATAATTCTATCTACTCCTCATGAAACTTATGTGAGGACTGATGAGATAATGCAAGTAAAACATAGCACAGTAGTGTAAAACAGTACAGCCATTGTGGAAATCAGTCTGGGAGTTCCTCAAAATGTTAAACATAGAATTCCATACAACCCAGACTTTTACTCCTAGGTTTATACATTGAAGAAAACTGAAAGCAGGTGCTCAAATAAAAAATTGGACATGAATGTTCACAACAGCACTATGCATAGTCACCAAAAGGGAAAAACAACCCCAACGTCCATCAACAGATGAATGGATAAACAAAGTGTGGTACAGCTATACAATGAAATATTATATGGCAATAAAAAAGCATGAAGTACTGACACATTACAACATGCATGGACTTTGAAGACATTATGTCAAGTAAGAAAAGAAAGACACAAAAGACCACATATTGTATGATTCCACTTATATGAAATGTGCAGAATAGGTAAATCCATAGAAACGGAAAGCAGATCAGTGTTGCCAGAACATGGAGGATGGAGGAAGTAGGAGATGGGGAGTGGCTTCTAACAGGTACGGAATTCCTTTATGGGTTGATAAAAATGTTCAGGAATTAGTGGAAATAGTTGCATGACCTTGTGAATAAGCTAAAAACTATGGAACTGAACACTTTAAAAGGGTGAATTCTATGGTATAAAAATTATATCTCAAAAAAACTATGAGAAAAAAATGAGCAGTGTTTGGCCTATAAGTGCTTAATAAATGTTAGCTATTATCATATTTTTATATTCAAAGATTCCCCCTCACCCAAGACCCTGGCAGTAGGAACTCAACATGAGCTAAAAGATCTAGACAGACACTCCGGCTCTGCCTCCCTTTTTAGCCACACCCGGCTGGTGAGAAGGGGTTGGAAAAGGTAGAACCAGGCCAATTTCTTTGCTCCTTTTGGAGGGCAGTAACACAAATTAAAACCCAACCTTCCGCCTGATGTTTACACACAAGGATTAATCTCTGGGTAAGTCTTAGGAGTTCTTCCAACATGCTTTTTCTGTAACACTCTCCAACCTGGGAGACTCTATCACACCATCACCGCCCCACCCCCCATTTGATAGCTGTGGAATCTGTGACTCAGAGAGATATGTTCACTTGCCAGAGGTCACACATCTGGGTAAGCCAAGAACACTCTCTTTTTATTGGCTTCTGCAGGGTCCTTAAGGCCCACAGGAGAAGTGCTGGCTTTTTCATTTGAATGAAAACAGAGCAGGTAAGAGAAGATTTGGACAAGGGATATGGAGTAGGCTGAAGGAATTGAGAGGCTGGCTTTGATCAAACACGGAGTGGGTGCTGGCAAGGAACCGGAGGTTAGAGGGACACGACTCAGGAGGGCCATGTCCTGGGTATGCGTAATGAAATTCTGCCTGGGAAAGCAGAAGCAAAGAGAGGAGTTGTCTGTTTTCTTAGCAAACACTAGCGGCCCCCAGCCATCCCCCAAGCAGGTGAGCACACCTGACATATCCTGTGAAAGCCAGTACAGAGGATGGAGAGGCCAGCATTGGGGCAGGTATACTGGACCAGGTGAATCCTCACTTACCTCTCAGCCTACAGTTCCCTGACCTGTGAAATCAGGCCACATCTCCATTTTTGTCTAGCTTTGATTGTACACCACCTTCTTAGTCTCTGGCTGCAGGGTTTTTAGGGCACCTTCACATTAACAGCCTGACCTATATCTACC
>NW_006433941.1:5822844-5823932 GCF_000325575.1 Pteropus alecto
GAGGCAGTGGACCTGAGGAACTGGCACAAGTTCCCTCAGAATCTAGCTATGGTTTCACCCCAGCCCACCACTGGTGTCATTATTCACGCAACAAACGTCTATTCAGGCATATTATGTGCATGGTCCCTTGTACTATACACCAGGGAGCCTGCCAGAAACCACGTCACTTGGTCATAGCGTCCTTCTACAGATTACCCCAAAGGGGACCCTTCCAGGTGTGCAGGTTGTCCTGAAAGGTGGGAAAGACTGGCCATTGGAGGGCACAGGATAAGAAACAAGTGCTCTGGGAGGAGGAACAGGCTGGAAAGCAGGTAATGTTCCATCAAGAGCATTTACCAAGGCAAATCCATAGTGACAGAAGGCAGATTAATGGTTGCCTAGGGCTGGGAGAATGGAAGGAATGGGGAGGGCGGGTAACAGCTAAAGGTTATAGGGTTTCTTTTAGAGATGATGAAAATGTTCTAAAATTGATTGTGGTAATGGTTGCACACCTCTGGAAACATACTGAAAATCATCAAATTGTATACTTTAAATGGGTCAACTGTACAGTATGTGAATATTATATCAATAAAGCTGTTAAAAAAATCATTTACCAAGGCTTGTGTCAGACAATGAGGAAGCAGAGATAAATAAGAAACTGCTCCTATCTTCATGGGTTCACAGTCCAAAGGAAATGTAAACTAATGAATCCCATACCTGAGGAAGCCATATCTGGGGAGGGACCAGGGGGGTCACTATATAAGTTTATATCAAGTGACTCTGCTCCCCCAGTCAGATTTGGGAAACTTCATTCAAAGAGACAAGAACAAAGGTTTCAAAGGGCAATAACCCAGTCCATTGGTTTGTAGGGAGGGAGGTGGAATGTGCCAGACAGACGCTAGAGAAAAGCAAGAGGTGGCAGGCAAAGGCATGGCAGAGTAGGGAGTAGAGTAAGCACCTGAAGGGTTGACCTGGTGCTTACAGTTGGATGTCAGTAAGAACCTCCAGGTGTCCACTGTGTAATTTCAGGGTCACTAGGAGACAGCAAGGTACGTGGAACCCTGCATTGCCATCCAAGTGAGCAAATGGGAGAACAGAAACAATTGTGA